>NC_056737.1:1944411414-1944533914 GCF_019279795.1 Protopterus annectens
TATTCTGATTTTCCTCCTTTGCTGCCACAACAACTGTTTTGTCTGTACTCGGTTTCATCCCCTGTGGCTTCAGTTTTAAATTCCATTCCCCTTCCTTTGCTGAAGTTCTTCCTCCCATTCTGCTTGTAATACCACATTGTCGGCATACAGTGACTTTTTTGATCTGTCCTCTATAACCTGCTTGCTGATACAGTCTGACAGCAATATGAACAGGAGCTTGCTGAAAGCTGAATCCTGATGTAACCACCCCCCCCCCCAGGAACCCCTCTATGACTTAGAACACTGTTCGTACTTGTGTCACTGTGCCCTTATATATAGCCTGCACCAATTGTACCAATATTTCTGGGACTTTGAACCATCACAGGACTGCCAAAATTAGCTTTCTTGGCACCTTGTCATATGCTTTCTCCACATCTAGGAATGCCCATTTTGACTTCTTCCTCATCTCTAGCTTCTACTCAATTACTTGTCTCATTACTAGGTCACTTGCGCCTCATACTGATCTGAATCCAAAATGCTTATCTGCAGCATCAATTTCTACTAGCCTACATAGTCAAGTATCAGTTACCCTCTTCATCACTTTCATGCAGTGTGACAGGAGTTTGGATGCCTCTGGACTGCCCACATTTGTGAATATTCCCTGTCTCCAGCCATCTCGAGTACACCTTTCTGTCCCCACACAGATGAGTACCCCTAGAAACCACTTCTCATCATCCAGACCATATCTGAAAGGTTATCCAGATGCAAAAGTCACATAGCAATCAAGTATCCTGAATCTGTGTTTAAGCCTGGACGCGAGACAGAACCCAGTATACAGTTCTTTTGAATACATGCTATACATAATTTTCCTGAGTTATGTGAAAAATATATATTAAAACTAAAAAAAAAAAGTAAAAGTAAAAGAGCTTTTAAACTGAGGTTGGAGGAGAACATTAGGGACTTTAAGAAACAATGACTTGATAGCCCCATTGCCTTGCACTTTAACGGTATCATCAGGGTGATTTTTGTCAGGTTTGCAGGGTACTGTTCTAGAGTGGGTAGTAGTTAGTTTTGGGGAAAATTTTTCACTTAAAGATAATTTGTTGCATAAGGAAATGTTCATATTTTGAAGTATGGCACTTTAATACCTTTGGGATTAAATTCGAAATGTAATTGGAGGTATTTGATTTAAATTTATTTTGTTAATTGATTTATTGATTTATTTATCATGTGTTTTATATATATATATATATATATAATATTTATATATATATATATATATATATATATATATATATATATATATATATATATATAGATATAGATATACTGCTTTTATAATAATGAGGTTTTACTCCATGAAGGCTTGTTATGTCAAGGGGAGTGTAACATAACTGGAGAATAGTGCATGTGTTTTAATGGGTCTCTTTCAGAAGATCAAAAGTTCAAAAGACTGAAAATTAAAAGATCTAAAAATCAAAATATCAAAAATAGAATTTGCCCCTTCCGCACCTTTGTTTGATCTCATAGTTGGTATATATAATTAGTAGGGGGGGGGTGACAGGGTATGGGGGTGCAGCCCCCACATGAGGAGTGCAGGGGGCTTGCCCCTGCATTAAAAATGATTTCAATATTTTGAGTTTTAGATATTTTGATTTTCAGTCTTTTGAACTTTCAGTCTTCTGACATAGACCTGTTACTGATGTTAGCAAATTAATCTTCTGTAGGGAGAGTTTATACTGAGCTTTATAGGGCTTGCTAAACTGTGTAGTTGATCACAAACATATGGACACCTTTAATATGAAATGTGTTTGGTAGTAAAATATAGCAAGGGTGACACTGCTGAACTTAGTTACACAATAACATGGATTACACAGATCTGGAAACCTCAATTTTTCCATATCATTTTAATTCTTCTACATTAAGTAACTGCAACAAATCAAGGCACAAGCTTCAAGACCAGAGAAGATGAACTACTGTTAGAGTTTAAATATTTTGCCTTCAAATATCACTAGGTATTATCTTGAGAAGATAAGACAGTGGAATCTCTGCCAATCAGGAAGGATTCTACCCTGCATTCTTTGGTTAGGAAAGTATCAGGGAATATGTACATTAGTTTCATGTTCACAAATATAAACTCAGTGTCAGGCAATGCACAATTCAGAATGATACTGTCTCAGCTGGCATCATTATGAATGCTATTGTACTGCTACTGGCATCCATTTAAGTGTTACTGGATGGAAATGACCCTTAAATTCCATGAGTCTCAGTTGTAATCACCTAATTTTCAGAGTTTTTGGATTACAGAGGTCAAGATCAGGATTCTGTGGTGTGCCTTCAGGTAGTTCACTAACCTTGGTCTTGTCCTGTGTAGCATCTGAAAAGACATGGTCAGTGTGAACCTATGTAGCAAGGCAATTGAAAAGTTGCATTAAGTAAGTAAGTAAATAAATAAATAAAATCCATAACAAAAATGTAATGAGCCATATCTTTGTTAGAGTTCTGCTTATAGTTGGAAGAGAAGTAGAGCCAGTCCAGAATTTGACCGAGGGACCATAGCAAAAAGACCTCTGAGCACAAAAAAGTATGCATTTCAGCATTGTTTGATGGTTTTGAAATTAAAGTCTTTCATTATAATTAAAGGACTATTTTTACTTAGGTATTTTTCTCCCTGCTAGAAGCCATATTTTCATAGCTGATACTTCATTTGTGTGACTCACTGCAGTTATATCCTGTATTAAAATGGGGTAATAAAAATCCAGTGACTTGGTTCAGATCAAAATCTGTCATGTTCTAGAAGGCAGCAAGGTTATATGTAGTATATCAGCAAGCAAGTCATGTTCTCCAAGACAGCAAGGTTATATACATAGTATATCAACAGGCAAGGAAGAACACACTCATAAATTCTCTATATAGTATCAGTGTATAAGTCAGAGGAGGAAAGTCCTGTAAATGGCTCAGCAGTTAAGATGATGTGATGCACCACCCTATGAAAATATGGGAAAATGGGGGCTGATGAAGAAAACTAGCTTGTGACACTGAACAGAGTTCACATTTACAAGTACAGGTGGTACCTCACAATTCAACCATAATCCTTTCTGGAACAGCAGTTCAATTGTGGAATAGTTCAATTTTGAGATGCCATTTCCTATACAAATGTATGGAAAATGGTTTAATTAATTGCCGGCCCAAACAAAATTAAAAAATATACTAACAAAATGTTTTAAAAAGTAGCTCACCATGGTTTGAAATCCAGAACATTTCTTAAATGGAGGAGAGGATGTGGAGGAAGGATGGAAGAGGAATGGATGACTACTGTACATTCCTGAAACTATGGCTCACATGTCACATACAGATTTATCTGATGTTAAATCCATCTAAGAATGCAGGCTAACATGTTTCCTGTCCAGCTAAAATGCATGTTCAGTACATTATTGTGAGATAGCAGTTATGAAATGAATATCTGTTGTCTCTGCTTATGATTAATGTTTTATTTAGTTCACTTTAATGTGATATAAATTATAACTTAAAACATTTTACAGCAGTTTTCTATCCACACCCCCAAGAGAAACAATAACATTAGAACTTAAAACATCTTACAACAGTTTCCTGTCCACACCCCCAAAATAAATAGTAACACACAATACAGTGTATACTGGTGTGTCTGTTTGTTTAATCCCTCTCCAGGACCTTGTTCAGTGGCTTCCCTACTTGGCTCATTCATTCAAGTGAGTCAGCATCATACACTTGTGCCCATTCTCTCTGTCCAGCCCCACCAGTGTCCATGCCAAAAGCTGACCATGAGTCACCATATTTACATTACTTACAGAGTCCACTTAGTCTTTAGTTGTTGAAAGGGGAGTCTTCTCCACCCTGTCCTGCCTGTTCCCTCTGCTTTTTGGCAGGTGTAAGTGAAAAAAAATTGTCCGGGTGACCTGTCTCTCCCTCTTTTTCAGGATGGTCTTGAAGTGGTGCATGATTGTGTTGTTAAACACATCCGTCATCCTGTTGATATCACCTGTGTTGGTGTGCCAATCCAAGACTGTAGCCTGCACCTTCTCCCAGTTGGATAAAAGTTCTTCAATGCAAGCTGTTGGCATAGGTTCTTTTTCCCTGGCATCCTCATATTCATAAGAAATTTCCCTTTCTTTTTCTTTGAACTGCGCATTACAAAGTGCTGTAATTTCCACCCTTGTGAGCTCATCATCATAGTCTTGTAGCAGTTCCTCCACATCCGCCTAATCCACCTCCCCATGTCCAGGTGCTCTGCTGTGGAAACGATGTCTTGCAGCACTTCAGCTGCTTCATCCACAATTTCATCCTGAGAAAAGGAAGGAATCAGTTTCCTCAAGGCTGCATGAAGGACTTTCTGTGACACTCTATCCCAGGCACTTTTGAGGAATGATATGGCATGAAGAATGTTGAACTCAGTCTTCCAGAATTCCTGTTTTATCTGAAGAACAGGTCACACCGTAGAGCCTTGAGAAGAGTGCTGTTGTACAGAGCTTCTTGAAGCAGGCATTGACTTGTTGATCCATAGGTTGAACCAGAGAAGTGGTGTGGGGAGGCAGGAAAGGAACTGAACCTTGTTCAAATCATAGTCTATCTGAAGAATTTCCTCTAACTCTCATGGGTGGGCAGAGGTGTTGTCCAGAAGCAAAAGAGCTTTAACTGGCAAATTGTCGTCTGTCAGGTACTTGTTGACACTTGGAGAAAACTTCTCGAAAATACAATCCTTGAAAACTGACTTGGTCTTCCCAAGCTTTGGTATTTGATTTCCACATTATAGGTAAATTTGATTTTATAATCTTTTTTTTTTCCAAAGCATCATGGGTTTTCTGAGTGATGCAGTAGCACAGGCTTCAGCTTGAAGTCTCCACTGGCATTTGCTGCCTGGAGGAGTGTGAGCCTATCTTTCATGGACTTGTGACCTGGAATCCTAGATTCTTCTTGGGTTACATAAGTCCTACGTGGCAATCTCTTTGTGAAAAGCCCCATTTCGCCACAATTAAAAATCTGTTCTGGCTGTAAGCTATTTCCTGGAGGTTTTTTTTTTTTTGTAGGTCTTCAAAGATGAGCTTAGTCTTCTCACAGATCATGGTCTGAGTTATTGGATCTCCCTTCATCTGCCTCTCCTGGATCCAATCAAGAAGTATCTTCTCCATATCTTCATGAATTGTTTTTCTGCGTTTGTCCAAAACCTTTGCTGCTCCTTTTGACACCTTAGCATCGATGATGCTGTCTCTGTTTTTCAAAGATGTTGAGACAGCAGACCTAGGCATGCCGTGCTGTTCTGCTATTCATCCTATTTTACCTCCTCTCTCAATTTTACCCATGATTTCTTTCTTGTTTTCAATGCTCAGCTACTTATTTTTCCTGCCAGTGTCAGTCTTCTTTGGACGCATTTCTTCACTTCTTTGCAATACTTAAAAAAACAACTGCACTACATAAACAACACAACAACAACAGGAAACAATGAACAACTTTTCAGCCTCCTTTCCTGGTTGAATTGCGAGACCGAGGTTGAATTGTGGGATGTCTGGGTGGCCGAAAGCTGGGTTGAACTGTGAAACGGTCGAGTTGAGAGGTGGTTGAATTGTGAGGTACCACCTGTAGGTATTATAAATATGTATCTTCACATATCCCTTTCCTGTACCAGTCTGACTTATCTTTGTTCCAGAAATTCTGAGCACTGCTTTGCTTTCCTTCTACTTTTATGGTGTCACTGTACTCTGTCTCTGTGTGATCTACTTCTATTTTTTCTGTTCCAAAGCCTGCTGCTCAGATATGAGACCTCCAAAGACAAGCTTTATTCAAACCTGTCCTTTGTAGATACTGTGTTCTTTGTAGAGGTGATTTTTAATGGAAAAAACACTTCAAATGAAACACTTACTCATGGATAAAAATCATATGCTTTGTTTATTTCCTGTACCTGAAGGCCAAGCACCTAAAATGATAAAGGTAAACCAGTTCCTGTTGGCCGATGTTATGAGTGTTGCAGAACAGGTTTGAGATTATGGGTTAAGATACTGTCTCACAACCCTAAGCTATACATGTAATAAGTGTCTGTACTGTACATCAGATTTTCAATGAATACTCTGATGGAGCATGAAGATCTTTACTGTTATTTTGACTTGCAGCTTCTATTTGCATCATCTTTTCTGCTGTGGTACATTCTTAGATTGTATTATCTGAAATTCACCTTTTCTTTACATCCTGTCTTCAAAATATAATATAATTTCATATGACCTGTATGGTTTCATAGTACAGTATTTTTCTTTATCTAATAGCAATTACTAATCACATAGGGTTTCAGAATGTGAGATACATATTTTTTTTAAGATAGTTCTTTCTTCTCTCTACGATGGAAGCAGGGAATAAAATAGTTAAAATTACAGCTGGCTTTTTCAAGCATATTTGAAAAGAATAATCTGTCATAATAAAATAGCCTGCAGTGTAAACATTTTTTCTTTTTTCTTGAATGAATGTTGGTATATGGCTTGGACTAAACTGCAGAACCAGTCAAATGCCTAGGCCACATGAATGATTGATAGCAACTGCCACCATCATTACTCAGAATGAAAGGAAAATGCTTTAGGTCTAGATGTTTATATAGATTGATTTTAAAGATTTCAGCATAACTGCTATTTACTACAAAGACTTGGCAGCTGATTGCACATTGCTGGCATCTGTCCTGCTATTGAAAATATTCTATCTATCAATTGCTTTAGTAAATAGAATGCTGAATTGTTTAATGTGATATGGTTCTGACGTATGCATTTTTCATCAAAAGAGATTCAAAGAGTCTGTGTTAATATTCTAGGTCAGTTTTCCAGTTTCCAGAGTTAATGTCTTAAGCTTTGTACATTATCAGCATGGAGGTTAAAAGTTTTCAGTGTGTCTTTGTGGGTTTAGTCTAAGTAGTTTCAGTTTCTCTAGAAAACATTCTTGTTAATTGGATACATATTATAATGCTGATTTATTGATAGATGTAGGTAGACAGATAAATAGCTGTCTAGCTAGATGGATCTTTCTTTACCCCAACAATCACATGCTTGCACTGTACAAGAGTATACTGTTCTGATGAAAGGAATAATCAATGTATTTCTTTTTTTCCAATAAACTGATCACCAAGCACTGCCAGTTGAGGACAAAGTGTCTCCCTATCAAACACACACACATCTAGATAGATAGATATATGGATAAAAGATGCTTGTTTGATTAAGCAACATATTGAACCTCACATAACGATCGATCATACGTGCTCAAAAACACAAATATCAAAAAAAAACATAACTTTTTTTTTGCAGGAGGCAAGCTGCCTTGCACACTACACCCCCTGCTAATGTATACCAACTCCATGATCGCACTAGAGTGCAAGAGTGCAGAAAATGCAAATTCCACTATCCTTGCTGTACTGCGATTCCGCATACACACGTACTCACACACACACACACACACACACACACACACACACACACACACACACACACACACACACACACACACACACAAAAAAACAGTATGCACGATCACCTGATTTTCTTTTGCACATAATGGCTTTTTTTAACTTCAGCAAAGTAAACTTTCACACACACACACACACACACACACACACACACACACACACACACACACACACACATGTTTATAAAGAGAGGGATGGAGCGAGAATGTGGTGGTTTCCTCTAAGAAGGAGGTAAAAACTTAATTTTCCTGAACACCAGGTCCTTGCAATATAGCTTTCAGGTGTAATGTCACAGTATTAAGGGAACACAGAAAAAAAGCAAGTCAGAGACGTTCAGACTAAAACGTTGAGGGAGATGTTTGGACTGAGGAGTCCAACTGAGTTTCCGAGAGAAAAGATGAACGTGTTTCCAAAGGATGCTGGACAAGTTTTTTTTTTTGGAATTTTTTTTAGTAGTGCATGCATGTATCAAATAAGACAAATAGTGAACATACAAAGAACCCAAATTAAATAAAATTTTGTGTTGACCAGAGTATTTGCTCTGGTGAAGACCAGTCAGAAAGATCAGTTAACTAGACCAGACTCCTAGAGATCTTTAATGTCTGATCTGGATATTTTTGGGTGAGCAGGGAATGTTAATCAGCACCAATGTATTGTAAGACTCTTTTTATCATAAGACCACAGAAGAATTTAATGTGTGCCACAAAAATCCCAAGAGTAAGGATGTGAGCTTGCAAGAGACTTTTGGATCTGTATGGACCTAGATTACCAAAGCTGTTGAAAGTCTATGTTTTGTTGGCTGAGGTCAACCTAGAGTGTTATTTTCTTTAAATAAAGCTGTGCTAGCTGCTTTGTATTCTTTTTTTGGGTGATGTCCTCACTATAAACTCTTTTCTTCACTTTTCTAGCTGCTTTGTATTCTTTTTTTGGGTGCTGTCCTCACCATAAACTTTTCTCTTCACTTTTCAGTCTAAACCTCTCTGACTTGCTTTTTTTCTGCCTTCCTTAAATACTACCTGGCAATGGCAAGGTATTTTCCCCTTAAAGGGGAAGGGGAACAGTCACTGCAGTTTATACAAGACTAGCAGTACCTTTCTCAACAGTGTTACATGCAGATCTACTGAAGTCCTGAATCTTTTGCTGCCAAAAGAAAGTTGTTGTTGTTGTGTCTTTTGGCTTTTCCTGGTTAGGGGTCACCACAGCGGAACTCCGGAATTCCCTGAAATAAAACTGCAAATGTTTCCCACTTATATATTTGAAGTCTATGATGCTGAGAAAGACTGTAAGTAACTGTAGGATGCAGTTCAACCAAGACATACACCTCTGCTGCCTTCCAGAGTGTGAGAGTAATTCAAATGGCCTGTTTCAGCTGCAAGTCTGCAGCCAGAGTCCTGACAGAGTTCCATCAGTTCTAGAACAAAATGGCTACTGTAGAATGACTTCAAATGATAGCTTTTGCTACTGAAAGCATGGTAGTAATAACCAAGCCTATGTCCACTCCCTAAGATACAAATCTCCTGAAAACACTGACTTGTGAATAAAATTTGAAGGCCTAAGTCTTGGGTTTTGAGTGAATAGCAACATGTGGGGGAATGAGACAATACTGACAATCCAAGCATATTGACTGCACAACTCACCAGAGATCCCCATCATGCCTTTATGGATACGAAGGGCACCACTTATAAGGTGTATGAAAAAGTAAAAAGTAAAATGCTGCCTGCTTGCATGGGTGGGAGTCACTGCAAAAACTGAATCAGATTAATTTCATGAATATAGTTACAATAAAACCGAAGCATTAATGGGTTAGTTATCACAGCTTAAGTGCATTTTCATCGTATGGTTAGATCTACAGGACAATAACAGTAAAGAGACAGTGTCTGTAAAAAATAGTAGTTCATAAGTTTAAGCATAACGAGATGTGAAAAAACATATAAGGATGAACTAGCCAAGTAGCTTCCAAATCTAAGGTTTCATCAAAGGGAGCATTTACAAATAATTTTAAATGTGGGAAGAAGGGACATAACAAAGTTTTCATAGTGGGAGTAATGAGACTAAACATCACGAGACACAAGTACAGGCTATGTTTTGCAACTGTGTTGCCACCAAGCTTACAAATTTTCCTTTACAACAGGTGGAAAAGAACTTCAGGGACTCCTAAATTCTGGTAGTATGAAAATGTCATTAAGAGTCAATATGTTTGTATCAGGAAACCTCTAAAGCAGTAGACATAATCTGTTTTCAAGGGGATAAGAAGAGGTACCTGAGAGTTCCAGTGGAAATCTAAAGAGCACTTGGGAATGTGGCACCCGCAGTGGCTGCCATACCACATCTAGCCCATGACAAGATCATTCAAAAAGATTTTCCCCAATATTCCTTGAATCCAGTCCAAGGAAAAAGAGCTGTAGAGGGTTACCTATCCACTGTAACAGAGTCTACCACTGTTTCCATTAATAAATCGGATGGGAGATAAGGTCCAGGGATAATACTGACTAGCCAACATTGAGTAAAGCTGTGGGAGAGAATACAGGAAGAATGCAGTCCTGTACCCTGTTAGATACTAAAAGAGAGCAACAATCACTGGCTGAAGCCAAAGAAGGATCACAGGTTGACATAATACCGGACATAAAAGGAAATGAAGCGAAAGAAAACAAAAATGCAATACTGATAGCAGTTTAGATAATCAAATGCAAACATATAGACTGCAACCAACAGAAGGAACAGGCATGTTGCTTCTCTAATTATTAGAGCAAGTTGTCATTTCCAGGAAAATAATGCAATACTGAGAGCCCTGCCCAAGTCCTTGCAGGAGAGAAATCAGTGTATCTCTTCCCTGAGAAGCTTCCAGAAAGCAGAATCCTGAGCTGCTTGACCTGTCAGTGAGCAAACTGAACTTTAAAAACTAAACAATGGGAGGATGAGTCTCTGCACATAGCCTGGAGAGAGTATCCAGTGTGGTAAGGAACAAATCCATCATATCTCCTTCTTTACTATTTCCTTCTTTTGAGCTACAGAATCACCTGCTATATGGGGACTAAGGAATGTGATTAAATAATATGTTCCTTAGAGAGCTAGTAATAATAATGGCTCATAGCCACATTTTGGGAGGGCATCTGGGTATGCACAAAGCTAAAACTTTAATTTCAGCCAGATTCTACTGGCTGAGAATCATATGAGGAGTAGAGAACTTTTGTGCCCAATGTCCAAAGTGCAAAACAAAGGCTTCAAATCCTAATTTTAAGAGCCCATTAATACCTGTGCCCATAATAGATACTTCCTTTTGAGAAGATTGCCATTGCATTGTGGATTCCCTAATCAAGTCGATTCAGACATATCAGTTGATATTAGTCATGCCTGACCATCACAACAAGTACTCTGAAGAAGTACCTCTGCAGAAGCCAAATTCTAAGGCTACAGTGAAGGTTTTGCTTGGGTGAGCATACCAAAGGAGATCCTCACAGACCAAGTAAAACTCTGTATGTCAGAAATCTTATATCATCTATATCACAACTTTAAAGTGAAGCAACTCAGATCGTCTGTGTATCATCCACAAACAGATCTCCTGATGGAACAGAATTACAGGACACTAAAGTCCATGCTAAGAAAGTGATTGAAGAGAAGCAGCCTGGAAGAGGGCATATAATAGAGAAACCAAGAGATGAAAATTTCAGGTCAGAGACCTGATGCTGTTCCCCAGTTGAAAATAAATCTCTGGACAAATGTCAGGGACCCTTTGAGGTCAAAGAACATTTAAGTAAAGTCCCTTACTGGGTTAGAAAAACTGGTTAGAGATGTTGTGAGCAAATTTACCATATAAACATCCTTAAACTGTGTAAGAAAACTAAAACAGTGCAAGTCAGCATAATGGCTGAGGCAGGAGAACATAAGAAGGGAAGAAAGTTGCTATCTGTACCCAAGGTGGTAGTTGATGAGACCTTATCCAGACCCCAAAAACAAGAAATAGTGGAATTTCTGCTCTGTAACAGAGAGCTGTGCTGTCAACTGCCAAGTCAGCCAATTTGATTAAACACCACATACAGCCTAATACCTGTAAACAATCAGTCTTAAGCCCTGCTGGATGCCTGAGTCTCAAAGATGGGTAGTTCAAGATGAAGTAAACAAGATGCCATAATTGGAGTAATCGAGGACTCTAAAAGTGAGTGGAGCAGCCATGCAGTTTTAATGTCTGAACCTGATGGGACTATTATATTTAGCAGTGTTTTTTGGAAGTTCAGTAGTATATCCAAAGTTGACAGCTACCCCAAGCCAAGGGTGAAAGACCAAATTGAAAGGTTGGGGAAAGTGTGATTTCTGACTTCCCTGGATCTCATGAAAGGCTTCTGGCAAATCCCAGTAATGGATGAAACCAAAACAAAAATGGCCTTTTTGACCTCCAATAGCTTATTGCATTATTGAGTTCTTTCAAGAGCACAGAGCTGCACAGATACAAGTCTGAACTGCTTGATTATTTATTTATTATTTTATTTACTTACTATTTGATAACTGAGTAGGTGGACTGGCTGTTCACCCTTTTCTGCAAGGACCTGTGCTCCATTAAGAAAAATACAATGTTTTTTTTTCACCCTCAGATTAAGATATGGTTTATTGGGATTACATATATAACGTCTACATAGTTTATCATACAATTAGAACACACAAGTCTACAAATAATTAGTAAGAAGACATGACAGAACACAATAATTATTATAATTTAAACAAAGGCAATGCATTTCAAGCATATCTCTTGTGCTCTTGATTGTCTCATCTTTAGCCATAGAATATTGTATGTACAATAGTAAGAGATAGTAACCACTGTCATGACAACAGTTACATTTACATTCTGTCTGAGGGGGCTCTTTTATTGCTTTCTTAAACTGTTTAGTGGTTTCTCTGTTTTTTTTTTTTTTAATTCAGAAGGCAACTGGGTACCAGGTGGAGGGTCCTAACAAGAAAAGGCTTTTTGTACATTAGTAGTTTTTATACAACACTGGAGCATATTTCTATTGGGTCATGCCCCCGGTTTTGTTTTTAAGAAGGACAATAGTATTTCTTCAAAAAGTAAACACAATGGCACTTTTAAATGGTGGGCATGTACCAATGTGAGTTTGCTTCTGGAAAATTCATACTTAATATGGTGAATCATAAATCTGATTTGCATCCCAACGGGCATTGTACATGAAATTCTTTAAGGGTTTTCTGTGTAGCTGAGTGTGTGACACCTTTAACATGTTATGTTGGAAAAACTGTTTGAACTCTTAAGAAAAAACTTTACAAACATACATATGAGATATTGAATCATGAGATTAACAACAATTTGAGCAGATATGCTTTAGTATGTCGCAAATTTAAGAAATGTATCTGTATTATTTTAGAACAGGTTAATGCTAATGTAAGAGGTGGTCCCTTTAATGGCAGACTAGAATTTTAAGACTTGATCTGGCAGTTTAGAGTTATGCTGGACCTTTGTCTGGGCTGAATGATGTAATTTCTGTTGCTAGTATTTTAATATGAAATTCGAGTAAACCATAATATAATGGTTTTGGTATCTTTAATGTTTAATAAAAATATGTAGATTTGCAATATTTTATGATTAATAATATATGCAGTTTGGCTGGATAATTGTCTCATCACATGTTTGTGCAATGCTTTAAATAGGAGTACAGTTGCTTTAAATGATATTCCTGAGATGTCCTTATAAAGTCTTCATATGAAAGCACTCAATATTACATTTTATTCTTCAGCATCTTGGTGATAAGTGGTTTTCTTTTCAGGATTGTGGTTATTTAATCATACACTCCTCCTCATGCAGATGTTTTATTTGCGGTTCTTGGATATATGGTATCCGGACAAAGATTATCCTATCTGCCTCCCCCAACACTGACCTATCAATAATTACTGTAGACACTTTAAACTGGGGTGTTTCACCATTCCCAGTATATTCCTAAACATATACATAACGGGAGGCATTATCATTACCTATGCTGTCTGTGATGGTGCAGTGGTGTAGCGGTTAGCACTGTCACCTCACAGCAAGAGGTTTTCTGGTTCACTTCTCGGCTGGGGTGCCTTCTGTGTGGAGTTTGTATGTCCTCCCTGCATTCGTTTGGGTTTTCTCTGGGTGCTCTGGTTTTCTCCCACATTCCAAAAACATGCAATAGGTGGACTGGACACTCTAACTTGGCCATAGGTGTGAGTGTGTTCATGCAAGTGTGTGATCCACCCTCTGAGGAGGCTTTGGCCTCGGGCTAGCAACCTGACCCCATAAAACCCTTCCCTGCTATGGAAACAATGAGTGCTGAAGGGTGCTCTTTACCCAATGTGCTGTATGCATGGGAGCAAATCCAGGATACTGTCTGTATTTTCTTGGTAACCAAGCTCTCATATTTACTATCTGTAGAAGCACTTATTGTCTGCCAGCTGTTAACCCCAAATACATGGAGGTGTTCCTTTGAGGAATCCTCTCTAGAATTCATTTCATGACCATTTGTTCCAGAGTGGGTAATTACTGACTTTGCACAGTTACTAAACAGGCCTGATGCTTCCCAAAACTCTTGAAATATCCCTAATGCTATAACAAACACTGCAAGTAAATTAGAATTCATTTGAATACAGTCATCCAACATACAGTTAAAAAAACTAACTGCTCCTTCAATATATTGGCTGGTTTGCAAAAAATCCTTATAACTAGGCCTTGAGATAAGGGACACTCTTGCCTGGTGACCTTCCCTGTACTGTCAACCTCAGAAAAAGGTGGAGTGGCTACATAGTTTTTGTGTTAGTATTTTATAAAGACTCCTTACCCATTTAACAAAATTATCCCCTGCCTACCTTCTCTTCATTACCTCAAACAAAAAGTCCCAACTAATCAAGTCAAATGCCTTTTTAATGTCAAAGAACACTATACCTGCTTTCTGACAGCAATTTCCACCTTTGCTTAAAACCACTGCCAGTTGCCACCAATTATCTGAGATATCTCATGCCTTTATAAACCCTTTCTGACACGCTTATATCAAATCCAGCAAGTCATTGTCTAATTGTGCTGCAAGCAACTTTCCTAAGATTGGCCAGAAATCCACAAACCTAGGTATTCCTTTGTTAATCTTTGGTCTAAACATTATCATGCCTGATTAAAATATATGCTATCATTATCATGAAAATCCCTGGAACTGCATATATGCATAAGTAACTTCTCCAACTCCACCCCCTCCACTTATAGAACTCCAGAGGAAAGCTGTCTAGACCAGCAGCTTTGTTAGGCTTAGCTTGGACACTTTTGTGCTACTTATGAGCAAGTGATGGGTATATTAAGGGACTGCACCCTATTCAAGCTAACTGGTCTTTCCAGGGCTGCAAGGAAGAGCAATGACTATTCCAACTTAATTCACACTGGTTAGAGTCAAGCTACACAGAAGTAAAGAAATTCTTCTATTAAGGTCTCATCTCCAGTGATAACATTTCCTGGTTGAGAGGCAATTGCTGTAATTGATGCACAACTGGGTCATTGCTTGCAAAACCAGGCCATACATATAGGGTTAACTTCCCCCTTCATCCATCAGAATTGGCCTTTCCTTAATAGTGCTGCCTCCATTTTACTAAACTCTAGGGTCTGGAGTTCTGTAGATAATGTGAGTTCAAGTTCTGTCGTTCTTTAGGGCCTTCTATCCCTATTATCCTGTTTTGACCCATACTGCGCTCCTTGAGCTTCAGATGTAGAGCTCTCAATCTTTCCTTTTCCTGAGTCCTTCCATCTCTATAATATTCTCTTTTATTCGCCACTTCACATCCCTCCCACCCCATTCTTTCTGATTATATCTAATGGGAGCTATTACTACATAAGAGAGCTGATATGATGTCCATATAGCCTATTTCTGTGAGTTACCACCTGTAGAGAACCATGAAACGGAAGTAGCACTCCTCTCTTACCTCTACTTGGTTTATTTGTTCACAAAAGCATTTTTAAAATTCTTCTTCCTAAATTTTCTAGCCTCTCTGACTTTAAGTTTGGTGTCTTGGAGGCAGGTATCCTACACTCCTTCCCTCCATATCAGTTGTTGCATCTTAGCCCTTATAATAGGGTGAGTACTACCACCAACATTCCAAGACATAAACTTGACACTTTCATTCAGGGAGGTTCTCGCTACCTATGGCAATTTTTGGTTCCCAGTGTTATCAAACCTTTGTTGATTCCTCCTCCTCCTCATTATTCAGTGATATCCCCCTGCCTATGGTCACATCCCTGTAGGCTCTAACTGAGCCAACATCTGAGGAGCAGAGCCCCTGCAGCTGTCTGAACTGCTGATGGACCACCAAGGATTTGGTTAATCCCTTTCCCACCTCAGACACAACACTCACAACCCTTATCTACAGTCTCCTCTACTCCTACACATCAACGGAGTAGTGCCACAAATTAAACAACCTATAATCTGGGACCAGGTTACGATCTATACCCAGTTCTCATTACAATGTGACATAGATCTAAGCCTTCCTGTCATACTAAACCTTCAAAAACCATGATAAATAGCTTACCTCCTCTTTGACTTTGATTTTCACTGATGTATCCTGATAAGAATGTGCCTAATTTTTTTAATATATACAATCGGTCAATTTTATATCATTCATCACTGATAATATAATAAATAAATGTTACACAGGAAAAAGAGGAAGAAAACACAAGAGACCCTTCACAGTCACCTAGAAAATGCAGTAATGGATAGTTAATATATCAAATTATATCAACGTACCTAATATATCCCCATTAACTTTGTCGTGGTAATGGATATGGGCTGCAAAGGAAGCAAAAAAGTTTAGCTGATACATTCTTAAATGTCCAGCTTGTCATATCATCACACCATGTCTCTTCTTTCCAAAAACGTGTACCCCACAACCAGTCTTTATTTATACCTAAATACTTGTAATAGCTTTTCCCAGCTGTATTCATTATTTTGTAACACTGCTCATTCCCGCTGTTATATTTATTTTTTTTTTATTTTACATTTGTCCTGGCCACTGGACACAGGTCCCTTATCAGTGGAGGACCGGGGAGAAAAGCTCCACATATAACAAATAAGATCGGTATTAGTACAAACTTTACATTATAATTAAGACAGACAGTGAAATAATTCATCACTATAAGAGTAACACGTCTAAGAATTCAACTACATAAGAATAAGCAAAAATATAAACAAGATACCATCTGACATATTTGCAATCTTAGGTCCTAAGCCCATTAATACAACGTAAGGTCTATGAGCAGTCAGGTAAGAAGAGTAATAAGCAGAGTAATATAGCGCTAGATCTAGTCTGGAGTAATACAGTAACACAGCCAATTGTTACTGAGGTGAGTTTTTAGTGATCTCTTCAACTGTGGTAAGGAAGGGATGGTAGGTATGTGACTAGGTAGAGCACTCCGGATTTTTGACATAATTAGAGAAGTGTGATTCCCCTGCTGTATTATTAGCTTTAGTTGCTTTGAGAAGGAATGTGTTAATGGAGTAAAGAGTTCTGTTAATGGAGTGGGGGAGAAGTAAGTTTTGTAGTGCAGGAGGTTTTTTCCTGTTTGATACAGAATTTTACGAGCCAGAGAAACTGGCTGTAGTATAAGAGTTGTGGGAGTTCCAGCCAATTGAACTGCCTTAAGGCTGTGCAGTGATGAGATCTAAATGGGGAGCCTGAGGCGAATCCAGATATTTTGTTATAGCAGGAGTCAAGTTTAGCTGTCTGATTTCCTGAGATTGGTAAGAATAGAGAAAGCATAGAGGAGGGTAGAGATCAGGTTAGTGTGGGATATGATTGACTTTGTATGTTTGGTAAGAAAATGTCTATTTCTATAGAGGGTACCTAGTTTTTTATGTATTTTCTTGATAGTCTGGGAGATATGAATATCAAATCTCAAGTTATTATCAATCTGTACTCCAAGAAGTTTGGTGTGTTCTATGGGAGAGATAATAGTTTTGTTACTGGACATGATGTTAAAGGTGGTGATTAATGATGTGGATCTAGTAGGTTCAAAGAGCAGACCTTTACTTTTAGTAGCATTAAGAATAAGTTGGATTTTGGATAACCATGCTTCAACTGAAAGGGATGATTCTTGTGTTAGTGTGTGGAGTTCATGTAATGAAGGACCTGCACAGATTAGTGTAGAATCATCTGCATATTGTATGACAGATGCATTGGGAATAGAAGTGTAGAGGTTGTTAGTATAGAGGGTGAAAAGTAGTGGGCCTAGAATGGAACCTTGAGGTGCTCCAAGAGTGACAGGTAGAAGGGATGAGAGTTCTTGCTGTCACAATACTGCTTGCTGATGGATATATTGGCTGTGTTGGATATATTTCTAATATAAACCTCATTATAGCCATATTTATAATTGCCTCTGAACCTGATTTACATCTCGCCTCTGAATTACAATATTAACACTTTATGATTCCAAAATGGTGGTCGGCTAGTGTGCACCCTTTCCACGGAGCTCCTAATGTACTTCTATCGTCCTTAGTCTTAAAGCGCTTTTTAACCTTACTTCTTAACAGTCGCTGGCCCTAGCAAACTGAATAAATCCACCTGCAAAGAACTGAAGGACTACTACTGGACAAGAACTTATAAAAGTAACTTTAATCTGTCTCAGGAGACCCCTGCCACGTGTATCCAAGAGGCCTGCACGACAACCATCTGCCTGGGAAAAAAAGCGCCCATTACCAGTTATGTCAGACACCACAGAAAACATGGAAACCCAAGTCACCAAAGCTAAAATCTCCTCGATTCTATCTCCGGAGAAAGATACTGCCTCCAAAAGGCTAAGATCTAGCAGAATACCAGTGGACATCACCAACAATAAATCAAACCAAAAAGAAAAACCTAACTCAAACTTCCACATTGACAAACTCAAATCAGCGCTTCAGCCCATTCACTCTGCTATACAGGGCTTCTCCGATCAAATGTCTGACCTTAATAAATCTATAAACCAAATTCTGCAAAGAGTTGACACCCTTGAACACAAAACGCTTACCAACGACTTATCAATACAAGCACTGTCAGATGAAATGAAAAACAAAACTTCCCTCCTCTCTGAGATACAGTCCAAATTAACGGACTTGGAAGCTAGAAGCCGTCGCAACAATATAATAATCAAAGGCTTGCCTGAATCCTATCTGAATCAAAATTTGGTCCCAACGTGTAGACAGATCTTCCTTGCCTTACTCGGATTGGAAAACTCCGTTGGGAACCTTGTAGTTGAGAGAGCGCATAGGGCTCTCAACCACCGTCAAGACTCACTGACTCCACATATTGTCTACACCAGAATATTAAATTATCAAGATGTACAGAACATCCTGTTGACTGCCAAAAAGCAAAGAAACTTCACTTGAAATACACACAGAATCACCTTCACTCAAGACCTACCTCAGCAAATAAAACTGAACAGGCAAAAGCTGGCCCCCTTCTGCGCAGATCTGATAAAAAGAAATGTGAAGTTTCAGATGCGCTATCCAAATACTCTATCTTTCTCCTACAAGGAAAAAAGATTTACAGCCGCTACTTCAGCAGATGCTAAAGAGGCTTTTATTAAAGCTTTCAACTCATACCCAGCTTCCTAGTCTGGGTCTCCAGAAACTCCCTATCTCGACTCCGGTGGCATTCCTAGTGTTGTGAGACTCACTGTTTTGCATCTGCTTGCTCATTCAGGACTGACACTCCTCTCTCCATTCTACATACGTGGATATTGTAGTCTATTGGGCTTGTCAACAATATTCTCTTTTTCCTTTTTGGAGAGTGAGGAGAAAAGGTGAGGAGAAGAGAAAAGGGAAAAAATCGGGTCTGATATACTGCCTTGGGTCACAAACCTTTATAGGAACCTTGTCGATCTCAGTTACTGTAACCAGCGGATTGCTTTGGCCTGGAAACTGACGACAAGCAAATAATTGTGATACCCTTCCTGCGTTGATATAGACAGAATGGGTCCTGTTGCTTCGTACAGCAGGTGTAGCATGTTCTACTTCTTTATAGACTCACAGCTTGACTATATTGTCGAACACAAAAGTAATTCATCAGCGCAGATCAGTTCAATGCATGACTGAACTCACAAATACACTTTCAAATTGATTTATTAACATTCTACCCTTCCTACTCGTCATTATAACTGACACCCAGCATGTGAGTCCAGTCTGTTCAACTCTACACGACTTTGGGTCCTCCTCTGGTCAATGCTGAGTGTTTAACTTTTAAAGAATAGCGCTCAGTTATCTCTTGTACCAGCGATACAATTTTGTTCATTTGTGTAAAATCCCTTACTGTAATTTGGCAGAGCATGTACTTTCATTGTGTGCAAGAGTAGATTATCCTACAACCAGACACTCTTCCCTTTTATCAAATATATCCTTGTGCCTGTTCCCTCTTAGCACTTCCTTAGGCTATTTCTACTCCTTGTATTTTTCCTCTCTTATGTTCTTAAATACACTACTTCTACCAATTAATAGACACTTAATTTGATGCTTAACAAGAACAGCCATAAGCTCTGCCTTATGTTTATGTTTATTCATAGTATTATAAAATGCTTTTCTAAAAAAAAAAAATGCATGTCTCATGTTCACTTCAATTATTAACACCTACTTGCAATTGGATTCTTAATAGTTCAGTTCCAGGGTTATATACTCTGCTGACTTTTAAATAAATGTTACAGTTTTTGCTACTTCTGTCGTTGCCTCCTCATTCTTCACTGCTGCCATAGTCTGACAAGGTGATCACCCATTTCAGTTATGTGTACTATTACCTACATTGCCTTACAATGTATATGCTAACTAACTAGTGCAGTATCTACCCTACATATTGTGTTCACATTCTTATTCTACCCTGTCTCTCTCCCTACAAGCCCTTTATTCTATTCTTTCTATACGTATTGTATTTTGTTTTTTTTTGTTGTTGGTTTTTTTTTTCTTCTTCTCTTTCTTTTCATTTTTGCTCATACCTATAAGTGGATATCAAACATATACTACCCCTGCCAACCCTAAAGGACATTTTCCTCATGTTACTATGGCTCCCCTACATCTGTATTTCTATACTTAGCTACTATGGCACGGAGTCTTTTTCTGCTTTTGAGCTCATGGAAGCTTAGGCTTGGGCCCTAGTATGACCTGGTTGTGGAAATACTTTGTTTTGTATATATGTATATACTTAGTTACTGTTATTTCAGATATTGTTAGAGAATTTTATTTAGAAGCTTTCCTGACTAGAATTGTCTTGCTAACCATAACTAAAGTGCTCTTGCATTATTGTTTATATACTCCTTCCACTAGTGTAGAGGGGTGGGTAGGCACCGGGGATTTATGGAAGGAATACTATGCTACCCTACTTACCTTTTTTTTCATTCCATATAAGGGCTCAGCTCCTTTCTTCAATATGGTTATTAAAATATACAATCCTTTACCCCTTTTAGCCTATAATCTCTCAAATATACAAATACCTTCTTCTTAAGAGCTGATGACACTACATATTGACTCATGGAACGTTAGAGGGCTTCATAATAAAGCAAAAAAAGTGCTCCTCTTTCATCTATTATTTAAATCTCAGGCTAATATATGCTATCTCCAGGAAACGCACACACATAAGAAAGACTGGGTCAAAGACGGGGGGAAAAAATGGATAAAAGCCATTGTCTCAGTGGGGAATAGCTCAAATTCTAGAGGGGTGGCGATCCTGATCAAAAATTCCTTTCAAGGTAATATCTTAGAGGAGAGATCTGATGAAAATGGCAGATGGTGCCTATTTACCTCACAAATTCCCAATTTCAATAAACCGATCCTATTCCTTAATTTATACGGACCATGCTCCCAGCAACACACCTTTATTATAGAAATCCACAACATTCTTGCATCCTTCAAAGATCACTATTTAATTGTGGGGGGAGACTGGAATGCTGTAATAGATCCTAATTCAGATCGTACTAGTAAATCTCCCTCTTATAATTTTCAATCTTCCTTGGCCATAGAAGACTTAATGTATGATCTTAACCTTATTGATCCCATCTCCCTCATGGACCACGTAACTAAAGATGATTTATACACATACTACTCAAAATGTTACAAATCCTGGTCTAGGTTAGACTTCTTCCTAATCTCAGAATCTTTATCTCACTTTAAAATCACCCTCTCTATAGAACCTAGATTCCTGTCGGATCATTCAAAGATTTCTCTTAATATTATCCCTGATACAAGAGCAATCTCCCCTCTCATTTACAACAACTGGACACTTAACAATAATCTGCTTCGCAATAAAGATATTACTCAAGAAATCACTGAATCATTACTAAACCTTAGTTCTAACCTTGACATCACCAGCATACCTATGGACATACAATGGGCTGCATGTAAAACCTGCATCAGAGGTTTCATAATTAACAAAGCCTCGTACCTTAAACAAATCTATAAGAGTAAAGAAACTAATCTCATAAACAAGATCCTTGAACTAGAAAAACAACAAAGAGTCAGCCCGGACCCCTTCAGAGACAAAACGATAACTGAAACTCAGATCCAATTACTTCAGTTACATCATCAGATTTTAACCTTATTCGAACAAAAAATGATTGCCTCTTACTCGGAATGGGCACAGGTCCCATCCAAATTACTAGCGAAAATAATTTGTAACACCCAAGACCCCCCTAGAATCTCACGCCTACACTTCCAAAACAAGATATATAATACAGATCAGGAAATTATACAACTATTTTCCACCCTCTACTCAGATATTTACTCAAAGGATAATCTAGATCCTGATTCTCATCACCACATGACTGGCTTTCTGAATTCCATCAAATTCCCCTCCTTAAATAAAGACCAATGTGACATGCTCTCAGCTCCGTTAAACCTCCAAGAAATTCGGACAACTATCTCAAATCTCAAGTTAAGCAAATCCCCGGGACCTGATGGCTTCACAGCTGAATTTTTCAAAACCTTCATCTCAACAATCTCCCCTATTCTGTTAAAAGTTTATAATTATGTAATAAGTCATGGCATATCTGATCTACACTGGAACACTTCAAAGATGATCCTAATCTTAAAAAACAACAAAGAAAAAACAGATCCAAACAATTATCGTCCCATCTCGTTGATTAATATTGATATTAAGATTCTCGCTTCGCTTCTAGCCAACAGACTTAAGAAAGTCTTACCTTTTATAATCTCTTCCGATCAGGCGGGCTTTATGTCAGACAGACACACATGGGATAACACTCTGACCCTAGATTCATTAATTTACTTGTCAAAAAAAGAAAAGAACCCACTATATGCCTTAACCTTAGATGCTGCAAAAGCCTTTGACAGGGTAAATTGGGTTTTTCTCTTTCAATCCTTAGCCTGTTTTAACATTCCCTCCACTTTCATAGATATGATTAAGGTTTTATATAATAACTCTTCTACCTACTTACGGATTAATAAGAATATATCCAAACCCTTAAGGATACCCAATGGTACTAGACAGGGGTGCCCTCTATCTTCCTTCCTCTTCAACTTATTCATTGAACCTTTATTTCTTTATATCAGTCAAAAGACATATCATACAATTCCAAAGATAATAAATACCAAAATACTTCTTTCAGCCTTTGCTGATGATCTAATCATCTATTTTCAGCATCCTAACACTGACCTAAATAAGATTGTAAACTCTATAAAGGCTTTTTCAAAAGCTTCAGACTACCAGATAAATTTCAAGAAGTCTCATATCTTCCCCATAAACCCTCTGGGTCATAAACCAAATTTTTTTCCTGTTTCCCCCTTTAAGACAAGGCTTGATATTAAGTATTTAGGGATCCATTTTGAACATAACCAGCTATCTATGTTTCAAAACAATTTACTCAGATCTTGGTCCAAAATCTCTCTTGATATTCAAAGATGGGAACGTCTGAAGCTCTCTCTCCTGTCTAGATCAGCGATAATTAAAATTAACATACTCCCCAGACTCCTCTTCCAGTTTAATTCTGTAGACCAGTCGGTTTCCAAAACCTTTCTATGCAAGGTTAGTAAAGAATTAGCTAAATTCATTTGGTATCCTAAATCTGTGAGAATCTCATATACCAAGCTAACTCTCCCCAAATCCAGGGGTGGCCTGGGCCTTCCAGACCTCCATTTATATTATTAAATTATCTACGCTAGTAGGATATTATATATATCCAAACTCAGGAAAAAAGACTATAATGCTTATCCTACCTGGGCCAAACTTTGGTTTCAACAAATTTTGGGCGTTAGCGTAAACCCAGCTGCTATTCCCTTTCTCTCACGAGACACCTTACGCAGTCTTAATTTATCAACTATCATAAAACAAAAGGTTGAAGCCTTCCATGACATTCTAAAACTTATAAATCTAGACAAAATTCTTCCTCTACTACAACCTCTTCACTTAAACCCAAACATTAAAATCAACAATCTACCAGTCAACCTCTCCAATTTCCCACTGATCAAAAATCTTACAGTCTGGGATATTCTCCAACACAGCAACGAAACACTTCCCAACCTATGCAAAATCCTCAGGGTCAACAAGAAATATTTAAGTATTACCCGGCAGTTATGAGATCTCATTACTTCCAAATTCACACAGCTTCTGGACAAAGGTCAAGATCTTACCAAACTAAATTCTGTGGTCCATTCCCTGACTTTACCGAAAAAAATGCTTTCTAACTCATACAAACTCATTTCCTCCATGATTCAAGATGCAGACTGTCTCTTCTCAAATTACTGGAACAAATACAACCCCCAATTAACTAATAGCCAGAAACCCTATGCCATAAAGAACACTTTAGACTATTCCCCCTTTAAAAAACTCTTTTACACACAATTAATGATTAACAATAATGCATATTACACCCCTTCTAGACTATCTAAATTTGACTCTAAGAAATCTCCAGCCTGCCCTTGCTGCTCATCCCAGTATGCAGACCTGATGCATGTACTATGGTCCTCCAACTATTCACATAAACTCTGGACCTCGTTAAAGGCCCGCCTCCAGAAAATGGGCTACCACAAATTGACCCTATCCTGGGAATTAGCCATTCTTCATATACCTACTTGTGATCTCTCTAGAACTGATACACACATTCTGATTTTTTTGTGCTCACTCATGAAACTTTATATCTCCAAAAATTGGTTGGACCATACTAAACTTTGCTGGAATGGCTTCAAGACAATGGCTCTTACCTACATTGCAGCACAAAATTTATTATAAATAGTCCAAAAAAAATTGCCCTTTGTACAAAAGTCTGGGAAAAGATTAGCGCCCTCGTTCTCACCATTATCTAAAGCAAACTCTACATCCTTATGTGAGGTGTCTTGTTGTACCTTCTGGACATTGCTCTATGTTTTTTATCTCTCTGGGTAGCATACTAGGTGAGCAATTCATACTTTGTATGTTGAATTTCTTTTTTTTTTTTTTTTTTGTATATAGTTGGTTTTGTAGTTACAAGTCTCTACTGAGCATTTTGTCAATTTTACATGTACAGCTCTTATTTTTTTTCTATACATTGTTAATCCTTTTGGTTGGACATCCATAATATGATTGTTATTTCTTATGCAAAATAAAAAGTTTTTTTTGAAAAAAAAAAACACTTTATGCCTTACCTAGTTGTTTCCTTCACCTCAAATTCTTTGAATTTCTAACAACTAATCATATGATTTATAATCTATCCGTCTGACAAACCCACTAATACACCTCTTCAAATGCTCTTTGTTTACAGTTACTAGTGCATAACTATCTTCTAAACTGTAACAGCAGCCTTTATTTTCATATGAATGTAATAAAATCAGCAAGTGTATGTGTAATTGGTAATGTGTATTATTTAATGTCTGTTCATGTATATTACTGAATGTATGTTAAACATTTTTGTAATTCATTGGAGCTTTTCTCCCTGGGCCTCTGCTGAAAAGGCTTTTTTGACTAAACCCCGTTGGACACACCCATTAAACAATAGCAAAATAAATAAATAAAATACATTTGTCTGCATACGTTATATTAAAAAATGTGGCATTATCATCTATACCAAATGATGCAGACAAACTCAGCATTATGACCACATTTTGGGTCAGTGTCAGTAACCATCTATATCATCTCATGAACTGCTGTGATTTTAAAATAAAATATGAATACATGCACATTTCTCAGAGCAAAATGAATTTGTTTAATACTTTCTTTGGTAAAAAAATTAAAGCAAATATTTCAACATCCTGATAGAGGACATGTTTGCTGGATAAGATATCCTGTCGCCTTGTTATTTCACCCTACATTAAACTATAATACCACACACATATAGAAAAAAAAATAATACATGCTGTATATCTTTCAAGTATGTGAAAAATTTTGTGAGAAAAAATCTCTACTACTTCCTTTCACAAGTAGTTGCAGGTAGACATTCATATGGAGAATGGCATAACTGTGAAGTAAAACATATCCAGAGGTAAAAAATACAATAATTACTTAGCTGGGATGCAGTTCTTATTCTTTCGTGCAAAGAGTGCCCTCCCACTCAGAATACCCCATTTGTAGACTACACCTCCTTTGACTGTGAACTAATGGCAGAAGTCTTTCTAAAAAAAAGTAAAATAGTAATTTCCTGTGAAGGATTCTAGCAATGTCTAAAAATAGTTCTGGTAATTATTTTTTAATGTGACATTTTTTTCCTGAAAGTATATCATCTCTGCTCATGCACATCCTTTTCTCCAAGAATAACCCATTTCTCTCAGCTTAATATGAAGACAGCACATAAAATCATCAAAAAAGGGCTTCATTATAATTTTTCTTATATGTATTTCAGCCCCTTGCACACCGAGGGCATCCTCAATGAATTAACCATTTCTGACTGAATAATCCTCCTTTCACTGTTAAAAAAAAAATCACAAACATTATCTGAAATAAAATATGCACTATTTTTCTTAGCACTACTTCAGTTCCTTTCTCATATCAACTGCCTCCTCCTTGAGATAATTATTTGAGATAGGGTACAGTTAAACCATTAGCAATTCACGCAAATAATGTAAAAATAAGACCCATGGCCACTTAAAAATGAATAAATTATGTCAGCTCTTTCCACAAAAAACACAGATACACAGCACATCTGTTTCATTGCCTTGTATATATACATATTCATATACTCATATATATTCACACATTCATATACTCATATATATTCACACATACACAAATATATATATTATATTATGTTATACGATATTATATGACATGCATATATATGTATATATATATATATATACATATATATATATATATATATATATATATATATATATATATATATATATATATATATATATATATATATATATATATATATATATATATATATATATATCTACACACACACACACACACACACACACACACACACACACACACACACACACACACACACAAGACTACTGAATTTTTTGACAGATCCAAATGTCGACGTCTACAAAATGTTGACAATGTGAATGTCAGCATGCTACTATACATGCACCAAAAAGTAACCTTGACACATGCAAAAAAAATGAAAAAAAAAAAAATCACTGTTTTCTGCAAGGGGGCAAGCCCTACTATACCCCTGCCCACATAAGGGCTATGCCCCCGTAATCCCCTGCAAATTTTACATATTATATCTGAGTTTGCACAATGCTTGGAGAAGAGCATTTTTCCCAACCCCAAGAATTGTGTGATCTCGCATACCTGTCAACCATCTGTGTAGTTAACCAAATGTTGTGGTAGCTACAGCTTTGATGTCACAAAGTACTCTCTGCGTAGTATACATCATATTGCGCTTTGTATCATACTCAGGAAAAGCAATGCAGATTGATTGATTGATTAATTAACATGATGACATTCCTGTTTCTGAATCTGTGTTCAGGAAAAAATTTTCCATATTTTTTGTGATTACAGCATGAAATATTAGGATATCTAATTAATGTACTTACACAGTATTTACCCTGCTAAACTGATTATATTATACATCAATAGTATGGGTGATTCACTCTGCAAAATAAAAGGCATAAATACATTTTAAATAAAGAAGTCAATGGGTGAGCAAGCTTTTGTTACTGTAATATTGAAAGAACAGCTGAGCTTGATGAAGATACGTATGTGTATATATTGGTAAGCCTTTATGAAAGTGCAGTTAAAATGAAGAATATAGAAATTTGCTCTGCAAATCACTGATGCTAATTCCTAAGTGTGATCAAGCTTATTTTGCACATAGAAATGTTCATAGTTTATGACACTAACAATAAATATGCATGTACATATTTTAAACAGGGAGACAAAGAAGCTGAACTTGGTCTTCCATTTTCCCCACTTTGTGATCGAACATCCACTATGGTTGCTCAGTCTCAGATAGGTATGTCCTCATTTTTCTTTATCTGAAATTATAGATGTACTTATTACAGTGTTTATATGTAATAGGTGAAATGCAAAATATTCACAGTATTGAACGGCTAATGAAATGCTATTCCTTATAACTACTTCAATGGTTTTCTTCCAGATGTATGATATATATGCATTCTCAGGTCAGTCAGACATTTGTATTCATATTAGAAGTTTGTAATTTTCCACTGTTTTCTTAACATCAGTTTATACCATGTCCGTAAATGTCAAAGAAAATTAGGTATTTATAGCATTTGCCATGTAGGTTAGCAATACTCAGCACAAAGAAGGTCTCAGTGTTTCCATGAATGGAATGCTGTAAAGGACAGTGAGTGAGTAGCTTTGCAGCTCACTCTCTTTTGCTCAGATCCCTTTTAATTTGTATGTACTTGGTAAATAAGCAAACCTCTTAAGGGTAGTATAACAATGGATTCTGATCACATCATTCATAAAACAACTTTTTGTGTGCACGTACACGTATATTAAAAATACAAAAGAGAAACAGAACCATTGGGGATGCTTTGGAGATAACTATTTTATGTATGCTCTTCACATGTGTGGAGTTTGACACCATTTGATATGTTATCTAGGCAGAACATTCTCTGGGGGTTTAGATACATACCTTAGGCAGAGGTGATCACCAGGCTTGAACAAATGGTGCTCTCATAGGGGGAGCATGTCTGCAGAGCTTAGTGTTAGGAGTTGTATCTGTACTTTATATTGTTGAGGTACTATCTTAGCCCTCATAATCACTGCTTAGTTTCTCAGTGCAAATGCATGCAACAAAACAGCCATTGCTCCTTTTTCTACATTAGATCACTGGAATTCTGCCACTCACTCCCACCATGCTTTGCCTAGTTCTTCCAGTGCCAGACCTGTTCATTAAATATTAATAATGTATGTGGTGGTTGGTGCTTGAACCCTCTGTGCCACACAGACAGGCTTTATGCTAGCTTTAGTGTTGAACTGTTTTTTTGTCACTGAGATAGGACATGCTTTAGCCTTCAAGCACAATACACTCAGATAATATAAGAGCACAAAGTAAGAATTGCACTTTATAGAGCTCACTGTCTGCAATGCTGATTGGCTCTTTGAAGCACTATGCTGTGTGGCTTGGCTTGAATCATTTGAACAGCCGTATTTAAAAGAACTAATTTCTCAGATATGGGCTAAGCAGTGGAGAGTATCATACAGTTATTTTAGCATGACTTATTCAGTATCTAGTTTACTCAAGAGTGATGAATGTGTGATCACAGTGGCAGTTTTCTTAAGATAAGACATTCATTGAGTCTTTCAAATGAGTGAAGCTTTTGCTCTTAGCACTGGTAATAATACTGAGGCTGTTTGGCAATACAGCAATGTTATGATGCAGGACAGTGGGCACTTGTTTTCTACTGTAAACATCTGTCAGATTCTATGCAAATACAAATTTGATATGGTCTAAACATCTGTTCACTAGTAGGGGACAGTATCCAAGGACAGCCAAACTTCAGATTGTAGCTTTAAATTGTCAGGGTGTTTTCAATACCTGTGTATGTGATGGTAGTTGGAAACGAGCAAGATGATGATGATGATGCCTATGAATGTGTTATGGCCCAGATGGTGGCTAACTCTTGCCAGTGTGTACACTGTAAATAGTCATAGCAACATGAATGAAGCAGTGATTGCACACATACAAACTCATTAGCCTCTGCTGCTAAATATCTGCAAACTCATGACTTAGGCAACACAGCAACAGATGAGGACTTGCCAGTGTTTGATTTTCATCTGGAATGTGCTGCTACTGTATGTCCTTAGCCTGATTGTTTTCTGAGTTAGAAGGTCCATATGACATGAGGTCCACATATGGTTCTAATATGTGCCTAACTGTAGTTGCATGGCTTTGCGACAGTTGCTGTAGCTTTGCCTGCTCTACAAATGACAGTGTACTTAGTCTATGTGATGTTGATAAACTGTGTTGTTAACTGTTTTGATATACATTTGCTTTTAATTACTTACTGAGATAGCTGCACTTATGTATATCTGCAATATATAATTTGATATAATTGCACTATTGTGTGTGTGTGTGTGTGTGTGTGTGTGTGTGTGTGTGTGTGTGTGTGTGTGTGTGTGTGTGTGTGTGTGTGTGAGTGAGTGTACAAGTACATTGATATTCAGTCATCTGCACAGTTACCTTATAAATAGACAGGGTTTATTGTAGTCACCATTAGCTGTATAGGTGTTTGGCATCACTGCGGTACTTTGCTTGTAAATAAGAATATGTCTGAAATATGACAGTGTTCTTATCTACACATAAAGGAGTGCAGGCAAGGTGGAGAGATGTCAGGGTTACACCAGGGCTAGGTGCATCAGTTTACAGCAGGTAGTTTATGCTGTAGGTGTAGAGCTGAGATGGAACATGGCCAACAGCTTTTTCATCACATTTGTACATGGTCTTAAAGTGCCCACTGTGTCAGTGTGCTGTGGCTAGGGTATCATCAAACATATCCAGTTCTTCCTCACTGTCCTGCTTTGTGACCTCTAATGTTCCTAGACATATATGTTGTTTTGTCTGTTGCCCTTTCTGAAGTCTATGTTAGGCAACTATATTGGATATGCTATAATAAAATAAACTCCAAAACAGTGCAACTGAAATGACTAATTTTACATTATTTTTCACTAATTATGGTGTTCAGAGAGGGGATTTTTGAATCCCCAAATGATGTGGATATTCTACAAAAGGACCTTACAGAAACAGATGCTTGATGCCAGAGCCACAGGTTCAAAAACTTAATGCCAAGAAATGTATAGTTATCCCCTTTGGGAAAAACCAAGTACCCATGAATTACCACATAGGTGGCAGTACACTAAACACCAGAAGTGTGATGAGAGACTTGGGGACACAGGAGGACAGTGGTCTCACCTTTGATAACCACATCTCCACAACAGTCAGGAAATCCTTCTATGTGGCACACCTGATCACTAAGGGCTTTTCATCCAGAAAAATGGAGGTCATTGTCCCACTGTACTCATCCCTCATTAGACCCATTATAGAGTACAATGCCCCATTTGGTATGTACCTCACAAGACATCTGCAACAGCTTGATAGGCCACAGAAATACCTCATTAAAAGAATCACAGGCCTAAAGCAGATGCCCTATGCTGACCATCTAAAAAAACTCCAGCTATACTCTGTGTGGCATATCGTCTACTCAGAGGCGATCTCTGCTTAACATACAAGGCCATGTCAAACCCTGAGCTGTTGGATATGCTCCACTTAGAGAAATCCCAATCCCTTAGAGCCACACACTCTAGGGATCTAAACCTTGTTATCACATTGAACAAAACATGCTGGAGTTATAGGTTGCTTACCCAGAGACTCCCCATACTCTGGAATAGACTGCCCATACATGTCAAGTAGAGCATCTCCTTGGCCCTCTTCAAAAGGAACCTTGATGACTGGATGGGAGATAGGAAATTCATCCTGGGGATCACGTCAGTCACCCTGCTAGACAGGGGTCCAGGGAAGTAAATATTGTGGGAAGAAATATCCAGGGAATTGTTATGGCTAGGCTTATATAGGCCCTAGGGCTGATAGCCTAGTACCAACCTATGAACCTATGATGTCCAAAAACATATTGAGCTATGTTCTCTACCTGGGCATGGGACTGGTTATGCCTCCTTCTATGCTGTTTGCAGGCATCTACTGGGTATCTTTAGGGTTGCTTGTGGTACCTGGCATCTCTGGAAATGTTAGCAGTTCATCAGAGTCAGTTAATTATGGGTTTTGTATGGCCTTGTGGTTGTTAATAATGGTCTCATGTGACTCTGCATGATCATAATGTGTACCTATGCAGTATCTGCTTACTTAGAAGCCATGTGTGAATGCATGACATGGGCCTACGTTATGTTATATGTGTACGTCAAGCTCACTGACAGAGTAGCAGTCACTAGTGTCTGTGGTCAGCTCATAATTTTGACTGAAAAGTGGCATTTAATGCTATTCAGCCCCCTCTAGTAAACATACCATAGCCCATCTCAATTGATTGTTATCAGTGTATGCTCTGATAGAATCATATGTATGCTATTAATGATATCACATAATTACTGGCTAATTAATTAATTGACTGGTTATTCTGAGAAAACTTCCCAAACTAGAATGACACCCCTGCATGATCTCAGGGAAGTGGATACACTTATTCACAAGTTTCTACATAATATGCAGGAATGTTCTAGATAACTGCCAATCTGCACTGACCATGGGGTGTCATATGTCACATACATGTCACAAATTACACACATGGTGTCTACTTGAAGCCAGCAGCAATCCAAGATTTCCTGTCCTGCTTGAGTCTTCAGTAGAGCACTTAAGTGAGCAAGAGTACATCTTTGTGTATACCCTCTTCTTTGCAGTTTAGGTTCATAGTTTCTTAGGAGATTAATAGGCTATTGGCCCCAGTGCCTTTCTAACTCTAGCCATGTTATACCCTTGTTCCCTTATTGACCAAGTTGTATGGTCTACATTTGCAGTGCAAGTCTGTGATCAACACCGATTGCCCTTATACAAGAGGGACATACGTGACACACCAGGGGTAAATTTACAGTCTACCATACAGTTGTCTAAGTGGGTCTGTATTACCATATCAAAATGTATTTCCATTGAATGCTTCTCCATCGACACTGAATCATCTAAATTCACTTCCGCGAATCGGGTAATTTTTCCCAAGGTGAGGAAGTATTTTGCTGACACCACATCTTTGCCCTTTTCCCCACTGTAGTGTAATATGGAGATGGTATATATATATATATATATATATATATATATATATATATATATATATGTATATATGTATATACTTGGAAGGTGTGTGCTCCGGTGTGTTACAGGGCAAGTGTTTCCTTAGAGAAAGTGAATCTTGTCCCATTTGACTTGAGGATGAGCAGCATTTCCATTAGGGTATGGTCTGAGTCTGCTCTGTAGGCCAGGCATAAGTTGCCTCTCAGCAGCCTATAAGATACACAGTACAGTGATAGGGCCTTCAGTTTGTCCATGTAGGTCATGTGTTGAAGGCCCTGAATTTTCTTGCTGTCTGCTGAGGTACATACAGAAGGGAGAGTTGTACTGTATTAATGGTCTGATGACGGATGGGTACAGGGGAGTTATAACATCCTTAACTCTGAATGCAATGTCCCTACTTATGAGATGTGCAACATAGAAGGCCTTCTTTACCACTGTGGACACATGGTAATCGAAGTTAAGGTCACTATCAACTTGTGTTCCCAAATCTGTCATCACAGGATTTCAGCTAAAGGGAGAGGGGTACTGTTAATATTGTACTTTGCAGGCACTTCCCCTTTGCTGAAAGGGATAATAACACATTTTTTTACATTTACTTTAAGTCCGTGGCTTTGTCACCAATCATTTGTCTGTGTAAGCCCTTTTAGTAGTATGTCACCATCATTGAAGGACTCAATGACTGCACCCAGCTTGTGGTCTTCGGTGAACTTGGTAAGCCACAGGCCATCTATTTTCACCTGGACTTCTCAGAAATAGATTAAAAACAGTAGGGGGCCCAGCACAGATGCTTGAGGTACACCACTGGTAACTCATCTGCTGGTAGAGGTGGAATCCCCAACGTTGACTGTATATGTTCTGTTGGTGAACCAGTTGGATACCCATCTAATGACATATGGGTTAATTCCCAGCTGGTGTGCTTCTCGATAATGTCTGATTAGGGGATTATGTCAAAAGCCTTGGCTAAGTCAATATAGGCTGTATGTGCTGTTTTGCATTCATCCAGGGCTTTGGTGACATTCTTGAAGAAGTCCACCAGGTTTAATAAGCATGATGTATGCTTACCAAAGCCAGATTGGGGAGGGGCAAGAGTTTTAAGGTCACCTATGTCGTTGTTGATAATGCCCATGATGATTCTCTCCATGGCAGATAAGGCTAATTAGGCTTATGGGTCTGTAGTTCCCAGGGTTGGTTGATAGACCCCCCTTTGTACAAGGGAATTACTGTTGCTGTTTTCCACTGTGCTGGGACAAAGCCAGTACTTAGGCTGTGGTGGAAGAGAGTGCCAAGTGGTTCCACTAGGTCCTGTTTTAGACCATTTAGTAGGCAGCCTGGGATGTTATCCAGTCCCATAGAGGTTGTATTTTTTTAACCATGGAGAGTGTGGTTATGACCTGCTGTTTAGACATACTAGGTAGAGGACTGGTGACAGGTATGCTTTGGGGCATGTCTGGTTGGGACAGGGGTACAGTTTGTGCCAAATCTGTCTGCTAGCCGGTTGGCAATGTCCTCAGTGTCAGTATGAATGGTACTGTCCACTACTAGTCTGGCACAAAGCTGGGCCTTCCCTTTTAGATTTCTGACATAGCTAAAAACTGCCTTGTGATTATCCTTAGCTAGTGATGATAGTTTAGCTTCATAATTGGCATTAGAGGATATCTAAGTTGCTTGTTCAAGCTGTGGTGGGTGTCCTTCCTCTGCTAAGTTAGTTCCCTCTTGTTCTTCATTAGTTTCTTCCTCTTATTGTATAACCTATATATGCTTGATGTCCACCAGGGTGGCTTGTTTTTTGTGGGGGCCTTGTCTTGATCTGTTCAGGTACAGCCCAGTCTATACATTTGTATAGGTGTTTATACAGGGGATGTGTGTACTCCTTGTATAAGAGTCATTGTTGACAGCAGGGGGCTTAAAACTATTTATGTAGTCACTTAGGAGGCTATAGTTTGCTTTGGAGAAATGTTTTATCCTTTTTGCTCTAAAGGGGGGCATCAGATATGATCGTTATTTTGAATGAGACTGATTTATGATCAGATCTTGGGCAACACACAGGGGATAGTGCAGAGACCACCTATGTTGGTGATTATTAAGACTAGGGCATTCAAACCCCTTATGGGGTGCAAACTATCTGTTCCAGAGCATCTGTATTAACAAAGTCCAGGAACCTTAAAGGGAGTGTCTTTGTGCTCAAATATTACTCCCAGTCAATGGAAGGATAGTTCAAATCACCAATGACCAAGGTGTTTGCCTGCATATTGAGTCACTCAAGTAGGTTCAGGTATGCAGGGTGGTTGTCATCGTTCATGGTGGGTGACCTATAGCTAACAATGATATAGAAGGGGGTTTTACCTACAGTTAGTTGGACTTGGAGTAGCTGTAGGAGTCATACTGTTTGAACAGTCTTGAGGTGTAGTTGTCTTTAATGAAGATGGGTACACCTCTGCCTTTGGTTCATTCATGCTCATTTTGAGGTCTGAACATGTATAAAGGCTTTGTAGTATTGCATGGCCAGGGTGCTCTCTGAGGTCTTGAACCATGTCTCTGTGACTGCACAGACATCGGCACCTTCCAAGGTAAGAAGTGCTTCCAGTGAGAGCAGTTTCCGATTTAGACTCCTAGCATTAAGCAGCATAACCCAGAGTTTGCCTCTAATATATTTTTTTACGTCAGTAATTTCTGCTGTTATGACTTGTCTAAAAAAGACACTATGGGGAAGGCAAGTACCTTTGTCGGTAACTAAAAGGCAAGAAGACTATCTCAGGCAAAGCAGCATGGTCTGTCAACCATATCTTCCCAGGCTGACAGATACTGGATCCCCCTGGGATTGACACCAGAAGCTAAGCTAATTGTTGAAGTCAATTACTTTTTGTTTATATTGAGGTATCATCCTGGGTGAAGGCAGAATGCTGCTTAGGGCTACAGACATACCTGCCTGGGACATATTGTCTGAGAGCTCAGTCATGTCTCTGTTCATATACTCCAGTGATGTACATCTCAAGTCATTCACTCCAGTGTGGACTATGACAGACTCATAAAGGTACTTGTTGTTGAGAGACTTGAGTAAGTGGGTGATCTGATGAATCCTGAAACCTGACAGGCAGCTGACTGTGACCTTCTGCTTATCTAGCCTAGTGAGAAGGACATCTATGATCTGTGTATCTCACTATAGTCGCTGATGACCAAGACATTTGGTTTTGAGGTGTTTTGCCTTAGGGGCTTATTGGCTGAGACACTGTTGTGTGTATTATTATGTGTAGTGGATTCTGTTGAGTCTGCAGTGTGTGCAGTCGGTTTGCACTTGGGAAGTCTCTGATCTTTAGGTAGGCTTCTAGCAAGTACCTCAATGTATGTGGGTTATGTGTTGTCAGCTTGTTATGTACAAGAGGTGAAGTGTGTGTGCTGACAACCTGTTTGATATCTAATTTGTTGTCATGTGAGAGAATTGATTCCAAATTCCTAGTATAGATACAGCTCTCACAAGTTGTATTTGTTTGTTTTGGGAGTAACTGTTTGACATAGGTTCATAGGTAGGTACTAGGCTATTGGCCCTAGGGCCTATATAAGCCTAGCCAAAAATGTACCATGGATTTCACCACCCAAGAAAATTATTTTCCTGTGCCCTTGTTGAGCAGAACCACAGAAGTGATCCCTGGGGTGAATTTCCTATTTCTCATCCAATCATCAAGATTTTTATTGAAGAGTGCTAATGAGGAGCTCTGTTTGACATAGATAGGTAGTCTGTTCCAGAGTATGGGAAGTCTCTGGGACAGGAATCTATCCCTCCAGCATGTTCTGTTTATTGTGGTGATAAGGTTTAGGTCCCTAGAGCATGTAGCTTGAAGGGATTGGGATTTCTTTAAGTGGAGCATGTCCAACAGCTCTGGGTTTGACATAGCTTTGTATGTTAGGCAGAGATCACCTCGGAGTAGGCAATATGCAACAGAGTAAAGCTGGAGTTTTTGAGATGGTCTGAGTAGGGCATCTGTTTAAGGCCAGTAATCCTCTTTGTGAGGTATTTCTGTGGCCTTTCCAATTGTTGTAGATGTCTTGTGAGGTGCATACCAAAAGGGGTGTTGTACTCTATAATGGGTCTAATGAGTGATGAGTAGAGGGGAACAATGACCTCTTTTTTTCTGGATGAGAAACCTTTTGTGATGAGGTGAGCCATGTAGAAGGATTTCCTGACCACTGTGGTGATGTGATTATCAAGGGAGAGACTACTGTCCACCTGTCAGTATACATGAGGCAATTGCTGTATTGCTTCAGGATAGCCATGTCAATCAAGCTGACTAGAGAAATGGTGGGAAATTGTCCATCTATTATGACAAGTATATACTGTAGTAACTAGTGGGGAGTGAGCTAGATAAATCAGGATTTGCTGTAAGACAAATAAAAAGTGGATATTGTATAGAGGGGTAGGGGTAGAAAACTGTGTCATTGCTTCACAGTGTACAAATGAGTTGCTCGCAGGGCAGCAGTGCAATCTCTGAGCAGCTCAAGTAAACTGAGAGCAAACCCATGTAAACACAAAGCTTAAATACAAGTGAAGTTAAACAATTTTAAAGAAAGTAACCAAAGGGAAAGCTCAGGAATGAGCCTTATTCAAGCAATCCTCAACTCAGTTGGGTTCTTGGCTGCACATTTCTGCCATATGCATGCAGGGAGGCCTAATGTAAGACGGCTAATTTTAGTGATCATATGATATTAAACAGTCTAGATTCAGCAAGTCTGAATCTAGCCTATCCTATAAAATGCAGAATTACTAGAAATTCAAAGTGCAGAAAATTGCAGTCACAACAGCAAAAAAAAACTGTTTAAATAAAGCAGCAGTCCAGTGTAATACTCCCACAAGAGTGTAGACCATAAACATGCCTCATGTGAAATAACTGGTCTGGAACCCAAGTGCTTAATCCAGAACAAAGAAACTTAAACAAAGAGTAAAAAAGGTCACACAGATAACCAACTGGTTAAAAAACACAAAAAGAAAAATCTATTAAAGCTAGACTTCTAACTGTTTGATACCTTAAACCTCTTGCATCGGAGACCTCATGGGATATATGCAAATCACATTTTAAGGATATCAGGTGTTTCAGCTAAATGGCAATTCTGAATGTCCATGACTTTTTCCTTTACTTTCATTTTTAAATCTATTTATGATTCTTTTACTTTCACTTAGAATAACATGCACAATAAGCCTTCACCAGCCATTCCAAGCTTGGAAGGATGTAAGATACCCTCTCCTATTGCAAGAGTCTAGACCACAAACTTTCCTAATGTAAAATAAATGGTTTGGAACTGAAGTGCTTAAACCAGAACTAAGACACTTTCAGACTAACAGACATAATAAGCCTTCAACCAGCAATTCTCAGCTTAGAAGGGTGTAGGCTTTCCTCTCCAGCCACAAGAGTTTAGACCACACATCTTCCTAATGTAAGTAACTGGTACAGAACACACATGCTTAAAATAGAATAAAGACACTTAGAACAGCATGCAAATTAAGCCTTCAACAAGCAGTTCCCAGCTTAGAAGGGAATAGGCTCTTATCTCCTCCTGTGTAGACCACAAATCTTCTTAATGTAAAATAAATGGCCTGAAGCCCAAGCACTTAAACCAGAATTTAGACACTTTTTGAATAACAGACACAATTAGCCTTCAACCAGCAATTCCAAACTTAGAATTATGTAAGCTACCGCTCCTGCCTCAAGAGTGTAGACTACAAATCTTCTTAGTGCAAAGCAACTAGCCTGAAGCCCGGATATTTAAACCAAAATTAAGAGACATAAAATAACAATTACAGTTTAATGAGGTTACTAACAAGCAGAAATAAATGCATCAGAATAAAACAGTTTTATGAACAATCAGCAAAAGCAAAATAAAATAGGAAAGTAGGAAGAAACACAAATACAATAAAAGCAGCTGAATAAAGTTCAACTTTTTAAATTATATGGGATGGGGAAACAAAAGATAATTCAAGATTAATAAACAAAAGGAGTGGGCCTTCCCAACTGATCTTTCCATACTCAATAGAATGAGCTGATGAGATGGGACTGGGAGGAGTGTCCAAAATCAGATTTATTGTAGGGGAGGCAACTCAAAAGCCACCAAGTTTAAGAATACAGCAACAGATGGGCAGATGGGTGTGAAAAATAACATGCAGACAAAGATCATCAGTATTAAGGCAGAATACAGCAAGCAAGCCAAACAAGCACTCTAGCTAAATAGAAATACCTCCAAATATTTCCAGCTAAATGAGTGCTATTTCTCAGTTCCTCCTTCTAATTAGCTGATGCTATTCACTGTTTGCAAAGGAATTCTTTGAAAGTTTTCTAACTGACCATAGCAAGGACTTTATAAAACTCTAACAGAATTGGAAACTTAAAACTAAACAAATGTAGTACAAGAACAAGATAAAAAAAGTTGAAATAACCAAACCTTAAATGAAAAACATAGATTGAAAATAAAATGCAAATATTAGCAATATTCAGGCAGAGTACAGCAAGCAATCCAAACAAGCACTCCAGCTAAACAGAGATGCCTCCAAATATTTCTAGCTAAATGAGGAATGCTATTTCTCAGTTCCTCCCATTAATTAGCTGATGTTATTCATTGTTTACAAAGGAATTCTTTGCTAACTTTTCTAACTGACCCTAGCCAAGACCTCTTAAATTTCAAACAGAACAGAAGACTTAAAAAAATAAAATGTAATACAAGAAAAATATAAAAAAATAGAAGTGACCATACCTTAAATGAAAGACTTCAATTCAAAATAAAATGCAGTCAGAGATCAGCAATATTCAGGCAGAGAACAGCAAGTAAGCCAAACAAGAACTCCAGCTAGAGATGACCCAAATACTTCTAGCTAAATGAAGAATGCTATTTTTCAACTCCTCCCAATAATTAGCTGATGTTATTCACTGTTTGGAAAGGAATTCTGTGCTAACCTCTCTAACTGACTCTAGTGAAGACCACTTAAAACTCCAAAAGAAAAGAAAACTTAAAGCAAAACAAATGTGATACCAGAAAAAGATAAAATAATAGAAATAACCAAACATTCAATGAAAAACTTCAATTAAAAATAAAATGCAGACAAAGATCAGCAATATTCAGGCAGTGTATAGTTTGTTGCTGCACCAACTGGAGTAGATTCATAAATGATTACTGCAACAGAGTGTATAGCAGTTGTTGTGTTGTGTCTTTCGGCTTATCCCGGTTAGGGGTCGCCACAGCGTGTCACATATCACTGACGTGCACTTCTTGTTCAGAGATGGCATTCCACTTTCTTTTTGATTAAACTTCTTATGCACACATTAGAGACAAGAATGACTCTAGAATTGAGCAGTAGCTTACTTTCACCTAAAGTGATGCTCAGACACCAAAACAAGATAATTGACTTTAGCCATTGGCTAAGTAGTTGGTGTTATCCTGTGGGGATGGTAGATACAACATCTTGTTTCACTAGGGGTGGTTTACACCTCTCTTACCAGGACTTCTCCACATTGACTGAAGCATTTGCTGTCCCCATGGTGCTTTTACTTTAGGCAGAGTCTCCATGGTGGAGATTAATTCAGACATCATCAAAGTGGCATTACTCTATGCTAGGAGTCTAACTAGAAAGATGTCAATACTTCAGACCCTTCTGCATCTTGTACACATTAGTATATGTGTAGTTACTAAGACATGATCTCACTGCAAAGACAGCACTCCCTGTTTGCTAGGTTTAACATCCATCATACCGCCGGGTAATTCAGTAACTGGTAAGGAGTACCTGTATTTGTCAGAAACACCATCACCTCAGATCAAATAACCTACCACAACAAGATGGAGCTTCTGGAGATACAAATCACCCTTAAAAATCCAAAGGTTACTTCGCTGCTAGCTAAATATCCCAATCATTGTCTACCAAAAATCATGGAAATTACCTAAATGACACAGAGGCATTAAAAATCAGACCAGACAACTTCTTCTTAAAGGACTTCAATTGCCCAAGCATTGATTTGTATACATAATCTCTAAAATGGATATGCTCAGCATTTGTTAGACTTTGTTAATACTAGTGCACTGGAGCAAATTGTAAAACTACCCACTTGAGGATTAAATATCTTTGACCTGGCACTTTCCAAACATGGCCCCACATAGACCCCACCCTACGTCTTCTTAGCCTTGAGTAAATTTTAATACACATCAGTTGACTTCTCTGTCAGGCCTATTGGTACCACCCTAAAACCAAATGAAAACATCTTTAGGGATTTCTCCAGAGTAAACCTACTTCAGGTTGTAGAAGACCTGTGCAAAATTCCCATATATCCCCCCACAGCTAAACCCATTTAAGTGAGCTGCTGCTTTCACATCTGACTTTTACAAGCACTTAAATACTTGCATAGAAAAGTGAGTATCCACCCACTTTAAATACACTAGTAAATTCAGAAATAAATCTCTGTGGTGAAACTTTCATATTAATACTCTATATAACAACAGAAGGAAAATAATGAAACGTAAAAATCTCTCATCCCCCTATTTCAGGGCCACTATAGAATGTGCTACCATGGAATTTAAAACTACTAATAGAAAGTGCAACATTGCTATAAATACCAATGAAAACTACAGGTCCATCTTTAATTGTGTTAGGAAATTATGGAAAGTTTGTTGTCCAACAGTGCACTCATCTGATCCATAACATCACATATTCCATTCCTAAGGATATAACCACATTAATGGCAGGCAAATTTAGTGTTAACTTTACCCCATGTCCTTATATTGTTGACTCAACTATCCCTGAAAATTTAACTTCACATGAAGTGACTTTTAAATATGTATTAGAATTCCTGCCAAGTCTTAAAATAATACTTCCATGGGACCAAAAACACATCATGCTGCATTCATATCTGAGTTTCTACTTGAATTATTCAACATAAGCTGACCCACGGGATTTGTGCCTGGAGAGCAGCCGCTGTGACTCACCTATGCAGCAGTGCCCCCTCTACAAATTCAGCTAATTAAAAGTCCATCACTTTCACCAGCCTTACATGCAAGCTATGGAACATATCATACCAGAACTCATTTATGTGGACATAGGCAATTTAACTGATCTGGCCTCAAATCAGTTTGGATTTGTGAAGGGAAGGTCTTGTTTCATCACTCTAGAAAGTTTCTCTGAAAAGGATGCAGAGCTGTGGATAGTGATCAATCCATGCTTGCTGTTTATCTCACTGTGGCCAAAGGTGTGACACTACTGCCCTTCCTAGTATTATCGAAAAATTACAGACATTTAATGTAAACCATTACATTTTCTGCTGAATTGCCAATTTGCTATCTAATAGATCTCATATTGTCAAAGTTAATGGCACCATCTCTGGATGTAAAATTTTAACTAGTTGGGTGCCATAGGGATCAGTGCTAGACCTTCTCCTGTTTGACAATTATTTTTCAAACATCCAGGTCAATATCCCTGAAGTGTGATAGATCAGTCCTGCCAATGATTTCTAGCTGAACACTGTTATACAGTCATTCACTGATGCTAAACAGCTTCAGCAACGACTGGAATATGCATATACCTGGTGTACAAAAAACAGTCTCAAGCTAAACAGAAAAAAGAGCAGTGTAGTGGTGCTCAGCAAAAAAAAAATGCTCCCACCTCCTGTGTTACAAATGGTACTCCTGTTCAGACAGATTTGATCATAAGACACGTGGGTACTTATGTGGGCAACTCTTTCTGTCTGTCTGTGTGTCTCTCTCTCCCTGTCTCATTTGATCATCATGTTTCTACCTTGATTAGAAAATCATTCTTTCTAGCCAAGCTAATAATATTCAAGAAAATATCATCAAAATATGGAGAAGATATCCTACCATTGTAACCATTCTCTTGCCTCCTTTAGTATGTGCAAATTCAAGCTTATTGCTCAACTTGGAAGACCCCAAAGATTTATAAACAGGAAAATTAAAGGCCTTAAATCCTCCAACTTTCCAATAGATTAGCATGACATCCCTTATACTTAGCAAATAAAGGGTGATCCCAGGTGAACTGTGTCTTGCTTTTCAAGCCATGAAAGATCCAATCCTATCTGACATCCTATTTCTTTGTAAAACCAGTGGTTCTACAAACAGCCAGATGAGAAACTTAAATCTTACTCCAGCGAATAAATAAGATTTATTGGAAGGGCAGGTTCCTAACTCAATGTATACCCCACCTAAGGAATACGTTTACAGTACTGGCCAAACAAAGTGCTACTTTTGCTACCTTTAAGTCTAGTCTTGATGATTGGATGGGTAGACTTAAATTTATACCAGGATTACACCAATTTACAGCAGGACATCAACTACCCCACCATAGACTGGGTGAACTATTCTTGCACTAATGCACTCTCTCAACAATTCCTCGACTTCATCAGTTCTAACACACAAGACCAGCTCGTCTCATCCTCCACAAGGGGAGATAACATTCTGGACTTGGGTCTCACCAACATGGGTGATCTCTGCACCTCTCCCATAGTATGTTCTTCCCTGGTGAGATCAGATCATTAGATTGTCTCACTGGAAGTTTCTATTCCCCCCATTTCCTCCCCCAGCTGCAATCAAGCTAAAAAACTTCTCAAAAGCTGATTATCTGTAGCTTCACACCACCCCCTCAGAAGATACACAGTATGCCAATGCAGTATACAAGCACCTGTACAACTACATGGACTTGGCCATACCCGATAGAACTAAAACCTGCTCCTCAAGGAAGCACAAACCTGTTTGTTGGACATCCTCTATCAACAGACTTTACAACAAAGGAAGAAACCATTGTCCAAGGATAAAAAGGAACAAATTCCAAATTGGAAAAATGCCCTTCTTAGCTCAACAAGCAAATTAGATCACTAGTCAAAACCTCCAAGGCCAATTATGAATCTAAACTAGCCTCCATAACAAAGGGAAACCATAAAGTCTTCTTCAGTTACATCAGGAGCCTCTGTGGCAAAGCCCAGGTGTGTTCCCAATTAGTACTTAAAAGTATCACTTATACTAATCCTGTTGACTTAGTCAACCTGCTAGCAGATAGATTCAGCACCAAGTTCACCCCCTGTCCCCCCAAAGGCCATTTCAACATCCTGATACTTTCCCACACCTCACATCTCCATAGCTCAAGTTGTACAGGCTCTATCCAAGGCAAAGAACACAGCTTCCATGGGACCTGAGAGTATCCCAGGATGTATTCTGTACCTTCTCCAGCAAGAACTTTGCCATTGAGTACCCTATTCAACCACAGCCTAAATACATGCTTCATACCAGCAGAGTGGAGAACTGCCATTGTTATCCCCTTGCACAAAGGTGGTGCCACTACTGACCCTGGAAACTATCACCCCATTAGCTTGACAAGTCTGATCTCTAAAGCCATGGAGCATATTATTATGGATCTCATACAAAAGTGCAGAGGCAACCTCCAACACTTAACTTGACTCCACCCAATTCAGATAAGTCAGGGCCAGATCTTGCCTGTTGAACCTGGGTGACTTATTTGACATTGTCACTAAGGCCCTGGATGAGGGAAAGTCAGTACATACAGCTTACCTTGACTTGGCCAAGGCCTTTGACACAATCCACCACTCAGGCATCATCAAAAAGCTAACACAACTTGGTGTAAATCCCTATCTCATCAGGTGGTGGCCAACTGGCTTACTAACAAGACCCTTAAAGTCAAAATAGGCACCTCCACCTCCAATAGCAGACCTGTCACTAGTGGAATTTCCCAGGTATCTGTCCTAGGACCCCTGCTGTTTGGCATCTATTTCTCAGAGGTCCAGGCAAAGACAAAAGGCCTGTGGCTGACCAAGTTTGTGGGCGACTGTAAGTTGGGTGCTGTCATTGACTCCCCAGATGATGTTAACATGCTGCAAGAGGGTCCCACAGCAACCAATGACTGGTGCCAAAGTCACAGCCTCAAGCTAAATGCAAATAAATATATTATCATGCCATTCAGCAAAAACACAACCCCTACTGATTACCATATCAATGGCAACCCCCTAAGCACACAACCTGTGGTGAGAGACCTGGGCTCTTGAGTTGATATGACCTCACATTCAACCATCATATAGTGAAAAGCCTTTTACTTCATTCATCTCATAAGTAAATGGATTGCATCCAGAAAAAAGGAAGTTATTACTTCGCTGTACTCCTCCCTCATTAGACCAATAATTGAGTATAATTCCCCATTTGAAATGTACCTCTCCAAACATCTGTACCAACTGGAAAGGCCACTGAAATACCTCAAAAAGGGAATACATGGCCTCCAACACCTGTCCTATGCAGATAGACTCAAATCACTCTACTTGGTATTGTACATATTGCTCTGGGGTAATCTATACCTCACCTACAAGACAATCTCAGACCCTGCCCTACTAGAGATGCTCCACACTACCGTCTCAAAAGGCCTGAAACTAATATGCAACATCAACAAAACCTGCTGGAGAGACAGGTTTGTCTCCCAGAGGCCACCCTGTCTTTGGAATAGACTTCCAATACACATCAAACAGAGCACCTCTCTGACCCTCTTCAAGCACAACCTTGATGAATGGATGGGAAACCACAAATTTGTCCCAGGTGTTCCACCTGTGTCCCTCATTGACAGGGGCAACAGGTGCTGACTGAGGTTTCTTTTTGTGGATAAACTCTTGGCTAGGCTTGTAAGGGCCCCAGGGCCATTAGCCTAGTAACCTCCTATGATCCTATGATTATCATGTATGGCCCTACTTGATTTGGGAGCACTATTTGGCCCTTGAAGAGGGTGGCAAGAATATTTAAATGTGTCTACTTAAAAGTGCATATGGCTAGACATCTTATGGCCTTTGTGATTTCTTACCTACTACTGTTCCTATTTGCTATGTTCCTATGTTTAATAGTCATGAGGCTATCCAACCCCACCTCATAATAACATCAGTAGTTGACATAGACTTATAGTAGATAAAATGTAATGTCAAATGTTTCTTGGAATGAACCCCTGTTGTACAGTTTAATGCTGAACACAGCAGTCTTTTGCTGAGTTGCTTTTCTTTTCTGATCTTCAAAGATGAAAAAAATAGCTGAGCTTTGCTGTCACCAACATGTTATTTTTGTGAAATCAACCTTGTGGTCACTGGTTTAGCTAGGTGAACATGTAGTCATCCAGTAGTAAGACAAGATTCAGGTGCTGGGCAGAACAAGGTGGCTTATAGCTAGGTACAGGGTGTATTTAGGTCAGTTACAGGAACCACTGAATTATGGGAGTGGGAAGAGGGTAAACCAAGCCACTGACTTCTGAGAATTTTTTCTTTCTCTTTTTTCTTGTAATTTACCAGTGTAAGGAGCCTTTATTTCATATGACAAACAACACAGCATGATGCAAAATCAGTCCTTTTTCCCATTCAGAGATTGATGTGTATGTATTCAATCTGTGGAATTAAAAATCTGTCTCTGGTGAACTTTAGCTAATGATTTTCAAACTACAACTTCAAGTTAAAACTGCATATACATAACTCTAATGTAATGTTCATCACATACAAATCTAATTCCATCCATTTGAGGCAGACACATTCAATGTGGTTGAAAATAAAGTTTAAATAGTTCCGATGTAAGAAAAGTTCAACAAAATGAAATGTATGACTTGTGTGTAAATAAGATTGGAAAGGGTAATTAATTAGCATTAATAAGGCAGACAGAGCAGCTGCTAGACTGAATGAAATAACAATCTAAAGAACACATTTATAAATAGCTGTGCAGATAAAAACAGAAACCAGAGTGGTGAAATCAATAATTATGTACTTAGAAAATAAATGGAACATGTAGTGAAAGGAACGTGATTGCAATTATTATAATAATGTTGAAATGCAATTACTGGAAACAGTTGAGGCTATGAATGTATTGCTTCTGATTTCTAAAATTTAACATCTGTAAATTTTGAAATGAATGAAATTATAGTTTAAGAATTCATACCATTACTACTCAGAATGTTAATTAGAGTTTCCATTTCAGTGAAAGTGACAAAGGTTCAAGCCTAGCCGTAACAATTCCCCTGGCTATTTCTTCCCACAATATTTACTTCTCTGGACCCTGTCTAGCAGGGTGACTGACACGATCCCCTTAATCTTAAGGCATGCAGGCAACTTGATTAATAAATAGTCAAAGTTCTTAATAATTGTTGTCTAGAAAAATAGATAGCTATATATCAGAATGTAAGTCTGAAAAATGAAGCTCAACAAATGGGTGTATGCTGATGTAGCCTGGGCTTGGGAGGTTACTATGACTGATTAGGCGTTATGCAAGTTTAAATGCTGTTGCGAAAATGGAGAACTATGTCATTAGGCATGTCTGTCACCATGGAGATACAGCATGGGACTGTAAAAGGCAGATCTATCATCATGGAAATACCGCATGTGACTGTAAAATATTCAGCCAAAGTCCTACAGTAACACATGTGGGTGGGAAAAGAAGCTAAGTAACAGCCAGAGATAGGTTAATGCTTTGTCAAAGTAACCTAAGTCCATTTACTGAAGTATTCATCTGGAGGTGCTCAGAATGAAACTTGTAGGGAATGAGTGTTGTGAAGAAAAAAGTGTTCAGATAAACGGGGTTATTTCAGTCTTTAAATCGGACATAACTGGTCAAAAAATGTGTTTTATGAATTACTTTATATAGATGAACCACTACTGAGTTAAGTGAATAAAATTAGTCTACTTAAATCAATCAGAGTGCTAAATGTATATAACCAAAAGGTCTGGTATTGCTACATGTTCAAAAGGGTAGTACCATAATTTTGTTGTGTAGTGCTGAGATCACACCAAAATATGTTATGGCCATACTAGTACTTGCTAATGTGTAAGAAATAAAGGCTATAGACAGAATCATTACTGAAATAAAAATAATGTTGTAAATTAATCTGAATCAATGTTCAAATATTTTGCAAGTGTTACATTTTGTTAGAAGGTTCTAGGCCTGGCTGACTAGCTAAGTTATAGGAAGTAATACAGTACATTTCTTAATATTGTTGCTAAAATCCATTTACCATTAAATATGATTTAATTTATTAAAAACAACCAATGTCCAGCGAATCAGTCACTGTGCTTTGGTCATTTTTATTATGTTTGTATCTAGTAGTTGTTTATAATTTAATTTATTCTTTAATTCTGCATAACACAAAATAACGTTTTATCTATTCTTTTAACATATTATTTACTTCTATTTTTATAATAGCCATATGTAATCATATCCATGTTTATTTTATCCATTTCTTTTATATCTTCAAAAAATTATTTTACATTGTTTTCCTCATAAATTTTTACTCTTTTACATTTAAAAAAACATGTTTTATAGTTTCTTCTTGACAATGTACATGGCATATTTCCTTTTACTGGCAATTTATTTATTACCAGTCTCCACAAAAAAATCTTGACATTTCATTGTCTGATTACACCATTTGCTTCTTATTTTTATAACTTTAAGTTTTTTTATCTGTTAGATTTTCCTATTGTTTTGCTTAGTAATGTTTTATATTCATTTATATTACATTCTTATACCATACTTTTTTATCTTTTTCTATATAATCAATTTTTATTTTCCACAAAATATTTTTTCTTGGTAATATTTTATTTCCTCATTTATACACTCTCATTTACTCTTCTTTTAGCATACCCCCAAATTTATCATACTTATATTTATACAGTTTTACTACTAATCTCAATTTTTTTCATTTATCCACTTTAACACTTTGTACAAATGTAATGAAACAACATATACCACTGGGTTAATTAACCCTAAACTTCCTTCTTCTTTAATTGCATATGAAACTCTTCTTTTTACTCAGTTTAATCTAGAACCCCATCTAAATGAAAACATTATCTGCAAGAATTCCTTTCAAAATATTGTTGGCAACATTAATACACTTGATAAGTATGCTATTTTTCCCATCAGTACTGATTTTATCAAATAAGCTTTTTTTTCTGAATGATAGTTTATATGTTCTCCAGAAAAGACAGGTTTGGTTTATTTCTCCTATTGTTTTTTCCATCAGTTTCTACTTATATCTTTATTCCCAAATTGTATACCTAACTTAGAAATTTCATTCATTGTAAAATATATACCCCAATCTTTAGTAAATCAGTCAGACCTTTACTTTCCTCTTTATTTAAAGCCATCCCTATCATCTCTAGACACTCAATTGTGCAAATTATTACTTCTTTTATCCAAATTTTTTTTGTAATTATTATAATGTCATCTGCATATGTTAACAGAACTGAAATTCTTAACCCCTCAGGTGTTATATACCCTGCCTTCTTCATCTTGTAATTTATTTAATATACTATCACAATCATAACTATTGCAGAGAGTAAAGAACTAATTGGAAATCCCTGTCTCACACCATTGTTCTGCTTACTGTCCATGCCATCAATATATCCAGTTTCCTTTTAACAGTTACCACTTCCAAATGGCTACAGCATTAATCCAGGCTATGAGGATGTGTAAACCTTTATCCCACAGAAGCAACAGTATTTTAAAAACTAGTATTTAATAAAATGATGTAAGGTACCTTGCTGAGCCTGATTTTATCCAAACTATTCTCACTCTGACTTCTCACAACATTCCATTGCTATCTCAGTACTGTGATACTCTGGTATCAAATTTTGAAAATCTGGCAATGCAGATGAGACAGAGTGTCAGCAACATTTTTTTCATCACTTAATATTTCATAATCCCTCAACATATATTTAATTTAACAGATGCCAATATACTTCACCACTCAAAAGTTCTGCAAGCAGTTTGTTACAGGATTGACCACTAATGTAATACCAGTTTTCAAAAAGCTGTTTTGTACTAAAGTGCAATCACAGACAAGATCCAGTGACTGATCACTCTCCTACACTTTGAGTTGGGTATAGTCATCCCTTCGCTCCATCCTTGTTACTCTACGGTGTTGAGTTAAGAAGGCTGACAAAGCCCTCCATGAAAAGGAAGAATAATTGATAGTTCTTTAAGCTGTCAGCATCAATGTTTATATTAATTGGTGTAGTGTTGTGATGGTGTGAATGTGGTATTTGTGTGGTAGAGGAGGTACTGCAACAATGGACAGTGGTAATGATGGTTCCTCCTCTTCAGGTGTGTTCATGGTACTGTTAGTCATGACTATGGTGTTGTCAATATTCAATGAGGCAAAAAAGAGGTGACTAGCAACTTGCTCTTTGCTATGTAATAAAGCACTGAGTTTATTTCTGATTGTTTGTGTTTAATTGGTTTGTACATTCATGTATGTTGTATTTTTTTGTTTTTTTATTCAATCATTATAATATTGACAACCTGTGTGATTCTGCATATATGTTTATTCAAAAAATGAAATGCCAGTGCAGCTGATCAAAAATCAGCTGTTCAAAAATTTCTGGCATGTTTTGTTGAGAGAACAGAGCATGGAGATTGTGTAATTTGGCCTTTCTCCACTGGAGCGAAATTTTGAAGTTGCTATATATAATTAGAAAGGCTATGGGGGGTGCAGATGGGATTCACCCCACAAAAAAGATGTTTTTTTCCAGTGTTTTTTGGGTTGAAGTTTTAAATTAAGTTATATGAGGTTCAGGTCTATGGCATTTCATGGAATGAGAAGATGAAGGGATTATAAGAATACAAGAAGAAATAAAAGCAAGAGAAGTGCTTGCTAATCTCATGTGTATGAAGGAAACTTTTCTTACTATAGGTAGAAGAATGAAGAAAGCACAAGTGGCCTAGGCAATGAAACAAATTTATTCAAACCTAACAAAAGAGACCACCGACAAAAGAAGAGTATCCCACTCAGTTAAAAATGAGATATTGTGAGAACAATGGGACACCATACTTTTTGTTTCTGGAAATTTTAAGAGTAATATCAAAAGGCTTAATGTTAACCTTTAGTTTATTACTAGAGAAAACAGAATTGAAAACAACAGGAGAGAGATACTGATTGAAATAGGCACACTGAAGAGAAGAGGGAAAAAGAACATCTTAAGTCTGTATATCAGCAAATAGTCAATGACATAAACTCTCCTCCAAGGCTTTCTTTGCTAGTTTTCTCTTGGTCAACTCATGTCAATTTACTAATTAGAAGTATTTTATAGATAAGAAGAAATATGTCTAATGTTTCTACCTGAAATATTATCTGTAAATATTAATGATTTTAAATGTAGTCATCAACAAATTTTACTGGAATAAGAAATTGAACTGGAGCCAAGCTGTCTTGATAAATCCTGGGAATACTTAGTGTGGATTTCAATGCTGATTAGACATGCTAGGATAATAATTCAAATATAGTATGCATATCATTGCATGGAATGCAGAATGTTGTAATGAAAAATCAGGCATGACATACACTTATTAAAATTGTAACTTTCTATTCAAGTATATTTCAAGTAATAAGCAGGGCATCATGATATCTTAAAGATGTAAATATTATTAATGTAGAACTGTCCAAATGAGCATATTTAAATACAGTAATAATCGTTGTAACATTAGAAAATTGATAGAATATTCTAATAAAACTGGAATGTTGATAGTAACAACATTATGTTTTTGTAGTTCCACAAGATCCCTTAATCAATAAGGAGCATCTTTCTGCCCTCTCTTTCCACTTCGGAATTTCCTCCAGTAGGTCGTGTATGACCTCAGAAGAAAGAAAGTATTTGATTTTACAAAAATTCTGGGTATTTCCCTTAGCCCTGAGTCTGTTTGATCGCAAAGTTGGCATGTTTAAATAGTAGGATTATGGAAAACACATTCCCCACTATTAGAGAGACAGGGAATGGTATTCATACAAAAAATTATATCATAAACTAATTTTGTTGAATTTCTCATTAAACATTTTCATTTTAATTATATAATGAGAGTTTTAAGTATTTCTGGTTTGTTTATTAATATTTCTGAAAGCATAATACTTTGTTTACTTTTTCATTTGCCTTGATGCTTTTATATTTTGCAACATGGTAGTTTTTAAGGAAACTATCATTATAAGGTGAATACATATACTGCATCAAAGCAAATTAAATGCTCTTCATTACATTAATTTTGGCATCATGATTTCTTCTATACATTACATTTATAGAGCAGTAGAATTTTTGCAAGTTGTTTAATGATGGTGTCATAATTATAAAGCAAGTATCTAGCACTAAATGTATAAATGATAAATGTGCATGTATATTTTACATTTATCATCAGACATCAGTGTTTGAGCATTTTTGTAAAATTTCCCTTTTAAATGTAAAGTACATTACGTAATTTAAATTTGTAAATCTTTAGTGTAGAAGATTTAAAATATTAATCAAACCTAAGCTTCACAATGATGCTGGACAACATTTTCAGCAGTAGAAGTACACGTCAGTAGGCATAGGAGCTTACTTAACAGTATTTTACAAAAATATTTTATAGAACAAAAATTTTGAGCAGAATAGTTGTTTGATTACAGTCTATACAAAATTAATTCTGCTGAGAAGTGTCAATCAAATTTGATTTGATCAAATGGTGCGCTAATTAAAATCAAAGGTCAAACATTTGTGCTGCACAGTTTGCAAAACTCAGTGACTTTGGGGTTTGGGATGGAGTTGGTATTGCATTTGTGGTCCAAAATATAATTCGGTTTATGGTTAGGATATGTTTACGGCCAGTGTTAACATTACAATTAGGGTTAGAGCATGTTAGAGCACTGTGGCTTACATGGGAAGCTCAAGTGGGCTCTGTCTCATGTGAGAAACACTATAAATAATTATTTGTATTGTATTTCTTGATGTCTGTATGTTTCCAAAAAAGTAGATTTCCATTTTGAAGAGTTATTTCTTTTTTTTTTTATTTGTATGTGTTCTTTTGCATCATTCTTACAGATCGTCCCAGTCCCCTGTCCATAGTCAGGTCAGCCTGTTTCTTGTCTTCTACTCCCAGACATAATCAAATGAGCAAAGTCATCCTGAGGGTCTTACTTGTCACTGCTTAATCCAGTGGGTTTTCTCCTTTTATGCCATATCCTCTGTCCCACCCTCCCCCCCCCCCCCGTGGTCCATTGTTTTTGTCATGAAGGGGAGTGTGCATTGTAGATATGCTAATGGTTAACCCCACCTTTACAACAGCTCATTAATTTTATCCATCCTAATGGATAATGTCCCTTTCTCACAAATGCCTCCATCAAGGATTATGTGGTGAATGCCCTCAGGACCACCTTCCCCTGAAATGGGAATGCCCATCCCTCCTTATCACTCTGTCAGTCAACCAAGCTGCTGATTAGACCCTGGTCACCTGAGACACACTCAAGGCTTTATCCCTAGATATCACCTGAATGGCACTTTTGGTGATTGCTAATTATGTGATCATGTTGTGTTACTTTCATTGGGAGTTATGTTTGAGGAAGGGTCTGAAATCCCACGAGACCAGCGTGCATAAAAACATATTTGAGCTACAAGAGATAAAAATTAAACATTTATATGGTTTCAGTTATGACCATTATTTTGAACTAGTTGTGAAATTTATTTAAAATTATAAAAAGGGGGAAATGTTACATTTTTCCTGAACAGCAAGAGTTTTTGATGTCATCATTCTTGACTAACATGATATAAATAAAACAGGTGAACAAAGTATACATTTTAAATGTTAAGAAACAAGAATAATGTAAAAGCTGAAGCATCCTTAATTATAAACACATCAAAAGGATTAAAGATGCTGTGCTGGCTGTGGTTTATAAAAGGACAAGGCGACATGTTAAGTACAGGTCAGGTGATTTTGCCTAAGACTTCTTCCTATAAAAACTAAATGCATCCGCAGCCTGTATACACAGCTCTGTTTTTTGAAACGTGTACATACAAAAGCTTAGTGAATTTGTTACAATAAAGTAAAAAATGACATGATTAGCAAATAAAAATCCTAAAATGATAGAGGTTCTGGCTTAGAGTTACATTGCAATGACATTTATATGCAAGGAGTTAAGGACAGTTTGCTGAGAATTATTTTAACTGTAAGTAAGTGAAGGCTTTAACAATTACAGATCTTTTAACCACAGTATTAATGACTGACAAGGCCTTTGAATAGACAGCAATTTCTTTGTAGCAATTAAAGCAAATATACAATAACTGTCTGATTTTGATGCTTAGAATAGTCCTTTTAAAATTAACTGAATGCTGTTCAGGAATAGTGCATTTGCATGATAACACAACTAAACACTTGCAGAACTTCTGAAGTGTTAAAAGTATTTGTGTTTGTATTGCTATAAGAATACAGGTACTGCAAACTGATTATGGGCCTTAGCCTTACTTAGCTAAAATGTCCAGACATTTTCATTAACTGTTGGTACATGATATGTTTATATTAGAGTTATGGTGATTTAAGTATGGAAAGGATGCCTTAGAAGGATTATTCCTGAATTTTTTAATGATGTAAAATTGTAATATAGTAAATCAGTGAACACTGTATTTTGGACGGTGTTTGTAAAGAACCCATTTCTGCTTGGCACAGGTCCATGCTATATGACATTTGGACTCTGTGCGCTATACCACATGCATAAATTAATGTTTTGCCTTCATGGCATAAGAGAGGTTTTTGTTAAGTATCTTGGCCATGTATACTAACTAGAACATGTAACAACATACTTTATGTGAAGTGGCCACTGGTGAGTCAGCTATGATTTATACTAAGCAGGAAGTTTTACTTAGCAACAAACTTACTGTGCAAAAAAAAAAAAAAAAAACAGTTATTCCCCACCATGGAACTGTTTTCCATTAAACTTAAAATCTAAAGTACAGAAAAACACATATATACAAACAGAAAAACACACACACATGTGCATGCACACACAGATATACACTCACACTCCCATTCCAGTCACAACAGAATGATTCCTCCTTCTCATCTATATACATCCTTGTTCCAGCAATGTCTGCTTGATGACACATTAATCCCTTTTCCTTTCCCTATACATATTTGTTTTCCTTGTGTCTTGCTGGAAATACATATATCACACTTCCATACACTTAATCCATTAGTGTTCAGTTGTTAATGTTTATATCCTTCTTCCAAATAAAAAATGAGTTGTGTCACTATCCATCCATAAAATGAAATATGTCTATCCTCCCGCTGTAAACTAATCAATAAATACTATTCATAAATAAAGTGACGTGTTCCCCAACATCATTATTCATAAGAAGTCTTCCCTTGTTTAATGTTAGTTTGCTTATGAAGCAGGTAAGTGAAATGATCCTTCACAGGCCCTTTTCAGCCATGTCCAAAACATAAGGGCAAAGGTAAGTCCAATACCAATGAGCAGTTTATTACAGCTAATTAGTATGCTTGCTTGAGAAGGTGGGTGATAGCTGTAGCACCTCAGCTGAAGCATAGTCCTGTACATCCAAGTACACTTTCTACATGTGTGTTCAATGGCATGATCCTGCATCACTCTTATACAAGATACAGAAGCCTGCATGGATAAGCTGCTCATACACACACATTCTTATGCAGCTTATTTGCATACTTCTGTGACAGACCAAGAGAACTGAACTACATATCTGTATTATACCCATACACAAAGCCAACAATATTGCTAAGGCAAAGCTGTGAACAGGATGGAGATGAGTGGCCATTATCGTACCAGAATTGTAGGGTAAACACCATGCTTATCAGCATACCTATTCATTCAGTCATGACCCGGTGTACCCCTACAATATCACCTCTAGTTGTTGCACGGATCATCCATGTCACTAGAAACCAATGATTTCTTTGAGTTCAGCAGACCCCCTATGCTGTGCTAAGTAGTTGCTTTCTGACTCACAGAAACCATCATCAGAGAGGCTTTTCCTATATCAACCTATACCAATGCCCACATACACTGTAAAGGCTAACAGTGGTTTGTATAATAAAATATAGCCAAGGCAGAGGTCATGTGTTAGTATTACAACTAACCATTCTATAGTATATCCAGTGAGAAAATATTTTAATGCCTTACATGAAAAGGGTTTATGAATCCTTACACTTTTAATTCATCAGATAAATGATATAATGAATTTGTGTATGTGTGTGTGTGTATGTGTGTGAAGATGCACGCATGTGTGTGTTCACTACAACTAACACAAGATCACATTTTCCATTTATGAAAGTAGAATTTCATATATGATGATCTTACTAGCATGCATCAACACTACCTCAGAACTTAGCTCAAAAGAACAGCAATGTCAACACAAGAAAGTTTTAAAAGATGCAACCCTCCTCATTCAACAGAAAATTAATGTTGTACTTATACCATATAATGACATCCAGGAGGCTTGCCCTTCTGTGCAAATACAGATGTAACTTAGATACCATATTGATAAACTGACATGTCTTCACATCCTACCTATCAAGATTCTTCCTTAAGCAATTAGTTTGGTATGTCAGATTCCACACAAAGTGCTCAGTTACCAATACTTAACTATGCACATATATGTGTGTATGTGTGTGTGGGTGTGCGCAAGAGTGTGTAAATATATGAATGTGTATGTGGGTGTCTGTGTGTAAATATCTATCTATATAAATACATATATATATATATATATATATATATAGATATATATATATATATATATATATATATATATATATATATATATACATACCTACATATATATGGCTCTATGAATCAAATACAATTTATGTTCACATGCGATGTCATCTCAAATTGACTGACATTATGCACATCGACATGCTACTATGCATGCACCAAGAGGTAATAACAGTGAGTGCAAAACGTAAAAAAAAGCATAATTTTTTTGCAGGGGGCAAGCCGTCCTGCATCCCCCATACCACCTGCTAATTATATATTCTAACTTCAATATCGCACATTCCCCAGGAAAAATTCAATGGGATTGTCACTCTCACATGCCTGTCCATGATTTGACTAAACTGTGTCAATTAAACAGGTGCATCATTCAACAAATTTAGACAAAAGCAAATATGTATGTGATATAGATATACACTTTTTTCAGTTATGTATGTACATATCTTGTAACAGAGTATGTTAACGCTTGCTACAATGGGCATTCAAATAATATAAACTATTTAAAATTGTGTAAGGATTGTGCATAGTCTATTGTGCATAAAGATATGTTGATTTAAACAGTCAATTACCACAGTATACTAGGCAGAGACTGATATATGAGAAGAGGGCTACAGTGCTTCCAGTTCAGATTGATGTTGCCGTCTTTTTAGATAAAAACTTTGTACATGGAACATTAGATCTGAGTAACATCCTGCAATAAAAATAATCCTGTGTATCAAATCTCTGAAAACATGGACATCTTCCTAAAAGGAATGCAGAGAGAAAAGAGCTACTTGAAAGCACTTATGTGTTGCTGATATTAATTCCTACACAGAAGGGAGTTATTGGACATTATGTGAGAACAAAATCCCTTCATTTATGGGAATTTTGAGCTTTGCAATAAAGAAGGTATTTGTATTTTTCCCTTGGTTGTCATAACAAAACATTATTTTCTTCAATGTATTTATAGGTTCATAGGTTCATAGGTCCATACTAGGCTATCTGCCCTAGGGCATTTATAAGCCTAGCCAGAGTTGTGTGGCTTTCACCACCCCTTAGGTTGAAGAATACTATACCCATTAGTTTGCCATGCCTTGGTCCAGCAGTGATACAGAGATGATCCCTGGGGTAAACCTACGATCTCCCATCCACTGGTCAATATTCCTCTTGAACAGAGCCAGCGAGGTGCTCTGTCTCACATGGACCGGGATTCTGTTCCACAGCATAGGGAGTCTCTGGGTGATGAATCTGTCCCTCCAACATGTCCTATTTATATCCGTGTTGAGGTTTAAGTCTCTTGCTCTTGTGGCTCTGGTGGATTTGGATTTTTTGAGGTGGAGCATGTCCATTAATTCCGGGTTGGACATGGCCTTGTATGTCAGGCACAGGTCACCTCTGAGCAGACGGTATGCGACTGAATAGAGCTGGAGTTTCTTCAGTCGGGCAGCATATGGCATATTTTTGAGCCCTTTATCCTTTTGGTGAGGAACTTTTGGGGTCTTTCCAATTGCTGCAGGTGTCGGGTAAGATACATTCCGAATGGGGCATTGTACTCAATCATTGGTCTGATAAGTGAAGAGTACAGAGGAACAATGACCTCCCTTGATCTGGATGTGAATCCCTTCATAATCAGGTGGGCAATGTAGAAGGTCCTCCTAACCACTTTGGCAATGTGAGTGTCAAAAGAAAGGTTACTGTTAACTTGGGTCCCCAGGTCCCTGATAACCTCTTCTGTGCTTAATGGATTGCCACCTATGTGGTAACTTGGGGTTACCTTGTTTTTACCAAAGGGTATGACTATACATTTTTTGGCATTTAGCTTAAGGCCATGGCTCTGGCACCAGTTATCCATTTCTATGAGACCTCTCTGAAGGATATCTGTGTCTGATGGATTTTCAACTATGGCGCCCAGTTTGCAGTCATCTGCAAACTTTGTCAGCCACAATCCTCCTATATTTGCCTACACTTCTGAAAAGTAGATGCCGAGCAAGAGGGAGCCCAGGACTGAGCCCTGTGGGACACCGGTTGTGACCGGCTTGGAGTCCGACATGGCACCAGCAACTCTAACCCTGTGGGTTCTGTCCTTGAGCCAGTTTGCAACCCATCTAGTGACATAGGGGTTTATATTTAAGCTGGTGAGCTTATTTATAATGCCCGAGTGGGGTATTGTATCGAAGGCTTTTGCGAGGTCCAGGTAGGCTGTGTGGACCACCTTCCCCTCGTCAATGGCCTTGGTGACTGTTTCAAAGAAATCGACCAGGTTTAAGAGGCAGGATCTGCCCTTAACAAAGCCAAACTGGGTAGGATCCAGTGTCTGTAGGTCCCCAATATGTTTATTTATGAGGTCCATGATGATCCTTTCCATAGCTTTGCAGACCAAGCTAGTCAGGCTTATGGGGCAATAGTTTCCAGGATCTTTTGAGGCACCACCTTTGTGGAGAGAGACCACTGTTGCTGTATGCCACTCTTTGGGTACATATCCTGTAGTAAGGCTGAGATTGAACAGTAGTTTTATGTTTGGGTTTAGCTCTTCTTGGAGTTCATGTAGGACGCAGCCCGGGACACCATCTGGTCTCATTGATACTGTGTTTTTTGCTTTGGAGAGGGCGGCTCTTACCTGAGCATCTGAGATGTCAGGGGGGCAGAACTCTGCTGGGATAGATATTTGCCCTTTTGGTGGGGGGGGGAGTTTGTGCTGAACCTGTCAGCTAGGAGGTTGGCAATGTCTGTGGGTTCGGTGTATTTTTTCTCATTTTGGACTAATTCTGAGCATATCTGGGAATTCCCACCCAGGTTCCTAACATAACTAAAGAAAGCCTTGTGATTATCCTTAGTGTCCTGTGCAATTTTTCTCTCGAAGCTGGCCTTAGATGATTTTATGAGTGCCCATAGTTTTTTGCTAATACTGATCAGAGATGCCTTCCCTTTTTGGGATTTTGCTCTATCATGTAGTAGCTTCCTCCTTCTATTGTATAGTTTGTTTATGGCTGGGGTCCATCAGACAGGATGTCTGCCTTTGGAGGATTGGGTCTTGGTTTTATTTGGGATTGCATGATCCATGCATTCCTGAAGGTGTTCATAGAATGCATTTATAAAGGATTCTGTGGTCTGGGCCGTATTTTCCACAGGCCCGGGGGCTTTGAAGGATTCCACCTCGGTTTTGAGGAGTGTGAAATTTGCTTTAGAGAAGTTTTTCACTGTGGTTTTCTGGGCAGGGGGTGGGGTCGGGATGTGAATATCCAGTGAGATTAGTTTATGGTCTGATCTTACCAGTGAGGGATACACTTCTGGTCTGGAGCATAAAGTCTCCATGTTGGTGATGATCATGTCCAGTATGTTTTCCCCTCTTGTGGGAGTTTTAACAAGTTGTTCCATAGCATTTGAGTTTATAAATTCTAGGAACCTTTGCGCTAGGGTGTTGGAGCTAGAGTAATGCTCCCAGTCTATGTTTGAGTAGTTGAAGTCACCCAATTTAATGGTGTTTGGAGAGACCTTCATATTTTCCAGTGTTCTCAGGAAGGCCGAGTGGGGTTCCTGGGTTTGGGAGGGTGGTCTGTAGCAGGCTATAAACTGGAAGGCAGTTTTACCCACTGTTAGTTGCACATGGATAGTCTTTGATGCTTCGTGCTGTGCCACCAACCTGGAGGTGTGGGTATCTTTGACGAATATTGATACTCCCCCTCCTTTTGTGGTTCGGTCCAAGTTTTTGGACCAAAAAGCATGGTATGAGGTATAACCTGGTAGTGCTGGGGTGCTCTCAGGAACCTTGAACCAGGTTTCTGTTACTGCACAGATATCGATGTTCTCCATGCTAAGGAGAGTTTCGAGTGCATGCATCTTGAGGTTTAGACTTCTGGCGTTGAGTAGCATTACTCTTAGATTCTTATCCCTTGTGATACCTATGGAGGTGGGTTTGTCTTTTGAGCCTTGCCTAAAAAAAGGCGCTATGGGGGTAGCAAGAGCCTTTGCCAATATCTGAAAGCCCAGGGGTGACAGGTGCAAGCCGTCACTAGCGAAGCATCGTGGCTTGCCGAGCATGTCATCCCAGGCTGACAGGCATTGGATCCCCTTTTAATGACACCAATACTTAAGCCAATTGTTAAAATTGATCATCTTGTCTTCATATTGTGGCATCATTCTTGGTGAGGGTAAGATGTTACTCAAGGTCAGGGTCATACCGGCCTGGGATACATGCTCAGAGAGCTCCTCTATGTCTCTTTTTATGTAGTCCAGGGAGGTACGTCTCAGGTCATTCACACCAGCATGGACAATGACTGAGTCATATTTGTACTTGCCTTGGAGTGACCTGAGTGCTTCTGTTATGTGGTGGATCCTAGCACCCGACAGGCAGCTCATCATGACCTTCTCCTTGTTCAGCCTGGTGAGCGGGACGTCAGTGTGCCTGATGATAGAGTCACCTATTACAAGTGTATCAGGTGTGTTGTTTAGCCATAAGGGCTGTGACTGTTCAGCACACTGGCTTTGTGAGCTATGTATTGCACGTGTTTTGTTTTGCGGTAGCGGTTGCTTGGGTGTCTGTTTGGAGGTCTCTGCTGCTTAGGCAGATTTTTATTTAGAGCCTCCGAGTATGTTTTTGTGTTTTTATGTGTTTGGTTTGCTGTCATGGTAGGTCTATGTGAGACTGGAATTGTAGTGAGTGTGGTTTCCTTCTCCTCCTGACTGGTTACGCCAGTACTGAGTTGAGAGAGCTTAGCCTCCAGTTTGGCTATATGGTTGCATCTCTCACATGTGTTGGAATTTGTTGGGAGGAGGAGAGGGTTGTCTGTGTACATGAGGCAGTTGTAACATTGCCTCAAGATTCCCAGATTCACCAGCTGGACCAGAGAGGAGATTGACAACTGACCTTTGGACATGCTAGAATAGTATTGGGAATTCCTTTATAATTGAAAAAAGGGCCAACGGGGAACAAGGTACTCAAGGGGAGTTTGTGAGGGTGTAGTGCTTTTAATTTTTTAGTGCTGACTTATATAATTGCTTTAGTGAGCAAGTGCCAGGTAACTTAAATGCAATGTGTTACAGGTAACCTAAATGCAAAAACTACAAACAGTAACTTTCTTTCAAGTGAAACAAGAAAATAAGTACAGTAAGCAATGCAGATATCACTAGGGATCCACAGAAGCACTGAAAAGCCACGTTTCAGGTGGAATTAGCTTTTCAGAGATAAAACAAGCAAACAAACAACAAGCACACAAACAAAGGTAGATTCAGCAGGCCTGGATCTAGTCTATGCTACAGCAAACAAAGTATACCAATTTCAGTAAGAAACAGTTCAAATATGCAGGCACTATAAGCCTTTAACCAGAAATTCCCAGCTCAGAAGGGCAGAGTCCAGCCTCTCCTCCCACAAGAGTGCAGACCACGAACCCTCTTAATGTAAAATAACTGGCCTGAAGCCCAAGTGCTTAAACCAGAATTAATACAGTTTTAGAATAACAGACACTGAGCCCTCACTCAGCAGTTCCCAACTTAGAAGGATGCAAGCTACCTGTCCTGCCACCACAGTGCAGGCCACAAACCTTCCTAATGTAAAACAACTGGTCTGAAGCCCAAGTGCTTAATCCAAAAGACTTAGAATGATAGCTACACTTTAATCAAGTTACTACCAAGCAGTAATAAATACAATTGAATACTTTAAAGAATGCCTGGATTAGTGCTCAAGTTATACAAACAAAGCTAGATTCAGCAGGCATGGATCTAGTCTATGCTACACCAAACAAGGTGTACCAATTTCAGTAAGAAGTAGTTCAAATATGCAGGCACTATAAGCCTTTAACCAGAAATTCCCAGCTCAGAAGGGCAAAGTCCAGCCTCTCCTCCCACAAGAGTGCAGACCACGAACCCTCTTAATGTAAAATAACTGGCCTGAAGCCCAAGTGCTTAAACCAGAATTAATACACTTTTAGAATAACAGACACTGAGCCATCAATCAGCAGTTCCTAACTTAGAAGGATGTAAGCTACCTGTTCTGCCACTACAGTGCAGACCACAAACCTTCTTAATGTAAAACAACTGGTCTGAAGCCCAAGTGCTTAAACTAAAAGGCTTAGAATGAGTTACACCAAGCAGTAATAAATACAATTGAGTACTTTTAAGATGACGCAAAAGCAAAATAAAGTAGGAAGAAACACAAATGTTCCTCTATCTTCCCTTCTATCTCAATTCTTAGCTTCTTCTGATTTCCCCAATTTGCTTCCATTACCACTGTCTTATCTGTGCTTACTTTCATGCCATGTGCCTTTAGTTTTGCATGCTGTTCCACTATCCCTTGCTCTAGTTCCTGCTCAGAGTCTGCATGTAATGGCACATGTTTGCACACAGTACCTTTGTTGATCTGTCCCCGCCAACCTGTTTGCTAATGTAGTTCATTACCAGTATGAACAGCAGTGGACTTACAACTGAAAGTTGGTGTACACCCACTCCTACTGGGAACCCCTCTGTGAGACCAAACACTGTTCATACTTGAGTCATTGAGTCCTTGTACATAGCCTGCACTAATTCTACCAGTGTTTCTGGGACTTCAAACCACCACAGTACTGCCCAGATCAGCTTTCTTGGGAACGTGTCATATGCTTTCTCCAAATCTAGGAATGCCCATTTGGACTCTTTCCTCATCTGTAGTGTCTTCTCAACTATCTGTCTCACTGCAAATATCGGGGCAGTTGTGCTGCAGCGTATCTCCCATCTTACATTCTACTACTCTGCGTATCCATTTATCAATCACCCTTTCCAGAACTTTCATTCAGTTTGATAGGACTTTGATGCCTCTGTACTGCCCACAGTTGTGGATGTTCCCTTTGTTCTTGTTCACTGGCACAAGTATGCTTATTGTCCAGTCATCTGAGATATGCCTTTCTCTCCACACTGCTATGAGTACCCTCAAGAGCCATTTCTCCCCTATCTTACCCGGCATCTTTATCATATCTGCTGTGACCTCATCTGGGCCTGCTGCTTTCCCTGACTTCATTTTCCTAAGCGCTATTCTTACTTCTTCTAGGGTGGGCTCCACTTCTTTTTCTCATAGTAGGCTGTTTCTGGGACAGTACAGCTTCTGTTGGTTATTCTTAATTCAGAAGTTGCTGGAAATACTCCATCTGCCTTTGATGTCATGTGGACTGGTGAGCAGGTTGTTGCTGGTATCTCCTATGAAGAGTGTCTGACTATCTTCTTTATCTTTCTGTCTTTGCCTTGCAACCTGATATAGATTCTTTGTACCACCTATTGAGTCCCTTTGCAGAAGTTGGTAGAGTGCCTCCAGTGGATCTACTTCAAAACACTGAGTTTTCATTGTTTTGGGTTTTCGATGTTATGTTTTTGGTGTTTTGAGTTTCAGTGTTATAAGATTTCAATGTTTTGAAGTAGAGCCCCTCTGATGCCCTATAGCCAGCCAGTATTCCTTCCTAGCCACTTCCTGGACTTCTGTGTTCCACCACCAGCTTTCCTTATTTATGTTATTCCCATACCTGACTCAGCCACATATCTGTTCTGTAGTCATGGCACATGCTGTTTTGAGGTGCTGCCATTCTTCTTCAAATACACCTATTTCCTTTTCTTCTTGGGGTGCTAGAACCCTGAATAATTACTTGAACTGTTGTATTTTCTATCCAGTCACCTTCCAGGTCTTCACTCCAGTCACCTTCCAGGTCTTCTCTCCAGGCATCTTCCAGGTCTTCAGCCTTTGCTCTGTTGACTTTAGAGCCTTCTTTGACCACTACTTGCAGCTGAATGTGTTAAACAGTGGTTTATGGTGTGGGCTGACTGTTTCAATGTGGATGATTTTGCAGTCATAGATTCTACTCCAGTGCCTTTTCATTACTAGAAGGAAGTCTACCTGAGATGTATGTTGGCTATGCTTGTATGTGATCATGTGACTGCTCTATTTCTGAACCATGTGTTTGCTACTATCAAGCTGTTTGCCAGACAGAAGTCTAGAATGTCTTCTCCTTCTTTATTCCTGTTGCCCCACCCATGTGGACCCAAGCAGTCCTCATATACTGTTCTGTCTGTCCCAATATGTGCATTCAAGTCACCCATTATCAGCACCAATTCATGTTTCCTGCTTTATCTAGTAGGCCCTGCAATTGCTGTCTGAATGCACTATTTTCCTCACTATCACAGCCATGCTATGGGCATAGGCTGAAAATATGAATACTGCCCTATCATTACACTTGAGACTAATTGCAATTAGTCTGTCACTAATTCTGATTATATCCCTCACTGCCTTCTGAAGCTTCTCTCTCACCACAATTCCCACACCATTTTAGCCTTTTCCCCTCCTGATTAGTAGACTTTGGATCCCAAGCCAAGTGGCTTCGCTACACTGTCTTTCCATGTTGGATCTTGGATACATAGAATGTCTAGCCTCCTCTGTATCATCATGTCATTCACTTCCAAGCTGTTTTCTGTCAGTGAACCTACATTAAGTGTAGGAATTCTCAATTCATGTTTGGCAGGTTGATTGGTTTTACATCCAGCTTTTGCTCAACAGGGCTATCACAGGTAACCCAGGCTGGGCAACTAGACACCATCCAGCCAGTAGATTATTGACCCAGGGCTGCTAGGCTTTATGGCAGGTACAAACTGGCCAATAGGGGCACATACATCCCTCCCACTGTAAGCATGGATCCCTGGTGTAGGTCGGGTCCTTAACCCACTTATCACTGGTAACTACGCATGCCCATTTTGGTGACATTAGTCAACATAACCAAATCACCTAGAGCCATATTTTATACCATTGAGTGACTAGCCCTGACAGAGTGTGGAGTCTGTGATCCATGTTCTCCTATCTTGAGGATACTGCTCACCACAGTAGATGCCCAGAGTGGTTGGTCTGTCCAGCTCTTCCCCTATAGGGCACCATGTAGCTTCTGTTCTGCTGCCCACAACTACCTTCACTGGTGAGTTTTGAGATGGAAAAACTCAGCATGTTTTTTGAAGAAGAGACACAGGGAGACTATGCAAACTCCAAGCAGTCATTGGACAGAGGTCAGGATCTAACCTTGTGCCTTGTGCATCGAAGGTGAAGACCTTAGCCATTATGCTAACTGTGCAATTTCTTAGCAGCGATATTAACATGTTCACTGAAGTTTAGTCAGTTGCAAGCTAGTTATTTCCAGTGTAATACGAGTTCTATGTCTCTGTTTGATTTATTGACAGTATGAAATAGATGGCTAATGGTATGCTTCTAGTACTGTTTAAGAAAAATGTTAGCTTAGCCCTTTTTGATTCAGAATTAACTTGTTTTCTGATATCTAGATGCTAACACCATTAAAACCACAGAAGATAAAAATGTAATGATAATTTGGTTTTATATCTTTGCTTTTATACTTAGACTTCCATATCTTGTTTTTTTAATTCTAAATAACTTTTGGTGTTTCTCCTGCATGAATTCCTCTCACATATTCAACTTTCCATTACAGCAGAATGGACCATATTTGATCCATAGTTACTAACATACTTCTAAATTGCAGTGTGTTATACTTCCATACTTTTAAACTTGCAAAATGTTTTAAATGTGAGATATTACAATATATAAAGCAAGAGATGAATGCTTCCCTAATATATGTCCAAACCCTAGTATCACTGGAGATTGAGGTCACTTACTTGTTAAAATAAAATAAAAAATATGTGAAGAGTGAATGCCCGATCATAAACTTTGATAAATTCACATGCATAAAATTCATCTTGCGATCAATGCTTTTATCCTGCAGAATTTAGATTTAATCTGATCTGGTTTTTTTTCTTAAAAAACATGGAGGTTCTATATGAAACAAGTGACTACTGATGAATGGAGAAATGTACCATAATTGTCAATAGGAAATCCTATTGTTGTGGAAGAGTCAACCAAGAGAGGACTTATACTTGACTAGACCCTCATTCACTGATCCAAGTATTTTTTGAAGGGCCTGGAAGTTTGTTTTTAGTTGGCTAAATACTGGTTTGAAAAAAAAAAAAAGAAGATAAGTAACCACTCAGGTTGCTGTTGAATACAGGAAAGATCTATGCTGTGCTTTACTCTCCATCCTAAGGTGAGACTTTTTCACATCTATGCAATAAAAATATATAGCATAAGTAGCACAGTATAGAAACACAGTATAGAAATAATAATGGTAAAGCAAATGTATAGTAGGATGAGGAATCATACAAAGCAAAGACAAAACTGCTGAAAACCAATAAAGCCATCTCTATTAAGTATTTCTTAAGATTGTAAAGGAAATTAATATACTCACCAGGCCTATCACCAGACAGGCCAGTCCTGGTTTTGGATTTAATAAAAGTTTAGCATCAGCATTTAATCTCCATGTTTTTCATGGTATTTTAATAGGACATTAAAATGTATCTTTGCTATGGAAACAGATGCAATAGTATTGCGTTTCTGTATATTTGCAGATTTCAGTGTTTTATGTGCACTTTTATGTGCACTATGGCTACAATGCATTAAACCTTGGCATGTTGATAGTTATACTAGCAGCAGTACAGGGAGCATGTTTTAACTATTTCATAAATGTGAAATGTCATGAAAAGGAGAAGCCTGATTCATCATGATTACACAAATCATACCCTGGTTTATGTCTCCATTTCCTGTAAACATGTAAAGCCTGATATTAATCTTGAGGACTGCTTGAAGGCCATTGTCAGATTGATAAATATCATTCATTTGAAACTTGAGTGTTAAAAGACAGTTATGATATACAGGATTACGATACCCTCTATAACCTACATTTTCCAACCATTTAATGGAGGAGATAAGCTGGAATTTTAGCTAAAACATTGCTCTTTATCATCTGTCAATACTCACAGCAGATGTACTATCATCTTGCTGTTATCTGTCCAAGATTGCACAAATAAAACACTTGATACCACCTAGCCACAGTATTAATGTACTAGTATAATCTTACACAGACTGCTGTAATGGCCTTCTTGATTGTGACCCGCAATGTCCCCAATGTATTCAGAATTATGTAGCCAGGTTATAGACAAGAACAATTTCTATGCAGTGCAGTTTGCATTGGTTGAAGACCTTCTTGTGCCAGATATCTGACTCATCCTCTCCCTCATTGTGTTGCTAGTGAATCTCAGGATGCATCTCAAAACTTCACATAGATGTCATTGGATCAATTATGCTCTTGTCCTGTGGAATTAACTCCCTTGCTAGTTACAGATGTGTCCCATGAAGGCCATTTTTGGGGAATAGGACACAATATCAAAAGACATCTCTGTAAGGATAGCACATCAAAGAACATTTATGCAAAATGTTAATTTTGGAGAAAATTAGGTTGTACTAAATGTGGGCATTATCTTTTCACAAAGGTGCAGTGACCTCAGATTTAATAATATTAAGTAAGAATGTGAAAGGGACAATAACTTTATATGGAGGGTACACAGCCCCCCCCCCAAAAAAAAACAGCACTGAACAGTTTGTGTGAATGCCATTTGCATTTTAACTGATTTGTCCTAGTATCTTTCTGCACTGGTACCTTGCACACTATTTTAAAGGGTCCCTAAAGGCAAATATATTAAAAAGATCCTGTTTTAATATCTGAGCTGTAGCCTTATTGAATAATTTATTGCCAGACATGACCTGATTTTGTTTTATCTTTACCTTAATATTATGCATTTAATCTCAGCTGTAGTGTTTTGACTTTACCATGTGAAACAAGTTAAGCAAAACTACAGTCGTGAGTTATCTATGTAGAAATATTTAAGGAAATGCTAATGCTTGGTATCATGCAGCAGATATTCCAAACTGTGGTGAACTGAAAACAGCTGCAAAAATTCCAAAAAATATGAAAGTCAAATATACTGACATAAGGTTTATAGATGTAGGCAGTCCTAAAAGTGAATTAAATGACTTAATAGGGGATAAATGTATGACTTCTAATCAGTAATTTAGACTGGTAAGCCTTCCCCTTTTCCTGCACTCTTATGTTAAGGTCACAGATTCATCGTTTTACAGTACAGTCATATCATTATAACCACCCTTTTATTTTCTTGAAAGCCATCTAGCATCAATTTCATCAGTAAAATTATATTCATACATATATTTTGCTATTTTCCATTTTATAGCACAGTGGATAATTTTTACATTTTTTTGCAGTAAAATTATATCAGATACAGATTGAGGATGAGTCTATTCACATATTTTAAAATGCTGACTACATAACAACATTAAACTCTGGAGAGCAACTTGATTTTTAATAAGCTTGCTTGTTAGCTATGCAGACAAATTCATTTGATCAAAAATGTTTGACTGTATACGTGGTTTTACTTTTCAAGCACTAAATAATATTTTTGTTGTTTTGCAGGTTTTATTGATTTTATAGTTGAGCCAACATTCTCTGTTTTGACAGACGCAACAGAGAAAATTGTTACTCCTCTTATAGAGGAAGCTATAAAACCTGGAGGTGCCAGTTCCAGAATATCCAGGTGTGTTCTGTTTTCTTGTCTAAAGATGAAATAGTGCATGAAATGTTGCCATAGGTGGAAAATGTGCAAGCAAACAGTTCACATTATAAAATACATGACATTATTGCTGTATGACATTGCCACCTTGTGGTATTAGTTCAGTAAGGGCATTTCTTTTTACTGAGTCAAACAATTAGGAGAATGCATGAAAGACTTTTGTAGCAATTTTATGAATAATCATTTACACACAAGACTATATTCTTTGCAGATATAAACAAAAATAAGATTTCAGTCAGAATGTCTTATACATTTGTTGATAAATGTGTGCAATAAATATAGGAAATGCCAATATCATGATTAAGTACAGTGCTGACTCGTATGCTGTTATAGCTGGTTATTTAAAAATTACGCCATTAAAGTATGTAAATGTATTCTCAAGAGTTTGTTTTATTTATGAAATAAATAAATAAATTCATTAACAATCATGTAGGCTTTGCACTAAGGCTACATGATTTAAGTGTATTGGTGTGATGAGCAGGAGTGCTAACTGAATATGCATACTGTTCAAAGCTCCTAGATGTTTGCAAGCACTTTTTCCTAGCAAGCAATAGTGTCTGCAGCCATGGAAAGGTGCTTGCGAGCACAGGCACAGAATGTAAACAACCTAATATACAAGCATGTGATGTAATAAAGAAATACTAAGGGCAAGTAGAGTGAATGAATTTAGGTTTATGATCACCCATCAAATGGAAAATTAATTGAACGGCATATCAGCATACACAATCCAGTGAACATTCATTCACTGAACATTCATTTCAGCAAACTTGCAAGATGGGGAAAGTAACTAGTTGGCCAACATACAGAAGTATTTCAAACCAACCCAGGTGGGGGAGTTCGCCCCTACACCCCCTCAACTATGTATACCAACTTTGAGACCACACTACAGTGGGGAAAAAGGCATGTAAGTAGTTGACAAACATCAGGAAATTTGCCCTTTCCCCCATTGTAGGACGATCTTGAAGTTGGTATATATAGTTGGGGGGGTGGCAATTGCAGCAAGTTTTTGTTTGCTTAATAATTTGTAAGTTCAGCATGCATATGGTTCCTGGTTTTGTTGACCTTTTCAACCCTGCTTATAGGGGAACAAAGGACCCTCCTCATTATATCCCCTAGCAGCCTGTCAACTCCTTCCAGGTGACAAAATCTCCAGCTCGACTCATACTGCTCCCAGGGGGTACAACTGCACCAACAGCCAGGCCCGAGCTACCTGATGCTGGTAGAGCAGGTAGGGCAGGGGTTCCTAGGTTTATAATTTCATAGGTGTGTACTGGACTAATGACTGCAAGGGCCTTTTTAAACTCAGCCATGTATCCTGAATCACTGACAAGTTCTGGTACCCTAGATAATTGTAAGCATTGTCTTGGGAGATTAAACATTTACAAGCAGGGGCCTGAGAGCTGAACCATTTACAGGCTGCCTGTGTCCACTAGAGACATAGGCTACAAACCAGGGATGAATTTTCTGTTCCCCATCCAACTGTCCAAGTTACACTTGAATTGGGTTATGGAAGAACTCTGCTTCACATGCATAAGGAGCCTGTTTCAGAGAAGGGTTTGTCTCTGGTGAGCATAACTGTCTTTACAGCTGGTCCTATTTCTATCACAGTCAAGGTTTAAGTCTTTAGAATGGGTAATTCTGGTGCCATTTGTTTTACGTATATGCAGGAGGTGCATCAGGGCACTGTCTGACAATGCCTTGTATGCCAATTATAGATTTCTCCTTAACAGCCTATATGAGACAGAATACAGGGAGAGGACCTTGAGGCGGTCTGCATAGGCCATGTTACGTATGCCCTGTATTCTTTTAGTGAGGAGCCTCTGTGGACATTGCAGTTGTTGGATGTGCCTGGTTAGGTACATGCCAAAGGAGGCATTGTACTCAACGACAGGTCTGATGAATGCCACATACAGCAGAACTATGACCTCCTTGAACCTGGATGCCATACCTTTGTTTATATGTTGCACAGCACAGAATAATTTCCTCACTTCTATAGACATGTGATGATCAAAGTCTAGATTGCTGTCTGTGTCCTCAAGTCCCGGACTGCTGGGCAATCTCTTAGGGGTGTGTTGCCAATATGACAGTTACCAGAGGTGGATGATTTCCCAAAGCATACTATAATGCATTTCCTGGCATTTAGTTTTAGTGTATGACTCTGACACCAGTTATTTGTCTATGTCAGCCCATAAAGAAATTTTGTGTTATTGGAGGATTCTATAACTGCTCCAAATCAGCAATCATTTGCAAATTTAATTAGCTAGAGACCATTGACATTGGCTTTGGCTTCAGGGAAGTAAATGCCAAAAAGGAGTAGTTCCAGGATTCATCCCTGAGGGACTCACATTGTGACTAGCCTCTTTTGAGAGATGTACTCCCAAATTCTAACTTCATGGGTCCTGTCTGTGGGCCAGCTGGCTGTCCACTGGGTGACATAAGGATTTATACCTAACCTCTTCATATTGTTAATGATGCCTTAGTGCTGTATTGTCTCAAATGCCTTGGCCAGGTCAAGATATGCAGTGTGAACCATTTTACCCTCATCCATTACTTTGATGACCTCACCTGGTTAAGTAGGCATGACCTGCCCTTGTGGAAACCAAATTGAATTGGGTCCAGTGTCTGGAGGTTTCCTGTGTCATTATTGATTATTTCCATGATAATTCTTTCCTTGGCTTTGCATATGTGACTAGTGAGATGTATGGGCCTATAGTTTCCAGATTCTGTAGATGGCCCACGTTGGGATGATTGTTGCTGTTCTCCATTTATGAGTCACAAAGTCTGTTTGGAAGCTACAGTTGAATAGCAATTTCACAGGGCCTGATAGGTCATGTTTCATGATATTTAGAAGGCATTCTGACATATTGTCTGGGCTCATTGATGCAGTGTGTTGGCCTTAGAGAGAACATTAAGTATGTGTTCCTTTCAGATAGTGGGGAGGGGACTTATATTTGATGGTAATTCCTGAGGGGATGTTGAATGGGAGAAAGAGGTAAAGTTGGATCTGAATTTGTCAGACAGTTGGTTTACTATATTTTCTGGATCAGTATAGGTGGCTTCATTACAATGAGCTCTACACACAATTGTGTATTGCGTTTGAGGTTGTGGACATGGCTAAAGAATGCTTTCTCATTGTCCTTGGCTTTGTGGACTTTATTTGTCCTCTGAATTGTTTGTTTAGTTTAATGAGAGTGCTTTTATCCTGCTGGGCACTATGCCTCCTAATTTTGCCTTGATTTTCTTCCTTTTGTTATACAGTCTGTCGATCTTGTGCTTCCACCAGAGTGGTTTGTTTTTTGAGTTAGTTCTGTTCTTTCTTGGTAGATACTGCTGTTGTTTCTCACAGCGGTGTTCTCAGGGCTTCTGAGAGCTTGACATTTTGCAAGGTTATCACTTAATAGTAGGACACAAGCCTTTGAATAGTTCCTGAACATTCCAGGGTTAGCTGGGGTTCCAGGATTTATTTACTTCATTGGAGACAATTATGTGGCCTGACCTTACCAGAGAATATCTTACATTAGGGGGCATGCAGCACTCTCTCATATTACTGAGAAATAGATCCAGTATGTTTGCATGCCTGGTTGGTGTATTGACAATCAGGTCCAGGAAGTTTGTGTTTACAAAATCCAGGAACCTCTGTGTCTGCACATTTAAAGTAGTATATGATTCCCAGCCAATAGTGGAGTAATTAAAGTTGACCATAAATATGGTACTGGGTTGGATGTTGACTGTTTCCAATAAGTTTAAATACATGTTATGGGATGCCTGAGTCATAGAGGGGACCTATAGCTTGCAAAGAAGTGGTATGGGTCTTTGCCTATGGTGATTTGTCACAGTTAAGCTGGTGTTCTTATTGTCTAATGCAAGCAGCAAGACCTATCAGAGAAGGCATACAGGCTTGATATCAAGGTTGAGGTGTGACTGCTCAAGATGCTAGGGATTGAGGGATTGAATGTAATTATCTGGCTTGCATTTGGACCTGAGGCATACTTACCCTATGCCCCTCAGAGCAAGTTAGTCTCTCCTGGTGCACTTTACAGTTTGCTGCTATTTAATCTGCAGCCGTAGAGTAAATAAAGATATATATATATATATATATATATATATATATATATATATATATATATATATATATATATATATATATATATATATATATATATATATATATATATATATATATATATATATATAAAAGCATAGTGGTTGCTTAGATAATTAATGCCATATCATGGAGAGGTCATAGGTCAGTATTCTTAAACAACCGAGGGGTGGTTGCAAGCCCAAGTTCAGCTTCCATAGGCTTAGTAAGTCCTGCCTTTGTTTTTCAGGTCACTATAGTGGTAACAGCATTGCTCCCCATTGCGTGGAATGCCAGTTGCACTGGAGACAGCTTTGGCCAAGATATTCCCAGCATTATACTAAGACCTATTATAGTTCCCCCTGCAGCAACCTATAGCCACAAAAATCCTGGACTCTTAACACCCCACCTGTGTGCTCTAAAGTTAGCCCCATTCTCTCCATCACCAGCCATGTCTGGAGAAGTCAAGCTAACAAAGTATGCCAGAATCAGCACCCGGTTCAGATCTGACATGTAACAGGTTGTGTGCAGGGACACACAGCCGTGCCAACTGCATTTGAACAATTGTAAGCATATGGATTCCTTTGCATACTCATTGGCAGTATGCAAAGCTGTGAAACTTACATGAGATTCGCCATGTGTGATGCTCAAACTATTGACACATGTTGCAGTGTTCAGTAATGAAATGCTTAATGACTTGGCTTGTAATCCTTGGTGTTTTGATGGATAAATAAGATGAATTGTGATATACTTGATGATGAGGCTAACACAATGTCAAAATTGTGTTTTACTGGCTTGGAAACAAACCCATGCAATAAAGAATGCAAAGACTGAAACAGAGCTTGTTAATTCTCATTGCGTCAGGAGAACTTTCTTTTAAGCATGGTAATTAGAGATATACTAATTTTAGAATAAATGGAGATGTACTTCATAAAGTCCTGTATGTGTATAACTTTAAGTAGTTCTAGGAATGCATTCCTATGTAAAAGCAATATTTCTGTTGGTAATATATTTCAGACAGAATGAGTTGCATGACCGGAGTAATACAAGTTGGAGTATGTCACATACATACTTCACAAGACGCACTGTCCTAAACACATAATTAGGATATGGGATATGAGTCATAATGATTATAGCAAAACTATTGTGCCCGTCATACATATGCAAGTGCATTTTAAATTAGATATGATCATTGTCATGTCTGAGAAATTGTATACACATTATCTTGAGGTTATATGTGAAACGTTAATGGTATATGCTAAACAGAAAAGTTTAGTTATGCAAGCACATTGCTTGCAATAAACATGTCTATCATTGACATTTGTCTTTAGTTTTATATTCCCAAACAAAATGTGAGAAATGTGATGCTGCCACCCTTTGTAAAAGTATCTTTTAGCTAGATTCAAATTATTAATCAGTTGTCTTCTTTAGCTGAAATCACTTGTACAACAGACATAGGTAAGTGGCAGGTGGAATTTCTCCACTCAATACCATACAGACTGCTGATGGCTGTAAAATGCCAACAGGCTGGTTTGCATTATAGAAGACAGCCCAATCTAAATTTTTCACTTTTTTCTTTAGGGAGTGAACTGTGTCTGTGTGCTGCCGAACAGAACAAAAATGCAAAATGCATTAGAAAAAATATATGACAGAGAGAGAAAAGCTGACAGTATTATGAATTCAGTTGAGTATATCTAGCAATGACCAGAGCAAGGAGTTTTTTTTTTTACTGTAATACATTCATCCTTCTCTCGTCTCTTTGCAACATCATAAATGTACTTTGTGGAATCGTTATCAGACTTGTAGTTAATAAATAATATAAAAGTGGACAGACAGCTTGCATGTTGTTAGCAATACTGAGAATAGTTGAGTTTTACACAACAGCACAATGATAAAAATAAATGTAAGTCTATATTCATGCCACCCTTTGTAAATTTAATAACTAACTGTGTTTGAACCATGAATCACCTGTCTTACTTCTTCAATTCACTTCATTTACACATTGTGCCATAGAGATAGTTATCTGAGATGTGAAATGTATTCACTAAGTCCTAGCCAGACTGCTGACTTCCTTGCACCATTGCCAGACATGTTTGCCATACATAAGGCAGCCTAAACTAAATCTTTCACTTTTTCCTTAGGCAGGGAACCATGTTTGCATGCAAATATAAATTACAAATTAAAACAAAACAAAAAAAAAATATTGAGAAAAAACTGGAATATGACAGGATTTGAACACGGTATCATCTGTTTTATTTCTGTCAATTCACTTAATTTACACCTTCTGCCACAGAGTTGCAAATATATCTGTATAGTGTATAGTGTATAGTGTATATCTTACAGTGAGCAGATCTACTCATGCATTACATTAACACATCAACCTTCTCACATCTCCTTGCCACATCACTACTATCATTTATGTCTCACAATATCAAGACTTTAAGTAATGCCATAGGAATTAAAAAGGGGACATGGAATAGTAGAAATACTTTCATTTTCCACACAACACGCACAGTTAATAGTTAATAGTGACATTATTACAAATGACATATATGTCTGTCAAGTATACTCAGTACTGACATTACCTGAGTTTTCCACCTCAGCACATTCATACACCAAAATGAGATTCATATGCCAAAATGAGTGTCAATATTTATTATTACTGCCCTTGGTAAAATGATCTGTAAACAGTTTTCAAATCCTGCATCACTTGTACTGTTTACGCAAGCTGACTACATTTACACCTAATGCCACAGAGACATGTATACGACAGCCTGAATTTCTTCACTCTGTACTACCCAGAATACTGAGTAAAGCACACCAATGTCAATCTTAGTTGTGATACTGATGGGCCTCCATTTTTAATTTGTCAGTTTTTACCTTGGGAAGTGAAATGCAGTTCACTGTTATTCACCACTGCCAATCAATGGAGTGCAATGCCAAATGGCATGCAAAGGACAAAGGGAAAAAAATGACAAATTTTGAAACAAGTGCATTAAATGTACATTTCTGATTTTTTTCTCTGCTTTATCTTGCAATGGTAACCTCTTTTGCTTTGAGCCATCAAACCCTGGTATTTGGAACAATCATTTCAGATTATTTTCTATATTTTCTATAGACAAACACATATATTAACAAAGAGAAAGTGTTTAGATGTACTCAAAATGTGACATTATATCATGTCATATTGAAAGTCCCACAGAGACAAGTTCTGAAAGTTGTCCTTTCTCATTTGTCAGTAAATCTGTGAATGATTGGGATATTGGCAATGGTTAGGATACCTGTGCACTCACACAATATTAAACAAATAGTTCAAACATTATCAATGTTTTCTTCTCTTTATTTAGGATGCCTTATTCCCTTATCTATGCTTTCCTAAGAACAAAGCTATCTCATTTTATTGCATATGGTATCCTTATCAATGGTTAATGTACTCCCTTGTATATGCACAGCATCTCTTAGTACAAGGCAGTATCTGTAGTGATTATAACAGCATTTGAATGTAATGTTTCTCTTCTAACTCAGTGAATGTACTTTTAGACTTTTTGATGGTTTTTTTTCTCTCTTACACTCCCTCTGTAAGTTTACATCAAAGAGGAGTGACTGTGAAACACTGATTGTTCCTGCAGTCAGACTAATCATTGACACTTGCAAGCCATTAGCAGGTAATACTTCTCAATGCTCTTCCTTGCAGTGCTAGGGCTTGTACATGCAATTGCGTAGTTCCTTACACCATGCTTACCTTCCCTGCATTTAGTGCAGGTCATGGTCTTCAGAATTACTGATGATTTAACTCCTCATTTGCATACTCACAGTGCTCAGAGGCCTGAATCTGCACTATATAAAGGTAATCATGTAGTTAATGAACTTGTATCATAGTGAGGATACTATCTGGATCCAGAGAGCTTAATACAGCTAAATACACTTTGAGGAGATTTATTTGCTTTCTAGACTACTTTTTTGGCAAAGTATGTCACTACTTTTTACAGAATACTTTTAGTTTAACATTAAAGATGGATTACAGTGCCCAATACAACCATTATTTTATCTGTCTGCATTTTCTTTATCATTTACTGTTGACTTAGCCCAAGTATATCAGTAACTTATTGGCATTACAAAGATTAGCAAATAATGTTACCTGACATAATTATGTAGGTTTTATTTTCTGGGAATTTGACCAGTTATTGCAGAAGAGTGAAGGATAACTTCATAGCAAGGTCAGGTATTTTTACATGTGTAGACCAAAGAATGTGTTAATCTTGTGATATCTACTTGGCTGCCCTCTACACCAGGGGAGATGGTGCTATAATAGTTTCCATCATTTCTGTTTGCACACTGTGAATCAGTATTGTTAATGATGTGATGTATTACACAGTTATGCAATTGTTGGCTGCATTACAGAACTGTTATATTTGTTGTTATTTTATGATTTTTTGGAGGGACTGTCTTAACTAGTCTGTAGTCATAGGGAGCATAACCTTTACAATTGTTCATAGGCTCATAGGTGTTTACTAGGCTAACAACCACAAGGACCTTTTTAACCTAGCCATGCATCCCATGTTGTATACATGATGGCTACATACATTCATATATAATCGAGTTCACAGCCATTCTGGCTATTATACATGTAATTTTGTGTCTGTTTTCTGTTTCAGCTAATAGAGAGATATGGCACCCAAGACATTTTTACCCTGAAAGCCACCATTCACTGATGTATTAAATAAGGTAATTATCCAGGCCTTCTGTCACCATGAAGCTTTTCTCTTAGGGGGAGATAGAGATGACAAATCTGCCTGAAACAGGATATGGCAGCAGGTGGTCAATGACATCAGGGTTGTCAGGGGGCATGGGAGAACTTACTCCCTGTATGACAAAGGGCAAATTATATAATCACATTTTCTGACTGTAGTATGGCTGCAGTTGCCCAGGAAAGGTGACTACAAGGGGAGGTCCTGCTACCAAACCTCCACTGACTGAAATAGGGGAGTACCTGTCCACTGTCTGAGATCCAGCTAGCTCAGCAGAGGATTCACACAGAATCATTGATATTGGTGCTAATGTGAATGACAGACCCAGAGTGTCTCAAGCAGGACTTCTAGGTATGCAAAATAAAAATAATGTGTCATTCTATATATCTTCCTATGCATATATCTTATATGTCAGATATATCTAGAGTGATAAGTATGAGTTAGATGACACAGGACAATAGACACATAGAAGGATGTTTGGGGTGGGTAGAATTCAACTAGTCAGTACATTTTTGTATGAGATGATTCTTAATCTGTACATGTAAAGGGGATTGCACTTTGTTTCTTATTTCATTTGCATTGTGAAATTTATCAGCCTTCTTTCCTCTTCCTTCCTTATATACAGGGATATATGGATTGCAGTCTACAAGACCACCTGCACATGGGAAGCACACATTTTTGCCATTAGTCTATATAATGTAGATTTAGGTCTAACTAAGAGTAATAATTGTATTATTTTAGCATCTATTATAGTTTAACATACCTTTTGTATAACAAGTTTTTGATAATTTTGATTCCCTACTTCTATCTTTGTTGTGTTCATTGCTTATTAACATCAGTGATCCTAACAGTGGCACTCCTACGATCTGATGCTAGAGTATTGGTGGCTTCTGGTGATGATGGTGCTGATGAAGAGACACAGTCTGGGGATAAAGTGGGTCAGTCTTGCACTGAGGTTCTGGCAACTACATCTCCTGCCCATATTTCAGACCCAGGCAGCATGCTTACACATATGCATTACACAGAGCCCACTGACATAGGACAGGTTCAGGGTGACACAATTGTTCATGGAAGTGTCATTACTTCAGTTGCAGATCTGGTTACTTCTCCCTTAGCTATCATGAGGGTGAGGTGCCACACAAGAAGAATGATAAAGGAGCTCAGAGGAGGCTTGCTGTCCACCATCCTCCTGATGCTGGTGTATCATTAGGTGCCACCATATGTATGTTTAGGGCTAGAATAGAGGCACAGACATGTTCCATCAGGGCCTCAGAAGAGATAGTGTGAGTACTAAACATTGTGTATTCTGACATGCATGACTCCCTGAACCATGGAGGGTGACTCTTTGGACATGATGAATGACATACTGGATTTGGCAATGTCAGTGATGGAACAATTGCTGATGGACTGTGGGCATCCATGTGGCGAGAGAGCCACTACATTTTCTGGTGTTAGCAGAAATCCTACTCTCATAGTGGCACTACTTCCACTACTCTGCCAGTAATTGCAGTATCCACACTCATTCATGGTAGGCCATAAGGTCATGGTCCTGGATGTAGTCATGAGGAGTGCTTGTCCAGCAGTCATCACTCACATTCAAGTAGCACCCCAACTTCTAACGAGAACTATGGAAGTAGTAATGAAACTCCTGGAAGAGGTAGTTCCCATGGTCAGGGGTGACTACACTGGACTGACTACTCTACCATGCATAGCTCACACCTGTCCAAGATGCCAGGGTGTAGTGCTAGTGCAATGCTTGATTGTGTTCATGAAAACACACACACAGATTAAAAAAAAAAACACTTGCCCATACCACCTCACACACCTGCTAGCTATCTAAACATTACTGTTGAGAGCTGTGCATCTGTTGTCACTTTCCCTGACACCTGTATAATTTAATAAATATATGTGTTTCTTACTCGCACACTTTCATGTCTTTGGTTTCAGCCTTGCCTCCTGCCACCCCTCCGAACCTCCCTGTATAAATGATGATCACTGTGTTCTGCCTTCCCTCATGTATTGATGACTTAGAGTGGCATAAATGTCTGATGCATACAGTGGATAGCTACTGGCTGCTGACTCACAAGCTTGCATTTATCAATATGTATTGCAGGAAAAAAAGTTTTGATTTCTCGTTCCTTCTCATTTGAGAATGATTGTTTATATAATTGTTGAAACTCACTGTACTTCAGTTAATATTGTAAGTAAAGCAGCCGAAGTAAGAGGTATTAAAATCTTCTCTCTTGCTGTTCTTGTGAAAATTATGGTATAATTGACCTCTTCCATAGTTTATAGACAGTGGTCAAGTGAAATGCTTGATGCACAGTATTGGGTAGAATACATAGCTGTATATTGCAAATACCAGTCATATAAGCTATTACTGACATAAGTCTACAACTTAGAAAAATGCTCTGATTATGGGATTATACATATTTCCATAGTAGAGTACTTGGTTATGTAACCTTTTTTTTTACATACAGGTTCAGCACTTACCATGTCATTACTGCAGGTACAAACTGTGCCTTTGGTGGGTTGTCGCTGTCTGATGCTATCAGCACACAGCCACTACACGGGTAAACATGGAGTTTGACAAGCAACAGTTTTCATATTTGTATATGTGTGTGTGGGATCTTAGACTTTGACCTAAGCAGGGACTGTCTGTACTATCCTTTGCCTCTTAGCCAGAGCTAGGGCATACAGTGCATGCCTCCATCTTCCAGCAACATCTGCAGCTGATGGATCTCCATCAGAGTTCTCATCTGTATCTGCTGCTGGCTCTGCCTGTGGTCCTTGAAACTTTGGTCCTGCCCCTTGCTGTCCTTGGTGAAGCTGTTTCCTGAAAACTATATTGTGTAACATGACACACATTGTGAGTATTTGTGCAGAGGTGCCTGGGTTATACTGCAGGGCACCTTCTGATGTGTCTAGACACCAGAACCTTGATTTGAGTAATCCAAACAGATGCTCTATGATATTCCTAGTTTGAGTGAGGGCCTTGTTGTATCCTTGTTCTGTGAGATTGTGTGGATTTCTCATGGTTGTTGAGCCAGGGCTCCACTGTATAACCCACCTCCCCCTATAGATGCCCTTTTGGAAAGTCACCCCTAGCACACCTTGGGTACAACTCATAGGTGTGCCATGTGTGTGAGTCATGATAACTGTCTGTTCTACCTGCATAGACATTGTAGATGATCCCTTGGGCATTACAGACAACCTAATCTGACAATTTACAGAATGGTATTCTATTCTGTTGATGTACATCCTTCTCTGTTTACAGGGTGGGGCTTTTATTTCTATGAGCGTGCAATCTTTGGCCCCCAACACTTTAGGGAAGTATATTATTGCATAAAATTCCTGCATGGTTCTTGTTGTTTCTTGTGGGTGCATGGGAAGCAGATGTGATCTCTTGCATGTTATAGCACTGCTTTTAAAAACTAATGTAATATTCTACAGGATGATGCCTGTGATACCCCTAATATATACCCTGTGGGTGTCTGGAAAGTACCAGTAGCTAGTGTATGTAATACTTCAGATATATCTGTTTCCACTGATATGGGTTCTCCATGATTTCCCTAGGGCCTAAGGTGGGGGTGGCAGAAGTTGTATAGTTCCGCTAATGTTTCCCTGTTCACCCTGTATCACTCTACAATTTCTGTGTCATGCAGTCCATGATAAGTCAAACACTAAGCACCCTTCATCTTGCCTGAGGTCTGGCATCAGCAGCAACTTGATTTTAAAGCTTGTTGCACATACAGCATACTGATAGCAGCAGTAGCAACCCCTTAACTTTTTTTTTCTGTGTGTACTCACAGTGTGGAGTTAAAAGCAAAAGTGAGCACTGAGTGTACACAATTGCTTTATAGCTTCCTGAATAGCTCCACCATGTTTGATTGGTTAATTAGGTTGTAATTCAGTTATTTATGCTGTTGTTAGCATATTCTGTAATTTCCCTTTGTCTTGAGGCTCTATATGGCATGTAGAGCCATTTAATGAATACCAAATAGCATGCTATCATGTGCCTCCAACACGATAGCAGTACTTAGTTCAGCTGTTAATAAATCCGGCCTTCAATTTCCCGCATTCACTTATAACCAAAGTCATACTCCATTATCCCTCAGTGTAACAACAAACCAAAAAAAAAAAAAAATCACATTGGTAAAGCAAATAAACCAAGAAGATATAATAATTAGAGCTTTTATTCCAAAAGTGCATACAGGAACTCTATCAGAATAAATAGACAAATAGGTCAGGTGACTATTTAAAGTTAGAACACATCATGTGACCAAACACAAGTGTTAAGACATTATGCAATTCAGTAGTGCATCTTAAAATCTTCATAAAACATAAAAAAATGTCATGCAAAGAGAATTTACTGAAGCTGTAATATAACATAAACATTCACAAGAAATATTAAAACATTTAAAAACACATTTAAAAAGATATTTTTGTACAAACATAACTCTTGCAAGTATTAAATTTGTCCCATCTTCATATCAGGCAAGAGGATTATATTAATCCTATAATTTAAAATATTTATTAAATTCTGCTTGGCTTATTGGCTTTATCAACATTCCCATATAAAAAATTATCTTTTACAGCAAGCTTCTCTCTGGGCAGTGCAGTGGTCATTGTTGCCTCACAGCAAGAGGTTCTCTGGTTTGATTCTTGGCTGGAAGGCCTCCTGTGCAGAGTCTGCATGTCCTCTCTGCATTTGTGTGGGTTTCCTCCCACATTCCAAAGACATGCATCTGAAGAATTTTTCCCTGGGCCTCCACTGAAAATGAGCTCTGTCCCAGTCGGACTTTCCCAATAAATACATTTGTCTTTCTGTTACAATATTGCAAATAGTAGCGCAGGAGTATATCTAATCTATTTAGTCTTAAGTGTTTATTTTAAATATTCATGTGACTAAGGCCACTAAATAATTCAATTAATTGTTTTCATACTGAAAAATTATATTTAATATCATAATGAGTCTAATGGTGTAAGTTTTGCTCCTTTAATGGGCTGCTGCTATCTGAGTGTTGATTTAAAATCCTCCAGTGTCTGAATGCCGGTTGAGAGGCGCATTGTGAAGAAATAATCAATGGCTAGCTGTCTCATCCTGGGAAGAAAAGAAATGGACCTGTTGCAGTTGCCATGTTTGTCAAACATGGCAAGTGGCTGTTGAAGTTCTATTCAGCAGTTCTTTGCTTGGATCTTGACAGCACCTGCAGACTGCATCTATGGAAACCTGCGTGATTAATGGCCTGCTTGGGTACATTGTAACCAGGGAAATGGACAGGGATAGGGACAACAGGTAAAACTCTCCATTGAATCAAACCAATTTTGACACTCATCTCTCTGTGATAATGGAGTATTTTCTAACTTACGGTGATAATGGTGCACAGGGAAGGAGTAGAATGTGATGTTCTGTACAGGGCTAAGGCTGCAGTGAAAATATATATTTTTATGAATGAACGCAATATGAAATTGTGTTCTTCTCCTGTCCAAAATGAGTTATTCCAGACATCATGAGGAACCATATTCATGGTTGTGTTGTGGAGTGTGGTTCTATAATGATGGCCTTTTGGAAAGCGGATGGGTTGTAGGATGGAAGGGTGGAGGAGCCAGAGAAGAATGTTAGACATGGTGCGACAAACTGGACATGCAATGAGATGATCTGGAAATGTGATTCTTAAGCAGAATCACACATTACATTAGAATTATGTTATGACAGTCTGTGTGCTTTTCATGTATATGAAGATGTAATGTGTGTCTGTTGTAGGGGGTGAACTCATTACAGAAATATGAAGCTGACAGCTTTGGTGTAGGCAAGAGTTCACATTTTGTCCAGTAGTTCAGAGTATGGACAGAGGTTGATTACTTTCACCTTGCAGTGAGACAGTTGTTAGATGAGATCCTTGGCACCTTTGATGGTAGAAAGCAGAACCAACAAACCTCACAAAGGATTGGCAGCCCATGTGGAATGCAAAGACTGTATTGGAATGAGTGAAGGTGGAAGCAGAGAGTGGCTAATTGCTCCATAGACAGATGCAGTATAAGAATGAATACACAGATCACCTATGAAATGGGAATAGGTATGAGACAGAAGTTAGTATCAGGTTATGAGGTCAAAGCCAGAAACCCTGATTATAATGGATTTATTCTCTTGGCATATGTCAGGTGGGATAATTGATATGCTGGGCTGTCAGATTTGTACTGTAGTTTGTGAAACCTTAGTGTTTTCACTCTACAAGAGGCTTGGGAGGGTCCATCAGTGGCTAGGCTGCAGTGGTAGACAGAGGGCTCCAGTCACTTTCAGCCTGTGTGGGGGGTGGAGAGACATTGATCACCACCAGAAAGTGAGAAGAGTTGTAGTGGCTAACATTTCTTGCCAGTATAGTTGATATATATCTTTTTTCTGGATTATCAATAAAATTAGTCCTTCATCCAGTTATCTATCTTTCTAAATACTACTATGTTATCTAAATGTTGTTTGATACCGCTTTCATACTTCCCAGGTTTGGCAAAGTGAGTCGGTATGAGTGTGCTTTAGTGCGTGTGATTGTGCTTTAGTGAGTGTGTGTGTGTGTGTGTGTGTGTGTGTGTGTGTGTGTGTGTGTGTGTGTGTGTGTGTGTGTGTGTGTGCGACATTAGCACATTATCTCTGCTAATGAGGCAATCCAAACACTGCTGTTTTGCTTCTATTCACCCCTCCATTGCTGATTGGCTGTGGATGCTAATGGGTTTGAAGATGCAACCAATCAAAGGAAAAAAAATACCAAGCAGCCCTTGAAAGTTAAAAAATAAGTAGAGGGGCATAGTATGCATTTTTCTTAAAAAATGTGGTTTGTTTTACTTAGAACATGAAGGAACTATGCTGTTTAAGAATATTTTATTCCAGGACTGGTTACAGTTTACTAGAGGATTCTGACTATTGCTGGTGGTGACATTTAATTTGCTGTGAAAGAGCTGAGACACTCTAGGAGAAAGGAAACAGATACAGAAGGATTCTTCTTTCTGTGGAGGACTGGTGGCCTCCTGGGTTAAAATTATTAATAGTATTTTAGCTCATGGACTGATGGGAAAATGTATTAGAAATCATAAAATAAAAAAATGTCAAAATGTCTGAACCTGAACACTTTAATAAACATTTTGATAAAATAAAAAACTACAGATGTACAATGTACAAAATGAAGCACATGGTTAAGCGCTTTTGTCCCTTCTGGACCTCATCAGAACCATAAGTGCTGACACAAAATTCACTTAAATACTCTAAAAACAGCTGATGATACTATTAGAAATGAGATATTCCAAGAAAAGGGAAAGGGAAGGTACCCAACAGCAACTGCGAGAGAAACAGCAATGAAATTTTTGATTTTTAAGAGTGACATATACTAGTAAGCAAGGAAAATTAAAAATGTTGACACTATATATGTATCTTTATTTTATACAAAATGTTTCTAGATCAGTGCAGAGAAGATTAAGTAAATGAGATCGTATGACCTTCTGTACTACTTCAGTGTTTGATTCTCTCATCCTGTATTTGCCTGCCTAAAATTCCTCTTTTTATAGGATAGTCCTTGTCTGGACAAAAATGTCCTGAGACTTTTGTACAAGAAATGTAATCCTACTTTTGTACAATTCGTGCAGAAATAAGTGCATCCAATGTTGTATTTTCCACCTGTCTTCATCCTGTGGGTTATTGGATCTGACTCAGATCCAAATTCAGCCTTTCTTCACAGACTTTCAGCTCCCACTTCTCTATCCATAATGTATTACTCCCCCTTATTTACCCAAGATCTCACTTGCTGCCTTGAAAGACATCAACATGATTGATGGCTTCATCAAGCAGAGTATTGCATTCTTTGTTTTTCCCAATGGATAATAATTTTTTCCTACCTTTCAGCCTTTCCTATACTTCCTTCGGTATTCTAGGGCAGTTGATTAGGGTTAATTGGTAGTTGTTTTTTTGGATGTGCTTTGTGGAGTTCCTGCCTTTTGTCTGTGCAGAGAAGAAAAACAAAATTGTTAGGTTAGTAGGTAGCTAGGTTGTTAGTTTAGTAGGTTTGTTTGTTTTTTCTTCTTTCAGTAGTGTGTTATGGTGTTTTTGTGCCATTAACTTTTTCTACTCAGCTTTCACCAAGGACAAGGAGAAAGGCTTAAAGAAATGCATGGCATATGGCCACAAACTCACTGCACAAGATGCCCATGACCGGTGTATCCACTGTCTTGGTGCTTCTTACCTGGACACTGAGTGCAGTATTTGTTCTGGTTTTTGGGGCTCAGACACTAGAAGAGTGCCAGGCTAAATTAGTATTGAAGAGCTTATTGCTGTCTAGGACTTCTTTGTCAATTTCTCATTCTTCCCTTTCTAAGACTTTGGGGAAGAGTAACACGAGTCAAAAAGATAATCCTAAGGACCTAAAGGCCCAAGATAAGGACATGGGGGGGACTGCAAATGAGCAGTTCCCCCTTCTGATCAGCCAGATACAAAGGTCCACAGATCTTCAGCTTTTTCAGCTGCTTAAGTGCCAGGGTTGACTCTATCCTCTTGGAGCTGATCACCTTTGGTGCTGGCTTTGGGAGTAACTCTGTCCCTAACTTTCAGTGTTCACAGTCCCTTCTTAGCCAAGGGGATAGGTACTTTAGGTAGGGTACTCTCCCCTTTTTCTCCTGTGACCCCTAATGAGTTACCACCAGATTCTGTCCCGTTTCCACCTTGGCTTTGAGCCTCTTGTGTATGGATCTGATTGTCAGATCCCAGTGCTGTCACAAGGGTTTCTACACCTTCATCAGTGGCCTCATCAGCTTGGTCTGCTTGCTCTGTTGTGAGTCCTAAACCTTCTGAGTTGAATCAACTGATGCACTCCTTTTTACAGTCCTAGATACAGCTAGGGGTCTTTCCTGCCACCTAAGCTCTGGTGCCTGATGGCTAAGCTCCATCCTTTTCTTTTCTTTTTCTCTCCTGGGCCCTTCATCTCTGGGCTTTATGGATCTGGTTGCCTTGCCATCACTGTGGCTGGCTCTGATGTTACTGCACTATGTATCACAGTTTACAGCCACTCCAGGTTTTGGATTTCATAGACTACTATCTGTTTTTTGTTTTCCAGATGTCAAAACTTCCAATTCACAGATTAAACTGTTTTTGAGCAGAGGTTTGTCACTTGCTCCTTTCTCACAAACATCCATCTTCCCTGGTCTTGAGGCTCTTGGGTGACATGGCAGCATCAATTTGCCTGGCGTCTTTGGTGAGGTACTATATAAGGATACTGCACTGTATTTTGGCAGCTCAGTGATCATATGTAACACATCCCATGGATTTCCCAATGTGAATTTAAAACAGTTATCAGGCTAATATCAGATCATGGTTAATGTCATTCCTCATCACTGCTGGGCAGCTCTTTGCTCCTCCCCAACATCAGGCCACAGTCCCTACAGACCCCTTCCTTCTGGGGCTTAGGTGGGGGACATATTAAAGGGAACAAAGTTCAGGAGACATGGTATACAGTCAAGGCCAATCTTCACATCAATGTCTTGGATATGACAATGGTCCTCCTATCATCAAGTCCAAAAACTCTTAGCTAAACTCAAACCAACCACCCTCACTGCAGACAGCCTTCCTGCAGAATACCTACAGCTAGCATCCAAGGCCATAGCTTACCCTATCTCATTGCTAATAAATAGATCTATCACTGAAAACATCGTCCCATCCCTATGAAAACTCTCATTCATCATTCCCCCTTCACAAAGGTGGCTCCTCCTCCGTCCTCTCTAACTACCGACCTATCACAATCCTCTCACCCCTATCAAAGATCCTGGGAAGGTGTAGTCATCACCATTTCCTCACCTACCTTCTGTCTAACAACCTACTATCTAATACCCAACACGGTTTCCGTCCATCACATAGCACCACCACTGCCCTAATTAACTTCAACAACACCATTAACTCTTACAGGAACCAAGGCAGTCTAGTCTCTGCTACCTTCCTAGACTTATTGAAAGCATTTGATACTGTATCTCATGATAAACTCTTAACCTGCCTTTCAGAACTCAACATCAACAGCCCTTCCCTACTGTGGTTCAGTAGTTCCTAAATAACTGGTTTGAGTCTGTAAAGTGGATCAACTTACTATCCCCCCCCCTTCCCTGTCACACTTGGAGTACTCCAAGGCTCAGTTCTTGGTCCCCTCCTGTTTAACTTCTTTATAAACCAAATCCACCTAGCCACCACAAAAGCAGAAATAGTCCAATATGCTGATGGCACAACCCTGATCTGCTCAGCATCCAATCTACAACTCCTCCAACAAAAAGCACAGGAAGCCTTCACAGAGATATTAAATTGGCTACATAATGTACAATTAATACTAAATCCAAATAAAACACAACTTATGGTATTCCTACCAACAAAGTCTAATGACCTTACCTTCTCCATAGTCTCAGCCAACAAAACCCTCATTTCCCCAGTCCCAGAGGCCAAATTACTAGGACTTACTATCAATCAGTGATTTACATATGTCTCTAACTATCTCGAAAGTACATAAAAAACTAGAGACCCTCCATCACAGCAAGAGGTACCTAACCTCTATCTCTAGGATTGCCATTGCCAGAATCCATCTCCTATCTACTTTACTTTATGCATCCCCAGTACTAACAAACCTAAATAAAACTGACCTAAACAAACTGTCCACCTGCTACAACAAAATCGCCAGATTTGCAACGCATGCAAAATCCCAGTCTCACCACTGCCTCTCCCTACATACTTTACACTGGCTTGAATTTCTCAACGTATTACAATACCACCAACTTAACCTAGCTCACCACATTCTATACTGTCCTGAGAAAACGCCTACCCTATCTGGCCTTCTAAATTTCTACAACTCAAAAAGGCAACTGTGATCCAGTAATAAAGCTCTGATCGCAAATATGCCTTGTAAAAACAGCCATGGGGAATCCCTTTTCCCCAATGAAGTTGCAAAGACATGGAATATCCTAGCTCCCAACCTCAGACTACAGAACTATTCCACTACTTTCAAAAACCTTCTTAAATCATACCTCTTTTCCAAGCCTCTATGTAACTGAAATACATCCTCCTGAAGGATAACCCAACACAAGAGCCTGCCTCCCTAAGCCTGTGCAGCACATTTATATGTTGCTCTACAGTTGCCTTGTGTATAAATTGCATATATAGTGTAAATATGTTCTACAATGAAAATGCCTTGCACATGTATTGTACCTATGCTATACCATGAAACTGTTATACTTGTATATTGTAGTCCACCTTTGTATCCTTTATAATTATTAGCTATCTTATAGCATGTTACTCAACTGTCTCTTCCATTAATACTACGTATAACCAGTGTAGTTTCTTACTGTATGGAACTTTTCTCCCCAGGACTCTGCTGAAAATGGGCACTAGAGGTCCAGCTGGACTATCCTGGTGAACAAATGTTAAATAAATAATAATAAAAATAAATCATTTCAGACCTTACAGGGCCATCACCCAAAGGGTGTGATCTCAGTTCAAATGGACAATATGTCAGTGGTTTAGCACCTAAACAAGCAGTGAGGAAACCTGATCTTATCCTGTTTGTTGGGAAGCCATAAGGGTCTGACAGTGGGCAATCTCCTCTCAATGGTTTCTGATTGATTGCAATGCACCTCCCAGGGAAGTCCATCACCTTGGCAGACATTTTAAGCAGAAGCATCCTTCTCCTTATGAGAGGTCTTTAAATCCAGCAGTAACAGTTTTAATTTTCCAATGCTGGAGTACCGCCTTGCTGTAATCTATTTCCCAAACCATCCACAACTAAGTGTAGCAGCTTCTCTGTCCTGATTCCCACCCAAGGGACAGTCACCAAGTGATGGTCTTTTGCTTGGCCCCTAGGGTGTCTGTATGCCTATCCACCTAATCTATTCACAATAAAATTCCTTCAGAAAGCAGCCCAATGCAAAGAGACTGTGATTTTCATTGCCTTGTTCTGGTACCAACAGGTTTGGTTCCACTTCCTGTGGACTCACCTTTGGCACCCACCCTGGGTTCTGTCGGGAATTGCTCTGCTCAATATTCATACCCTCAAGTTAACTGCATGGTTTCTCCAGTTCCCATGATAGCCAGGGATCCCAAGCTCCCTGATATAGTTATTAATATTTTGTCCTATTCCCAGAAACCTTCTATGTGAAAGACTTATGCTAGCAAATGGAAATACTTTGAGCTGTGGGCTTTTTCCTAGAAGTTTAGACCCTTTCTCAGTTCCTCTGGAGGCTATTTTCAATTTTCTTGCTGACCTATTTCAATGGGGTGGAACTGTTCTACCATCAAGGTTCAGCTCGGTGCTATTTCTAATTTCCACATTGGCAGAGATAACAGTCTTTTCTAAGGCCTGTTTGATCCTCCAATCTGAGATCCATTTCCTCCTTGAGATTTTTCTTTCATGTTGGAGGTTTTAGTCTGTTCTCCTTTTGAGTCTTCAGCTTCCATAATTCCTTATTTGTTTTTTCACAAAGACAAAATTACCCTTAGGGCTGATCCCTCTTTTTGGCCAAAAGTGATCTTCAATCCACTTTAAACCAGATTATTCACTTACCTGTATTTTTTCAAACTTTAGTAATAAGAGTAAATATTTTTTGTACTGTTTGCATAGATGATGTAGATCCTATTTAGACAAAACTAAGGCCTTTAGAAAAACTCATCAGCTCTTTGTCTCCTTCTGCAATGCCAGTCTGGGCAGGTCAGTTTAGAAAGTAACCCTATCCAAATGGCCATCTGATTGTATTTCTTTTGTTTATAATTTGAAGGGCAAATCCTTATCTGCAAAACCTAAAGGTCTTTCTACAGAAGAAGTGGTGAATTTCATTGCTTTTTTTTTCAGCAGAGCCTCTATTGATGACATTTGTGCTGCTGCTACTCAGGCTAGCATTCATACTTGTGTATCCCATTACAAATTGTATGTTCAGTCAAGGCCCAGAGCCTGTTTTGTTTCCATCATTTTGTGAAATGTTCTCTCTTATTGCCTCCCTGGGTGATACTTGGCTGGTTACTCTGTCCCACAGGCTGAAGACAGATGAAAAAGACATGGGATATAAAAGTTATGAATTTACCATAATGATAGATCTGTGTTCTCTGTTTCCATCCACTAGACCTGTCCCTCCATCCTATTCCCCTCCTTCTGGGATTTATATCCTAAGTGAGTGAGAAGGCTATTAGGATCCATCCTTTGGGTCCTACCTTATGCTCCTAGCATGTCTTTTCTTCAGGTTTTTAAAATTACATGAGGACAGAAAAAAGTAGTGTACTGACTAAATCCCAAACCAAACGGCGTCTGAATGGAATGCTGTAACGCCTGTGATCCGTGAAACACGATGTCAAGAATTCCAACAATATCAAGCAGCCAAAATAAATACTTTTATTGCAGAAACAAAGGTTGTCATCAGAACATATATCATCAGAGTCCAAATGATTATATACTTAAAATTGGCGCCAAAATTTCATTCATGGCTCTCATTTAAAGAGATACTTACACAAGCTTCATAAAAATACTAACCATATACAATATTAGAATGGAACCATACAATATATTACAAAATATGTATTAATGAAATAATAAAAATAATAATAATATAAAATGAATACCATATGTTGTTACAAATATTCCAAATTGGTTTTTGTTGATATAAAATCATTTAGTCCTGGTGGCGTGGTTGCATCAGTTAAAATCTGCCAATAGCTTTCCCTAAATGCTAACTTACTTTTGATGTTACCCCCTCTAGGATTATTTTTTACAACCTCTAAAATGCCAAACCTGAACTGATGTTCATTACCTTTATTACTAATGTGTTTGGCCAATGCATTTTTCTCATCTCTTGTCTTTATACTGTAAATATGTGAATATATCCTTTTTCTAAAATTTTGTTCCGTTTTACCTATATAATATGACGGACATATTGTGCATTTGGCCATATATACTAAAAACCTTCTGTTACAATTTCCCTTTTTAAAAAATACTTTAGTTCTATTATAATTTTTGAACTTTATCTTTGTGTCCTCTAATATGTAACTACACTGATTACAAAAACCGCATCTCCTGGTGTGTGTGTTTTTTTCTATCTCCCCTTGTTTACTACCTCTCTCTAATATACTTTTAAAATTTTGTCCCATTTTGTACAAAAAATTCGGTTTTGAACCTAATGTCTCAATCATCTCATCCTTAATTAGCAGAGTGCACCAATATTTGTTTAAAATATGCTTCATTTGATTGCTGAATGGACCGTATTCTATAATACAAGCTTTACCGTAGACCTTATTGTTAACTTTATTAGTCACATCTTCATATGTCCCTGATTTTTCCTTATATTTCATTCCTAATAGCAGGACTATACTGTTTCCCCATCGTTGTATAAGATCTATATTAATGTTATTCATCATTTCTAAGTTATATCCTCTGTCTGTAAACAGAGATGTAATGAATTTTATTTCCTGTGTCAACTCCTCTATGGATGAGGTCATTCTCAACGCTCTAATGCATTGACCTTTATAAATATTTTTCTTGGTCTTAGTGGGATGACAACTGTTATAATCTATATAAGAATTCGTAAATGTTTCCTTCCGGTGAATTTTGGAATAAAATACATTGTCTATTCTAGTCACCATAGTGTCTAAGTATGGCACTCCTGTGTTGTTACTATTGGAAGTGAACTTCAAAAAGTCACTACTATGGTTCAAATAGGTTAAAAACTTATCAAAAGTGTCCTGGTTTCCTTCCCATATAATGTATATGTCATCCAGGAAACGAGAATAATATTTTAATCTACTAAAGAATTCACTCTTAAATAAGTAGTTCTCCTCCCAATTCAACATAACTAAATTATGACCTGTCTGAAAATCTCTACTTCATAGTATATGTAATTATTTTCTAAGACTATAGACATTAAATCATTAACTAACTGAATTCTGTCCCTTGTCAGGTTACTGTGTCTATATATACATTCAAAAAATGCCTCCAATCCCTCTTCCTTGGGTATACACATAAATAGATCTATAACATCTATAGAGACAAAGAGTAACTCTTGACTAGTTAAGAATGTAGGGTAATTCCGTAGAAATTCCCATGAATCTTTCACCAGGTGGTCAACATTATTGTACACATGTTTTAATAAGGAATCTATGGCCACACACAATGGGTATGTCTTTGATTTGCTGCCCAAGATTATTGGTCTAAATGGAGGGTCCTTAAGATTTTTGTGGACTTTTGGAATGCCTACCATAGTTGCCAAAATGGGGTGGTCCACCCTAAGAAAGTTGTAGAGTTCTTCTGTAATTCTGTTATCTAATAGGAATTCCTCGATGTACAAATCTATCTTCCTATATGCTATGTTTAACTCATTGTGGGAAATTATCTCATAGTTCCCTGATTCATGTAATATCTCATATATTTTGGTGTTGTAATCCATTTTATCATATACCACAACTCCACCCCTTTTATCGGGCTTCATGACTCTAATGTTGTTACTAATCCTCAAATTGTTCAAAACATTAATTTCTTCATCTGTGAGGTTCATCTTATGTTTTTTTCATTTTTCTATTGATTTTGTATAAATCATGAGTGACCAACCTCTCAAATCTTAAAACGTCTTGATTCATAGCTGGCATAAAGCAACTTTTCTTCCTCAACATAATTGTGGAAGTTTCAGTTTCTAGAATCTTATCTTTAAACATAATAGCCAAATTAAGCTTTCTAATGTATTTTTTAAATTCACAAATACTGTCTACAATCCTAAAACCAGAAACTGGAATGTACTTCATTCCTTTGGATAAAAGACTAAAGTGTGCTTTACTCAGCTTAGTGTTGGTGTAATTAAATATCTGAAAATTGTGGTACTTATTTACAACACCCTCATGTGTTATAGAAATATCATTATTGTCAGGTGTGGGAGTTAAATCTACATCATTCACCAGTTGTTGCTGGTTCTGTATTCCTTTTTCCTCCATGTGTTGTTTTTTGACCATTTTTTGTTGCCCTCCCTGGTGTGTGCATGTTGAAAACTTTCCTTTTCAATAAAGTCTATGTCACTATATGTCTGTCTATCTTGTGCATACTGAGTTGATTTATTCCATATGTATGCCCTCCCTGTTTTATATTGTTCAGTATCCCTGACTAGTTTCTTACTTTTCCTTTCAAAAGCATGATGTGTCCTATTCTCTGCTAATTCAAATTGTCTATTGTATAGCTTTTCCCAATTCATAAACATCAAATCTGACACAATATTCTCATTCATTTGATCTGTTTCATTCAAAATAAAACATAATTTTGCATCATTGTATTTGATCAATTTTTTCATATATTCGATGCCAAAGCTGTCAAACAGCTTATTAAATTCACTTTCACCTTCTTTCGTTAATTCAATTCCCATGGGTAATTTGAAAAATAGCAGTCCCATAGGCACAATACCAGATTTGATACAATGGGATAAGTATGCATTATCTAATTTAATAGAATTAATGATATTCAATTTTTTGCCAAAATCATAAATTAAATCTTTCAATGTCCCTTTCAATTTATGAGGTTTGTTGTTGTTTTTCCTGCCATCAAACACACAGTCATTATCTAAAAAGTCTTTTAACAAACATTCTTTACTTTTTTCCCATACGTTACTAGCAGTTTTGAATTGAGAATTAGTATTAACAGTACCTTTTTGTTCGTGGACATTAACAGTAGCGTTGGCATATGTGCGCATATTTTGACTGTATTTAGGTCTGGTACCAGTCCTTCTGGCTTCTTCTGCAGCATTCCCAAAGGAAAAATCAAAGGTGAAATCAGTAGGTGCCAGTCTGCTGTTAGCGTTTTCCGTTGACTCCACTACTGCAGGTAAATCAATGCATCGCCCTGCACGGGACATAGGTACTTGTCCATTAGGTATCTCCAGAGATGAGGTAACTAAAAGTTCCATTTGAGTATCTGCTTGATCTATAAATCTTGTCATTCGACTCCGATCTAAATTAAAAAATCTTAATTTGGCTATTATGTTTAAAGATAAGATTCAAGAAACTGAAACTTCCACAATTATGTTGAGGAAGAAAAGTTGCTTTATGCCAGCTATGAATCAAGATGTTTTAAGATATGAGAGGTTGGTCACTCATGATTTATACAAAATCAATAGAAAAATGAAAAAAACATAAGATGAACCTCACAGATGAAGAAATTAATGTTTTGTACAATTTGAGGATTAGTAACAACATTAGAGTCATGAAGCCCGATAAAGGGGGTGGAGTTGTGGTATATGATAAAATGGATTACAACACCAAAATATATGAGATATTACATGAATCAGGCAACTATGAGATCATTTCCCAGAATGAGTTAAACATAGCATATAGGAAGATAGATTCGTACATCGAGGAATTCCTATTGGATAACAGAATTACAGAAGAACTCTACAACTTTCTTAGGGTGGACCACCCTATTTTGGCAACTATGGTAGGCATTCCAAAAGTCCACAAAAATCTTAAGGACCCTCCATTTAGACCAATAATCTCGGGCAGCAAATCAAAGACATACCCATTGGGTGTGGCCATAGATTCCTTATTAAAACATGTGTACAATAATGTTGACCACCTGGTGAAAGATTCATAATTACCCTACATTCTTAACTAGTCAAGAGTTACTCTTTGTCTCTATAGATGTTATAGATCTATTTATGTGTATACCCAAGGAAGAGGGATTGGAGGCATTTTTTGAATGTATGTATAGACACAGTAACCTGACAAGGGACAGAATTCAGTTAGTTAATGATTTAATGTCTATAGTCTTAGAAAATAATTACATATACTATGAAGGAGAGATTTTCAGACAGGTCTAATTTATGTTGAATTGGGAGGAGAACTACTTATTTAAGAGTGAATTCTTTAGTAGAATAAAATATTATTCTCGTTTCCTGGATGACATATACATTATATGGGAAGGAAACCGGGACACTTTTGATAAGTTTTTAACCTATTTGAACCATAGTAGTGACTTTTTGAAGTTCACTTCCAATAGTGACAACACAGGAGTGCTATACTCAGACACTATGGTGACTAGAACAGACAATGTATTTTATTCCAAAATTTTATATAGATTATAACAGTTGTCATCCCACTAAGACCACCAAGAAAAATATTTATAAAGGTCAATGCATTAGAGCGTTGAGAATGACCTCATCCATAGAGGAGTTGACACAGGAAATAAAATTCATTACATCTCTGTTTACAGACAGAGGATATAACTTAGAAATGATGAATAACATTAATATAGATCTTATACAATGATGGGGAAACAGTATAGTCCCGCTATTAGGAATGAAATATAAGGAAAAATCAGGGACATATGAAGATGTGACTAGTAAAGTTAACAATAAGGTCTATGGTAAAGCTTGTATTATAGAATATGGTCCTTTCAGCAATCAAATGAAGCATATTTTAAACAAATATTGGTACACTCTGCTAATTAAGGATGAGATGATTGAGACATTAGATTCAAATCCAAATTTTGTGTACAAAATGGGACAAAATTTAAAAAGTATATTAGAGAGAGGTAGTAAACAAGGGGAGATAGAAAAAAACACACACACCAGGAGATGCGGTTTTTGTAATCAGTGCAGTTACATATTAGAGGACACAAAGATAAAGTTCAAAAATTATAATAGAACTAAAGTATTTTTTAAAAAGGGAAATTGTAACAGAAGGTTTTTAGTATATATGGCCAAATGCACAATATGTCCGTCATATTATATAGGTAAAACGGAACAAAATTTTAGAAAAAGGATATATTCACATATTTACAGTATAAAGACAAGAGATGAGAAAATGCATTGGCCAAACACATTAGTAATAAAGGTAATGAACATCAGTTCAGGTTTGGCATTTTAGAGGTTGTAAAAAATAATCCTAGAGGGGGTAACATCAAAAGTAAGTTAGCATTTAGGGAAAGCTATTGGCAGATTTTAACTGATGCAACCACGCCACCAGGACTAAATGATTTTATATCAACAAAAACCATTTTGGAATATTTGTAACAACATATGGTATTCATTTTATATTATTATTATTTTTATTATTTCATTAATACATATTTTGTAATATATTTTATGGTTCTATTCTAATATTGTATATGGTTAGTATTTTTATGAAGCTTGTGTAAGTATCTCTTTAAATGAGAGCCATGAATGAAATTTTTGGCGCCAATTTTAAGTATATAATCATTTGGACTCTGATGATATATGTTCTGATGAAGCCTACGTTTGGTAGGTGAAAGCGCTCAACCTTTGTTTCTGTAATAAAAGTATTTATTTTGCTTGATATTGTTGGAATTCTTGACATCGTGTTTCACGGATCATAGTTTGGGATTTAGTCAGTATGCTACTTTTTTCTGTTGTCATGGACATGTCCCGTGAATCCATTGGGGCAGCATCCCCCATCGAACATGATGAGTTGTCGGACAAATGGGCTGAGGTCAAGTCATTGAGGGGTGAAGTCGGTAAGCTGCTTGATGTCGTCAATTCCTGGATGCAGTGCAGAGGAGGGATATTTCATCGTGAAACGGAGAATTGTTCTGCCGGTCACAATAGCTCCTCAGACAGTACAAGGAAGGGTGATGTAGAAATTGTTTTAGATTGGAGTCGAATGACAAGATTTATAGATCAAGCAGATACTCAAATGGAACTTTTAGTTACCTCATCTCCAGAGATACCTAATGAACAAGTACCTATGTCCCATGCAGGGCGATGCATTGATTTACCTGCAGTAGTGGAGTCAATGGAAAACGCTAACAGCAGACTGGCACCTATTGATTTCACCTTTGATTTTTCCTTTGGGAATGCTGCAGAAGAAGCCAGAAGGACTGGTACCAGACCTAAATACAGTCAAAATATGCGCAAAAATGCCAACCCTACTGTTAATGTCCACGAACAAAAAGGTACTGTTAATACTAATTCTCAATTCAAAACTGCTAGTAACGTATGGGAAAAAAGTAAAGAATGTTTATTAAAAGACTTTTTAGACAATGACTATGTGTTTGATGGCAGTAAAAACACAGGAAGTAACAACAAACCTCATAAATTGAAAGGGACATTGAAAGATTTAATTTATGATTTTGGCAAAAAATTTAATATAATTAATTCTATTAAATTAGATAATGCATACTTATCCCATTGTATCAAATCTGGTATTGTGCCTATGGGACTGCGATTTTTCAAATTACCCATGGGAATTGAATTAACGAAAGAAGGTGAAAGTGAATTTAATAAGCTGTTTGACAGCTTTGGCATCGAATATATGAAAAAATTGATCAAATACAATGATGCAAAATTATGTTTTATTTTGAATGAAATAGATCAAATGAATGAGAATATTGTGTCAGATTTGATGTTTATGAATTGGGAAAAGCTATACAATAGACAATTTGAATTAGCAGAGAATAGGACACATCATGCTTTTGAAAGGAAAAGTAAGAAACTAGTCAGGGATACTGAACAATATAAAACAGGGAGGGCATACATATGGAATAAATCAACTCAGTATGCACAAGATAGACAGACATATAGTGACATAGACTTTATAGAAAAGGAACATTTTCAACAGGGACACACCAGGGAGGGCAACAAAAAATGGTCAAAAAACAACACATGGAGGAAAAAGGAATACAGAATTAGCTACAACTGGTGAATGATGTAGATTTAACTCCTACACCTGACAATAATTATATTTCTATAACACACGAGGGTGTTGTAAATAAGTACCACAATTTTCAGATATTTAATTGCACCAACACTAAGCTGAGTAAAGCACACTTTAGTCTTTTATCCAAAGGAATGAAGTACATTCCAGTTTCTGGTTTTAGGATCGTAGACAGTATTTGTGAATTTAAAAAATACATTAGAAAGCTTAATTTGGCTATTATGTTTAAAGATAAGATTCAAGAAACTGAAACTTCCACAATTATGTTGAGGAAGAAAAGTTGCTTTATGCCAGCTATGAATCAAGACGTTTTAAGATATGAGAGGTTGGTCACTCATGATTTATACAAAATCAATAGAAAAATGAAAAAACATAAGATGAACGTCACAGATGAAGAAATTAATGTTTTGAACAATTTGAGGATTAGTAACAACATTAGAGTCATGAAGCCCGATAAAGGGGGTGGAGTTGTGGTATATGATAAAATGGATTACAACACCAAAATATATGAGATATTACATGAATCAGGCAACTATGAGATAATTTCCCAGAATGAGTTAAACATAGCATATAGAAAGATAGATTTGTACATCGAGGAATTCCTATTAGATAACAGAATTACAGAAGAATTCTACAACTTTCTTAGGGTGGACCACCCCATTTTTGCAGCTATGGTAGGCATTCCAAAAGTCCACAAAAATCTTAAGGACCCTCCATTTAGACCAATAATCTCGGGCAGCAAATCAAAGACATACCCATTGTGTGTGGCCATAGATTCCTTATTAAAACATGTGTACAATAATGTTGACCACCTGGTGAAAGATTCATGGGAATTTCTACGGAATTACCCTACATTCTTAACTAGTCAAGAGTTACTCTTTGTCTCTATAGATGTTATAGATCTATTTATGTGTATACCCAAGGAAGAGGGATTGGAGGCATTTTTTGAATGTATGTATAGACACAGTAACCTGACAAGGGACAGAATTCAGTTAGTTAATGATTTAATGGCTATAGTCTTAGAAAATAATTACATATACTATGAAGGAGAGATTTTCAGACAGGTCAAATTTAGTTATGTTGAATTGGGAGGAGAACTACTTATTTAAGAGTGAATTCTTTAGTAGATTAAAATATTATTCTCGTTTCCTGGATGACATATACATTATATGGGAAGGAAACCAGGACACTTTTGATAAGTTTTTAACCTATTTGAACCATAGTAGTGACTTTTTGAAGTTCACTTCCAATAGTAACAACACAGGAGTGCCATACTTAGACACTATGGTGACTAGAATAGACAATGTATTTTATTCCAAAATTCACCGGAAGGAAACATTTACGAATTCTTATATAGATTATAACAGTTGTCATCCCACTAAGACCAAGAAAAATATTTATAAAGGTCAATGCATTAGAGCATTGAGAATGACCTCATCCATAGAGGAGTTGACACAGGAAATAAAATTCATTACATCTCTGTTTACAGACAGAGGATATAACTTAGAAATGATGAATAACATTAATATAAATCTTATACAACGATGGGAAAACAGTATAGTCCCGCTATTAGGAATGAAATATAAAGAAAAATCAGGGACATATGAAGATGTGACTAGTAAAGTTAACAATAAGGTCTACGGTAAAGCTTGTATTATAGAATACGGTCCCTTCAGCAATCAAATGAAGCATATTTTAAACAAATATTGGTACCTTCTGCTAATTAAGGATGAGATGATTGAGACATTAGATTCAAAACCGAATTTTGTGTACAAAATGGGACAAAATTTAAAAAGTTTATTAGAGAGAGGTAGTAAACAAGGGGAGAGAGAAAAAAAACACACACACCAGGAGATGTGGTTTTTGTAATCAGTGTAGTTACATATTAGAGGACACAGAGATAAAGTTAAAAAATTATAATAGAACTAAAGTATTTTTTAAAAAGGGAAATTGTAACACAAGGTGTTTAGTATATATGGCCAAATGCACAATATGTCCGTCATATTATATAGGTAAAACGGAACAAAATTTTAGAAAAAGGATATATTCACATATTTACAGTATAAAGACAAGAGATGAGAAAAATGCATTGGCCAAACACATTAGTAATAAAGGTAATGAACATCAGTTCAGGTTTGGCATTTTAAAGGTTGTAAAAAATAATCCTAGAGGGGGTAACATCAAAAGTAAGTTAGCATTTAGGGAAAGCTATTGGCAGATTTTAACTGATGAAACCACGCCACCAGGACTAAATGATTTTATATCAACAAAAACCATTTTGGAATATTTGTAACAACATATGGTATTCATTTTATATTATTATTATTTTTATTATTTCATTAATACATATTTTGTAATATATTGTATGGTTCTATTCTAATATTGTATATGGTTAGTATTTTTATGAAGCTTGTGTAAGTATCTCTTTAAATGAGAGCCATGAATGAAATTTTGGCGCCAATTTTAAGTATATAATAATTTGGACTCTGATGATATATGTTCTGATGAAGCCTACGTTTGGTAGGTGAAAGCGCTCAACCTTTGTTTCTGTAATAAAAGTATTTATTTTACGAAGTCGTGGCTGCTTGATATTGTTGGAATTCTTGACATCGTGTTTCACGGATCACAGGCGTTACAGCGTTCCATTCAGACGCCGTTTGGTTTGAAAATTACATGAGGGGAAATTTGATCTGCGGTAAATGAGGGGGAGCAAGGTATTATGGGTAGTGGTGGCAGCTGAAAGTCTCTGAAAAAAGGGTGTTGGATAGGAGTCAGATCCGATAACCTACAGGTTGAAATGGATGGAAACAGAGAGAGAAACTCCTTCATTGTGATAAGCACATAACTATCATTTATTTATGTGAAGCATAAGAAACAGCAGTGACAGATAAAATGCTACAACAGAGTTTTATTAAGTATTTAAGTTTGATTTGGTACTTTGTACTGAAACTGAGCATTATTTTCCCTGTAAAATTGCATCTTTCTGAGAAAAAGGAGCCATTTTTTGACATTTAAAAGGGTGGTAAGGTTATGTATGAGCTGTAAATGAACTTTGTGTTATAGTAGTTCAGGATTTGATACTCTCATCCTGTAATTGCCTGCACAATTCTGAGGAAGTTTATTTATGATTTTTTTATTTACATTTTGTTGATGTGTTAATCCTACTAGGCCAATGGCCACTTTTCAAAATGACCCAAGGTGGTATTCATACTGACTATGGAAAATTTGGCCAGGGCACTGGGAAAACCCCCCCCCCACTCTTTTTGTTAAGTGTTGTGGAATCATTTACATTCACCTGAGCTACCACCAACTTATACCAATAAGGACCTTTGTTTAACATCTCATCCAGTGGACAAAAATTACTTAACTAGATAGTTAATCCAAGAAATATACTTTACTGTAACTGCTGCAGAAGTTATAAATTCAGGTTGTGATGGATTATATGCTCCAATAGTCACCTTTAATTTAAGGAATAGCGTGAAATCTGGTAGTTTGTAATGACAATATAATTTGTCCTGCAAAATCTCATGTTTTTGTAAAAAATAAAAAAATCCCACATTTAAAGATGCATGTTTTTGTTACTACTTGATCCTTATGTTTAGCAAATAAATGAGATTGATGTTGTATCAGTCCAGAGTTTGATTCTCTCAGCCTGTATTTGCCTGCATGGGTACAAGACGTTTATTTATACTCCATTTATTTCCACTTTGTTGACTGGGCTAGCCCCATTTGGCCAGTGACCTTTATTCAGAAGGGACCTGAGTGGTATTCATACTGATTATAGGAAATCTGGCCAGGGCACTGGGGAATATCCCCTACTCCTTTTGATAAGTACCATGAGATGATTTACATCCTCGTGAGCTACTAACACCTCAGGCAGATTCGACCTCAGTTTAACATCTCATCTGAATGACAAAAGTTGCTTAACTAGATAGTGAATCCAAGAAATATGTTCATACTTTACTACTGTAATTGTTGCAGAAGTCATTAATTCTGTTTGTGTTACATGTAGTGCAACAGCAGTGAACATTTATTTAAGCAATGCAATGAAATCTGGTAGTTTGCAATGACTGAAGGTATCATTTGTCATACAAAATCTCATGTTTCTGTAAATAAAATCCCACTTTTGATCATTCAAGTTTTTGCTACTACTTCTTATGTTTAGAGTGGCTTTAGGAAACAGGGACCTGTCAACTTTTCATTCATTTATGGTTCGACTGCTCTTTGCAATCATAGTCATTCCATGGTTCATCAACCAGTAACAACTAAAAAGATGCCAATGGCTTTACTTTAGCTTCTTTTATCTGCTGCTGGTCGACTGTTAATGTTTGGGGAATTGCAGCTGTTGCTATTATTTCATCTGATTGTGTCTGATGCTTATGTTTAGATTAGCTTGGACAATTACAATTATGTATATATTGTCACAGTTTGCATTCTTAATGGTCGATGCTTCCATTTAGAGTACCTTGTGAATTATGGCCATTATGAATAATGCGTCATTTTATAGTTAGTGGAGCAGATAATGTGCCTTTACCCTTCTGTACTGTGTATGCATGACTGTTAAGAGGTATACACATTGCACATAATTATTCCTCAGATCCAGTCAGTTCAACACAATGTCTTCTGAGGACTGCAGTTAGAGCATGGGGCAAACAAACTGTCCTGCTGAAGTATACATAGTCAGAAACTACAGTTTATGCACCCTACTGAAAGCTTTATATACTTTTCTCTGTGTCTTAGTTCTCCTGAGTTGCATTTAAGTTTTATGTGTCTTAGTTCTCCTGAATTGCATTTAAGTCTGGAAGTTATACTTTCATCTAAGATGAAGAGAAATGTACAACAAAAATAATGCATTAAAAGTATTAGTAAACCTTATATTAATGACAGATGCTGTTTCTTCATACAGATAGTGGCATTTACTGGATACTGCATACAAAAGCAGCAGATGCACATTTCCTACACAGCTGATGTGATCCTTATGCCACAAATGCATCTGTTTGTACAGCAATTCACCATCTGTTGGTTATGAGAGCAGTGTCTATGAATACAATAATTAAAGAGTGGCTATGACTTACATTATGAAATGTAGTATTTGTAGATATGTTTCCATTTCAAAGTAGAGAGTGCACATGTTGTAGGTACTATGTTTTCTAAAGACAGTGCTATGATTTGTTGACTGGAATAGGGCAAGGAAGATTCCATAGTCAGTTGGTGACTAGCTTTCAGGATTTCTGTAAATAACTACTTTAATTTTTAACTTATTTTCATCCCTTTCTTAATGAAAAATATTTAATCTGATGTGTGACCTTAAGGCTGAAATATTTGTCATGAATACTGCTGCTATGAGCATTTACAGCTAAAATATTAATTTTTGGATATTGCCCTGCCCTGCTTAATACTAATATTTTTGCATTGGTAATACTAATGCATCTGTTTGAAATGCTTAGGGAAAAATGTGTTATGCTGCAAATTTAGTAATTTCCTTTTTGTATAAAAGTTTTCTTCTTGCATGTTTATCAGGAATTAAGATATGGTATCATAAATGACAGTAAGACTTTTAAGCACACTGAAAATGTATAACTCAAAGAAACACATTTGCAAAAACAGATAGAAGATCCATTGCAGAGGGCCATGGTGGTGTAAGTGTTACTGCCTCACAGTGTTTTTTCTCCAGGTTTGAATCTCTTCTGGGGTGTCTTGTCTTCAGTGTGAAGTTTGCATGACTTCCTGTGCCCTCATGTGTTTTCCCTGGGTTCATACATGTAACAATTGCATGGCATCACTGTGCCACAGAAGCCAGTATGACTGCCTCATGGAGTTTGGTTTCTAGTTTTGACTATCATCTGGATTTCCTTGCCAAAAGTGTATAGGGTCTTCATGACCTCCTATGTCTGTGCGTGCTTCAGTCAGGTAACTGGGTTCCCCTCTGCTCACAATGGAGAGTGACCCTCAGTACCTTTGCTATTGTCTCACTTCCTGTTTTGTGATTTTCATGAACAGGAACATGGAATCAACGTTTTGTAAAGGTCTAGAGGGTACGTACTTACAGAACACAAGCATAGTATCTGTGTTCATGGGCAATAAAGCACACGCCCCATGTACTGTGATGGCTGAGTCATATGAATGGTATTAAATAGAGAGGTGTTGTTTTAGTTTTATGGTAGTGATTCAGTGAGCAAGGCATCCTGAAAGAATGAGCATGTTTGGGGAAAATACCAGTGGACCAGTAAGAAGCTGGAAGAAGTATTACATTTCCTATGAAATCAAAATGATTCTACAATTATAAAAAAGCATTGGAATAGACTTAGCCATGATACATTGTGTGCCAGATTCAGTTGCTGTGGCCAGATGCATTGAGAAACAGTGCTCACAGTTCAAAAGGAATAGTGAAGACGCACTAAAGTGTCACCAGAATTCAAAGAAGCATAATTTGATTCGATTGCGGAAAGAAAACATTCTGATGACAAAGTTCATGCATCCATATACCACAAGCAAGACCACCAATGTGGCAGCAGCTGAAGTGACAGCAGTCTACCGTGGCATGAAATAAAGCCACTCATATATATCTATAGACTGTGGGGAGTACACTATAACTGGCACTTTATACCAACTCTTTGGCTGTGAAAGCTAGCTGTAGGAAATCCAAAACAGAATGCATTGCTGTAAACACACTTAAATTATATGCTGCCTCTACAACAACTTGGATCTTCATACATTCTGCTGATATCAGACACCTCCAATAAAAGGGACAAAATTAGACCAAGCTCACAATAAGTAACATAATTTACTGGATTTTTAAGAGGACCATAATGCCTCTGCTGAAGCTATCATTAGAAAGGTAAAGGATGTCCTTCTGCTAATAACTACAAGTATGAAGCTTGTTCATCTGTATTACAGACAATGGTTCAGTCAGTTGTGTAAAGAATATATGTTTTTAAAACATCTTAAAGCTGAGATGCCTCACATCATTCTGGAAAGCTCTCTGTGCCTGGTAGTACATAACTGTGGAAAACAAGATCCTTGCATAGTCTGACACTGAAACAATGATTTTGAAGGTACCCAATGAACTTTGAATGTCTATAAAGACAGAACATTTTGTTTTCTAGGCCAAACAGACTGTGCAGCATATTACAGAATGACCATCACTGCTTCCAGCTGTGGCAGGATTTCTGGAAAGTTGGCCAGCTATCAAAAGTGATGTTATTAGTCAAGGGCCTGATGAATGTTGCCTCCCTCATCTGGAGGTGTGTTTGTTTGGTTGGTTGTTTGTTTATTCATTTATTACAATTGTTGACCAAGATAGTTCAACTGAGCAAAAGCCCATTTACAGTGGACACTCAGGGACAAAAGCTTCACAGGTGAAAGTGACAAAAACTATGAAACATGTAACAGGAAGTAACAATTAATAATAACAACAATAAAGTATAGATTAGAAGAACATTAATATTTATAGCAAAAATACATAGAAAAAAAGTGTGCATCTAATAAAGTAGAGATGGTATAGGAGAGTTTGTGTGGTTGGGGTTTAGCATAATGATTAAGGAGTTGACCTTACAGGCACAAGATACAGTGTTTGATTTTCACCTTTAAAAACACTCCCTTGGGTCACTAGTGTAGTAATTACCTGGGAACTATAAGATGAATGGAAAAGTTGAGTATATTAGGGGTAAAATGAGAGTGAAATGGGAGAGTAAAATATATATATTGTTAATGTGTCCAAGCAGGCACAAGAAATTGTTTTAACTTGTTTTGGAAAGTGTTATGTTTGATTTAATTTCTAAAGTCAGGAGGTATGGAATTCCATAGCTTGAATACGTGACTGGAATATAGGGATTCACTGTAATTGTTGTATTTATTAACTTCTAAAGGGTTAAGTGAGAGTGATCTTGGGCTTTTTGTTGGGATATCCCTGGATAACCAATAATGTAGTCTGATTATAGGGAGTTTTATTTATTTATTTACAGGAGTTATAAATATTAGGACGCTTCATATTCGTTTGTATATATGGACGGGGAATGCTTGATTGACAGTATCTCTTCACCTTCCAGTCCTGTATTAGGAATCGAGATTTTCTCCTGCTGGATAAAAACGGACCCCTTTCAACTTCTCTTGCCATCCTGTCTTCAACCTAAAAGAATTCTGCTTTCCTAGTTTCAAAAACAGTTCCCAAAGGATACAACCTCCCAGAACTTCAATCATACACACAAACCGCCTTCTCTGCCACTGAGTACTGGACGTTGCAAAACCATCTATCTCTAAACGCTAACAAATCCAAAATATTACTCTTCACTCGCTCAAAATCCTCCCCACTTGATAAAAATTCTTTCCAAATTAGAAGTCACAACAATTCTGCTATAGAAATCATTCCATATGCCAAATTACCTGGGGGTCACCATAGATGAACACCTAAAATTTGACACACATATTCAGCTAAACATCAAGAAAACACATCAAAAACTCGGCCTACTATACAGAAACATCCACTATCTCACTCCTACTAGACAAACCCTTGCCACTACCTACCTTTTCCCCTCTCTATTGTATGGTGCACCTATACTAACGAACCTATCTGCCTCCATATCTTCCAAAACTGTGAAATTGTTACAATAAAATCTCCAAATTTGCCATAAAAGCCAAACACTCCTCCCACCATTGCTCTGCCGTCCACTTACTTAACTGGCTAGAACTTCCCAACCATCTCGACTACCTCCAACTTATTACTATCCACAGGCTATTATTGAACCCTACTCTATGCCCTGCTCTCTCCAACATCCTACAACCTTACACTCCTAACAGGCCACTTAGATCTTCCCACCTAAACCTTATCATAGTCTACAAACCAATCCACCCTGCTGGACGTCTCCTCTTGTCCTTCTCCCTAGACAAAAAATGGAACACTGTCCCTCCTTCAGTACTTATTATTGACAATATTGACAACTTCAAATCACATTTTCATTCCTACTTTTTCTCTAACTGGAAATGCAATTGCACTTTACCCACCTAGCCTTCTTCTCTCGACATTCCAAATCAAATTTTCCCTAATTCCCCTTTCCCTACTACTTAACTCCTCCAGAAATGACTCACTCTTCAGTGTTATCTCACATACATTTTGTATATATTGTACATAGTTTGCTCCCCCTGTTCTCCTTTCCATATCATTTGTACCTGTTTTGCCATAACTACCCAGACAAGACACATTTTCTATACAACTATTGGAAATGTTTCCCTCTCAACACATGACTTATATGCAAAGTTACCAATGTACCAGTTCATGTCTTTGACTTTTAATGTATCTGCACCCTCAATATTAACTGTAACTTGCTTACCTTATGTATTTGCATCTTGAAGAGTACTTTAATCTGAATATCTAATGTTTACTATGTAATGTGGAGCTTTACCAATGTACCAGTTCATGTCTCAATCATGAACTGTAACTTTAATCTGAACTTTTAATGTCTACTATGTAATGAGGAGCTTTACCAATTTACCAGTTCATGTCTTTGATTTATAATGTATCTACACCCTCTATATTAACTGTATTTTGCTTATCTTATGTATCTGCATCCTGAATTGTTACTTTAATCTGAAAGTCTAATTTCTGTTATGTAATGTTGGAGCTTTTCTCCCCGGGCCTCCAGTGAAAACAGGCTTCTGAGCCCAGTGGACCCCTCCAGTCATCAAACTGAAATAAATAAATAATAAATAAATAATATATTTGTTGATAATAAAGGGTAGTGAGGGGATATTTATTGAGTTTATATAGTAAATTATGGATGTTTTTACATGATTGAATGTTTGCTGATGTTTTAGATCATTCCATTTGATCTTTTGCAGTGCTTTACAAAGGTGGGTGCAGTTTGCAACTTTAGCTGCATATTTTCTGGCTTTATTGTATGTGCTGTCTAGCTTCTTTACCTGTACTTTTGGAATATTAGTGACAAAAGAATTTATTTTTTATTTGACATAGTCAATCTGTTTGTTGAAGGTTAATTTATAGTCAATGATTATATCTAGATGTTTGGTGTCAGTCACTTATCAGTTTGTGTACTCTTTTTTTTTTTACTGGAATTCAGTAGAAGAACAGAGATTTGTGGAAGGTGACAAGGCTGCCTGTACAGAATATAAGATTTTATTTTGTTTTACTTGGATTTAATAGAAGCATAAAGATTTATGGCAAGTGATAAAGCTTGTTTTACAGAATATAACATTTTTCAGGCCTAGAACTGCATCCATTTTGTACTACATATAGCAAGTTTAGCATTAACACACTGATAATTACTAAGTTGTATGCAGTGATGCAGTGTATTTCAGATGAGCTTTCGAGAACTTTGAAGTTTCATTTGCCTTAAAGCACTTCTATCCAGCTATGGGGGGGGGGGGGCAGTGGGTATTGAGGGACTTCATTTAAGGTTCATAGGTTGATACTAGGCTATCTGCCCTAGGGCATTTATAAGCCTAGCCAGAGTGTGTTTGGCTTTCGCCAGCCTTTTAGATTAGTTGACTGTGCCTCTGTTTTAGTAGGTCACAGAAGATAGCCCTTTTAAGGTTAGTTTACTGTGCCTCTGTCTAGGAGGGACACAGAAGAGATCCCAGGGTAAACCTACGATCTCCCATCCACTCGTCAAGATTTCTCTTGAAGAGAGTCATTGAGGGGCTCTGCCTAACATGGATTGGGATTTTGTTCCAGAGTGAGGGGAGCCTCTGGGATATGAATCTGTCCCTCCAGCATGTCCTATTTATTTCTGTGCTGAGGTTTAAGTCCCTGGAGCATGTGGCTCTAAGGGATTTGGATTTCCTGAGGTGGAGCATGTCCATTAATTCTGGTATGGACATGGCTTTATACGTCAGCCACAGATCGCCTCTGAGTAGGCGGTAAGCAACTGAGTAGAGCTGGAGTTTCTTTAGCCTAACTGCGTAGGGCATCTGTTTGAGTCCATTGATCCTCTTGGTGAGGTACTTTTGGGGTCTTTCCAGTTGCTGCAGGTGTCGGGTAAGGTACATTCCATATGGGGAATTGTATTCAATTATGGGCCTGATGAGTGATGATTAGAGGGGCACAATGACCTCTCTTGATCTAGATGTGAACCCTTTCATGATAAGTTGGGCTATATAGAAGGTCTTTCTAACCACTTTGGCATCGTGATTGTCAAAGGAGAAATTGCTATCTACTTGGGTCCCCAAATCCCTAATTACTTCTTCCGTACTTAATGGATTAACACCTGTGTGGTAATTTGTGGGCACTTTGTTTTTCCCAAAGGGGATGACTATGCACTTTTTGGCATTTAGCTTTAGACCATGGCTCTGGCACCAGTTATCCGTCTCTGTCAGACCCTTTTGGAGGACGCTTGTGTCAGTCGGCGAGTCGATTATGGCACCCAGTTTGCAGTCATCTGCGAACTTGGTCAGCCATAGTCCTCCCGTGTTAGCATGTACCTCAGAGAAATATATACCGAACAAGAGAAGTCCCAGGACTGAGCCCTGTGGGACGCCACTTGTAACTGGTTTAGAGTCTGACATGGCACCTGCAATTCTGACCATGTGGGTTCTATCCCTGAGCCAGTTTGCAGCCCATCTTGTGACATAGGGGTTGATATTTAAGCTGGTGAGCTTATTTATGATGCCTAAGTGGGGTATTGTGTCAAAGGCTTTTGTGAGGTCCAGGTAGGCTGTGTAGACTACCTTCCCTTCATCTATGGCCTTGGGGACTGTTTCAAAGAAGTTGACCAGGTTCAAGAGGCAAGATCTGCCCTTAACAAAGCCGAATTGGGTAAGATCCAGTGTTTGGAGGTTCCCAATGTCTTTGTTTATGAGTTCCATGATGATACGCTCCATAGCTTTGCAGACCAGGCTAGTCAGGCTTATAGGGCGATTGTTTCCGGGGTCCGTTGTGGCACCACCTTTGTGGAGTGGGACCACTGTTGCTGTACGCCATTCCTTGGGTACATATCCTGTAGTAAGGCTGAGATTGAACAGTGACTTTATGTGAGGGTTCAGTTCTTCTTGGAGCTCATGTAAGACGCAGCCTGGGACACCGTCCGGTCCCATTGATGCTGTGTTTTTTGCTTTGGAGAGGGCAGCTCTCACCTGTGCATCTGTGATGTCAGGGAGGCTACATTCTGTTGGGATAGACATTTGCTCTTTTGGGGGGGAAGGGGGGAGAAGTTTGCACTGAACCTGTCTGCCAGGATGTTGGCAATGTCTGTGGGTTCAGTGTGTTTTTTTGTCATCTTGCACTAACTCAGAGCATATCTGGGAGTTGCCACCCAGGTTCCTGACATAACTAAAGAAGACCTTGTGATTATTTGTAGCGTCTTGTGCAATTTTTCTTTCGAAGTTGGCCTTAGATGATTTTATGAGGGATCGTAGTTTCTTGCTAGTACTGAAAAGAGATGCCTTCCCTTTTTGGGATTTTGCTCTGTCATGTAGCAGCTTCCTCCTTCTGTTGTATAGCTTATTTATGGCTCGGGTCCACCAGACAGGTCTCCTGCCTTTGGAGGAGTGAGTCTTGGTTTTATTTGGGATAGCACGATCCATGCATTCCTGCAGGTGTCCATAGAATGCATTTGAAAAGTATTCTGTATTTTGGGCCATATTTTCCACTGGCCTGGGGGCTTTGAAGGATTCCACTTCGGTTTTGAGAAGTGTGACGTTTGCTTTTGAGAAGTTCTTCACCGTGGTTTCCTTGGCTGGGGATGGGGATGGGATATGGATATCCAGTAAGATTAATTTATGGTCAGATCTTACCAATGAGGGGTATACCTCTGGTATGGAACATAGAGTCCCCATGTTGGTAATGATCAGGTCCAATATGTTTTCCCCTCTTGTGCGAGTGGTGACCAGTTGTTCCATAGCATTTGAGTTTATAAATTCTAGGAATCGTTGGGCGAGGGTGTTGGGGCTTGAGTAGTGCTCCCAGTCTATGTTTGGGTAGTTGAAGTCACCCAATATGATTGTGTTTGGAGAGACCTTCGTATTTTCCAGTGTTCTCAGGAAAGCCGAGTGGGGTTCCTGAGTTTGGGAGGGTGGTCTGTAGCAGGCTACAAACTGAAAGGCAGTTTTGCCCACTGTTAGTTGCACATGGATGGTCTCCGATGCTTCGTGCAGTGCCAATAACCTGGAGGTGTGGGTATCTTTGATGAATATGGGTACTCCCCCTCCTTTGTGTTCGGTCCGAGTTTTGGGGCCGAAAAGCATGGTATGAGGTATAACCTGGTAGTGCTGGGGTGCTCTTGGGAGCCTTGAACTAGGTTTCTGTTACTGCACAGATATCGATATTCTCCATACTGAGGAGAGCCTCGAGTGCGTGCATCTTGAGGTTTAGACTTCTGGTGTTGAGCAGCATTACCCTTAGTTTCTTTTCCCTTGTGTTGTCTATGGAGGTGGGTTTGTCTTTTGAGCCTTGCCTAAAAAAGGCACTATGGGGGTGGCAAGAGCCTTAGCCAGTATTCAAAAGCCCAGGGGTGACAGGTGCAAGCCATCCCTAGTGAAGCAACGTGGCTTGTCGAGCATGTCATCCCAGGCTGACAGACACTGGATCCCCTTTGAATGATACCAGTACTTTAGCCAATTGTTAAAATTGATCATTTTGTTTTTATAATGTGACATCATTCTTGGTGAGGTTAAGATGCTACTCAAGGTCAGGGTCATACCGGCCTGGGCTACATGATCAGAAAGCTCCTCTATGTCTCTTTTCATGTAGTCCAGGGAGGTATGTCTCAGGTCATTCACACCAGCATGGACAATGACAGAGTCATATTTGTACTTGCTTTGGAGTGACCTGAGTGCTTGTGTTATGTGGCGGATCCTGGCACCCAACAGGCAGCTTACAGTGACGTTCTCCTTGTTCAGCCTGGTGAGTGGGACGTCAATGTGTCTGACAATAGAGTCACCTATTACAAGTGTATTAGGTGTGTTGTTTAGGCTTAAGGGCTGTGACTGTGTGGCACACTGACTTTGTGAACTATGTGATATGTGGGTATTGTTGTGGGGAAGCAGTTGCTTGGAAATCTGCTTTGGAGGTCTCTGCTGCTTGGGCAGATTTTTATTTGAGCCTCTGAGTATGTTTTTGTGTGTTTATGTGTTTGGTTTGCTGTTGCGACAGGTCTATGTGAGACTGGATTTGTGGTGTGTGTGGTTACCTTCTCCTGACTGACTGTGCCAGTACTGGGTTGAGAGAGCCCAGCCTCCAGTTTGGCTATATAGTTGCATCTCTCACATATATTTGATCTTGTTGGGAGGAGGAAAGGGTGGTCTGTGTACATAAGACAGTTGTAACATTGCCTCAAGATTCCCAGATTCACCAGCTGGACTGGAGAGTAAACCCGAAACTGACTTTTGGACATGCCAGAATAGTATAAGAAACTACTTTTTGACTGATCAAAAAGGACCAATAGGGAGTCAAGTACTTAAAGGGAGTATAAGAGGGTGTAGTGCTTTAGTTTATTAGTGCTTACTTATAAGATTACTTATACGAGCAACTGCAGGGCTTTAGAATGAAAATAGAGTGCTTACTTTGAGATTTAGAACAGTTCTAAGAGAAAAAGTGAAGAGCAGAGTTTGTGGAGCCGGGAATAGTTTAAACCCATTTAAGTGGCGCTGCCCGATGCTACACTATTTGCAAAATTGTGCAAAACTGCGCAAATGCGGGTTTTAAAGCAGGGAAACTGAAAGAGATAGGAATTGACCCAAAATGGCCAATAAGCTACTAGTTTCAGGGCTGAGACCACTCCTCAAGGGACAGATAGGCTGCTCAAAGCTCCCCACTCTCACTGGTGAACAGAGAAGCTTCCTCCTATCCAAGTAAGGATATGGACAACACAGGAAACTATACCACAGTCTGGAATTCAGCAAAACCTGAAATCTGGACTAATCTATTTCAGCAAAGGCGGGAAAAGAGAATATTTTTTTTGTTTGTTTTTTCGTTTTTTTCAGGAAACAGCAGAAAAGCACACAGAAAACACTGTAAATGCTATAAACAGGCTAGCACACTTTAGTGTGTAGCTTACAACAGTTATGCAATGCAAAAACAACTTAAATTGATATAAAACAAGTGCAAAAACTGTAAAAAGCAGAAGGCAAATGCAATTTAAACTTTTTAAAGCACAGATCAGTTAGAAATTCACTTGTTAGGCGGGAAAGGCAGTCAGAGCAAAAAATCAGAGAAATAAATACTTAAATCTGGGAAAGTCTCTCTTGGGTCTCTCTGTTGCCTGTATCACTCTGCAGGACACCACGAGGAGCTGTGCAGAATTGTATACTGGCTCAAAACCATGCAAATGCGGGTTTTAAAGCAGGGAAACTGAAAGAGATAGGAATTGACCCAAAACGGCCAATAAGCTACTAGTTTCAGGGCTGAGACCACTCCTCCAGGGACAGATAGGCTGCTCAAAGCTCCCCACTCTCACTGGTGAACAGAGAAGCTTCCCCCTATCCAAGTAAGGATATGGGCAACACAGGAAACTATACCACAGTCCGGAATTCAGTAAAACCTGAAATCTGGACTAATCTAGTTCAGCAAAGGAGGGAAAAGAGAATATTTTTTTTTCCAGGAAATAGCAGAAAAACACACAGAAAACACTATAAATGCTATAAACAGGCTAGTGCACCTTAGTGTGTAGCCTACAACAGTTATACACTACAAAAATGACTTAAATTGATATAAAACAAGTGCAAATCTGTAAAAAGCAGAAGGCAAATGCAATTTAAACTTTTTAAAGCACAGATCAGTTAGAAATTCGCTTTTTAGGCGAGAAAAGGCAGTCGGAGCAAAAAAACAGAGAAAAAATACTTAAATCTGGAAAAGTCTCTCTTGGGTCTCTCTGTTGCCTGTATCACTCTACAGGACACCACAAGGAGCTGTGCAGTTGTATACTGGTGCAAAAATGCGCAAATGCGGGTTTTAAACAGGGAAACTGAAAGAGATAGGAATTGACCCAAAACGGCCAATAAGCTACTAGTTTCAGGGCTGAGACCACTCCTCCAGGGACAGATAGGCTGCTCAAAGCTCCCCACTCTCACTGGTGAACAGAGAAGCTTCCTCCTATCCAAGTAAGGATATGGGCAACACAGGAAACTATACCACAGTCCGGAATTCAGCAAAACCTGAAATCTGGACTAATCTAGTTCAGCAAAGGCGGGAAAAGAGAAATTTTTTTTTTTCAGGAAACAGCAGAAAAACACACAAAACACTGTAAATGCTATAAACAGGCTAGCGCACTTTAGTGTGTATTACCTTTTCCACAAAACAACTTCCTCACCTGCAGAACGATTTGACTTTGACAATGCTAACTTTAAGATTCGGTAGGTATAGACCGTTCAACAGCTAGCAGTAGCCTGAATTGAACTGTGCACAGATGCAAAAGCTTTAAGATTAGAAGATCTAGACATTGATGTACTTTTCTCAGTGCTGCCAAGCCAACCTTCAGTAAAAAGAGCATCTGCTAGTAATCACTTGGTGACTGTCTTTGGCAAAGCTCTAAACTAAAACATAATGTGTAGACAGGTACAGTGTATACTCTCAATTCCTCCTAGTAAAAGTTTTATTGAATGAGTGATATTAATGGGCAATGCATAGACTGATAAAATAATTCAAATCCTTGTGTATTTTGTAAAAAATTAACTGCAGGTCAAATTAAATTTTAACAACTTCTACACAGTGTTATTTACAATGCACTGCAGCTTATGTATGTAATTAAATCAAAATTCTGTTATTCGTTTTGAGTAGCTCTTTTGCATATGCACTGCTCACCAGCTGCTTTTCTGGTGTGCATTATCCTTCCATTACTCAAGTAGTACTAATCATTTCTCTCTTTATAAAAGGCTGAACATTTCCCTGCATTTTTACAGCACTGGTTTATGCAGCATGAAGTATATTTCTGAATTTTAGCCATAATGCATCAAATAAAGTTTCTCTGTTATTTATTTCTAAAGAAGCACACTGTCTGCTTTTTTGTACTTCAGAGTTAAATCTTGGTAAGTCATCTTCTACTTAGTGAATAAAAAGCGTTAAACATTGAGAAAGAAACTCATACTGTAGATGGAATCCAAATATATTACTTGTGTGCAAAGCATGTGTTACATTGCATGTTTCATTATAATTAACATGTTCTACCATTTCATACAAAATAGTGGAGGAAGTGGTTCTGGTGCCGATACTAAGAAGCAAAACCTAAGGAGTATTACATTTGATGGAGGACATTCATCGGAATATTCCTTAGCAAGGGTAGACCTTAAGAGCTTTAAGCATAACTTGGCCAGCATCATTCAAGAAAACAAAGAGCGATGGAAGGACTTGGCTCTTCAGGGTAAGCCTTTGAAATGTATTCCTCTTATTTATTGTATGCATAACACTGAAAAACTTCACTTGAGTTATTCATGAGAATTTTAACTTTTAGGGTATTTTACTTCAGGACTGCATATGTTTTCTTTCTTTTTTTTTTTTTTTTCTTCTGAAAGGCAGCTATAACAAGTAGTCATAAGAGCTTTTGTATATTATATGCCAGACAGTACAAATTTTGATGGAAAGTTCATTAAAATTACATTACAAATCTGTTTGTGTGCTTTTGCTGAACTTGCAGGTACTCATTAAAGTAATGTATTTAATATATTGCCTCTGCAAAATGGTGATGCACATTTTTATTCCAGGCTGGTGTATTATTACTTTAATTATATAACTACTTTCTTGGTAATAGTTTCATTGTTGCCATATATCAAAAGTAATTTTATTTTGCTGTAGCAGAATGTTTGAAGATTTTGAAGGATAATGATGCCACTTACAAAACATGCTTAATTCAAAATGGTACACAAGTACAGATTTCAGTTTCTGAGGAATCCCAAACTGTCAGATTGGTAGTTTGATTTGATTTCCTCTGCTAACTAAATAAATGAACTGGCCCTAAACACTGGACCATTTTCAGTAATGGCCTGGGCCAAATGGCAACAACGAACGTACGTCAGTATATTCCAGAACAAAAAAATGACATAAATAAATAATAGTGAACTAGATATATACATAATTACCTCAGCATTTTTACCCTAAACAAATATAAACTGTGTAATACATTTCAGTAATAAAAAAACCCTTTCACTTAGAACTAGAGCAACAAGAAAGTGGTGATGATGATTACAATTATCCTCGACATATATCCTAATAAAACAAATGTTTACTGATTCTCAAAATTATATCAGCAGTCATGGAATGAGTTCCTAAGCTTCAAACAAATGGTAAAGCTGGTACTATAAGAATATATATGACAAAGTGGAGTATTTCCAGACATGGATTAACTGGGATCTCTAGCATAGCTCACTTGCATATATCAGTAAGAGGAGAATGAACAGTTCTTGAAGTACTGGAAGCTTGTCACAACTTTGCACATTGTGCGCCAAAGATTCCAGATACTATGGCCAACTTCACTAAATGTTTGTTTTTTTCTGTAGGAACTAAAGTAAATAGAGATCTTTGTAATTAAAAGCTCTCTTGGCTTCTGAAATTGTAAACAACATTTCTAATAAAGATCTTATTTCTAAGCAGATGCCCAGACATTTTATTCATTAATTTGAATATGACATTACTGAGTAAGACATTAAGTGTGGCATGGAAAGATTATAAAAAAACTATTAGAAAGCATCTCACACTCATGGATAATTAAGTTCTTTACAAAAGTATAAGGTACACTCTACGATGATCAACATTGCAGTGACTATGAAACATTGAGAAACTGCTTTGCAGTTAATCCACAATTAATTATCCCATGAATAACACTTTAAAAAGGATATTCCAGGGTGATTCTTTGTCACCACAAATGGTCTCATGTCCTATTAATCCAGAGACCAACCTTCTTCAAAGAAATTTCATCTACTTTTTTGCAGATTATTTAAAATTACATACCTCATCAGATGAGGAGCTGAAATTGCAACTACAAATGGTTAAATCTTTCTCAGATGGCAAAATAATAATATTTTGTCTTGATAAATGTGCAGAAGTAACATTTATAAAAGGAAAACTGCAGCACCAAAAAATATCTTCCTTGGATATGAATATTGCAGAAATTCTTCTAAAGACTAAATATTACATTGAAAACTACATTAACATCTAGGAATAAAGTCCAAGATATAAATCATATTGGTCTTCCTGTTCTAACAGTGGTAGTATATGAATATTGCAGAAATTCTTCTGAAGACTAAATATTACATTGGAAACTACATTAACATCTAGGAATAAAGTCCAATATATAAATCATATTGGTCTTCCTGTTCTAACAGTGGTAGTATGGTTGACTGTCCACAAACAACATTGAATGAAATGGAGAAGAAATATACTTACATGTTATATATCTATATATAAACCACTGCATACCAATGTTATGAATCCTTACTCTCAAGGAGTTATGAGCCTTCTCACAATTGGCTACATGTATAGGCCTGCTGTCTAGTGAAAGTTTGAAAGTATGAAGAAAAGTGTAAAATGACATATTTGCTATGTTTAATAAAAGCATTTTGGAATGGAGTGGGAATGGACATTTAGCCAGAAATAGATGAGAATCAGACATCATCTAAAAGTGCCCAAAAAGCAAAAGAGATAATAAAAACAAAGAAACCAGAAGAAAAAGAAAGAAAATAGAAAAGTCCACAAATATAGTGACAAGTATAAAAAAAACTCCTGAAACAATCATTGTTACCAAGATTTGGCACAGGAATGGCTAAGGAGAGGTGAGTTTAAACCAAAAGATGAAAAGCTAATTATGGAGGCCCAAGACAGGGGGCTATGCACACATTAGTTTATAAAGTCTATTGAAAAAGTTGGAGAAACAGATAAATGCAGGTTCTGTAAAACAGATCTAGAAACAGTTGCACATTTCACTGCCAGGTGAGATACACTTATGGATGAGTGTCTCCATACTGAACTCCAGAAAAATATGACAAGACTGTTGCATTACTGATTGTCCAAATACTGTGATGTAGATATAGCTGAGAAACTTTGGAAACATGAAGTTCAAAGCATTATTGACAGCAATAAAGTTTAATTCAAATGGGATCACCCAGTACCAACAGCTATGAAAACAGATGCAAGAAAACCATAATAATAATAGTACAAGGAAAAAAATACAAAATTAGCATTGGTCATTGCAATTGCTGCATACAGTGATTATTTCGTATCAAGATACACAAAGTCATAAAACACCAGGATTTGCAAGCAGAAATGAGAACAATGTGGATGAAAGTTATCCAGACATTTCCAGTAGTAAGAATAACAGTACTAATAAAACATAATTTACAGGCATGCTTAAATATGTTACCAATCCATGTAACTCCCATGTGAATTGCAGAAGGAAACCAATCTCGTTACATTGCAAGTGCACTCTTTGCTAACATCAAAAGCAGTACTAATTTCATTAACTTTAATTGTACCTTAACTTAGGAATGAGGTCTATTCCTATCACAGTATTAGAAACCCATAACATTTAGAGGAATTAAGACAAACAGAAAGAGCATTTTATAAATTTAACTTGTTTAGAATTTTTTGTGGGCTTCCAGCCATACTAAGTTATCTGTATAATATATATAATAAAAAGTGAAAACAAATGTGGTCCAAGTACAGATCCCTTTAGTACAACATTTTCAAATGTACATTTAAGGTCTAAAAATATTGCTCCTATCAAGTCATCTTTTTCCATATTATGCTAGATCTGGCCAGTTATTTTGCATAAGGTAGAGCTTACACTCTAGCTCCATTGTTTGTTCTTAAGTGTATCAGGTTTGGTAATGTATTAAAATATTGGATAACATACCAGTTTCCACCTAAGAAGGAAAAGTCTATCTTAAAGTGGCAGTAGAAGACTATAATGTCACTTAAAGTGGCAGTAGAAGACTATAATGTCAATTAAAGTGGCAGTAGAAGACTATAATGTCACTTAAAGTGGCAGTAGAAGATTATAATGTTGCTTAAAGTGGCAGTAGAAGACTATAATATTGCTTAAAGTGGCAGTAGAAGATTATAATGTCCCTTAAAGTGACATTAGAAGATTATGAAATGTTTCTTGAAGTGGCAGTAGAAGATTATAATGTTGCTTGAAGTGGCAGAAGAAGATTATAAAATATTTCTCGAACTACAATGGGGTTATATGCAGTGTAGACTGAGAGCCAGTCTATCTGTTAGAATTCATTCAATAGTACATTGTACATGCAATCAGGAATATTCTGGGTGAAAAGAGTTTAAAAGATTTTTTTTCAGGAATATTTGTTATTAGTTTATCAATAGTTAAAATTATTCCTGCAATTGTGCTAGGTCTCTATTCAGTATTTATCATCTGGCTCATATTGTTTAGTTTGGATAATATCTTGGTAGTAGACTTACATGTGTCATCCCAGTTGATTTTTAGGTCACCAAATATAATCAGAGTCTAAAATTATTATTTTAAGTATGTCTTGGATAAGTTTTGCACAACCGGGAGGAAGGAAGTATATATTTTCAAGTAATTTTATAGTATGTCCACCTACTAAAACTTGTGTAAGTATCTATATAGGAGGATCATATTTTGGGTATGTTTTTTTAATCTGAGAGTTGGGTTAAGGGCTTTTTTTAGAAAATAATTTTAAAATACTCACCCTTCTACTCTAGATTCATGATTTGATCTGTCCATTGGTGGTAGTGTTGCTCTCTGAAAAGTGATCTCTAACTGTCCTCTTTTAACCAGGATTCATTAATTAAATGTTTTATTGCTGACATGTATTATCCAAGTTGTCTTGCAAGTTTATAACATATTACAACAGAAACAAAAACATTGTTGGTGATGCAAAGTTTCAGCTATATGCTGATGATTGTATTTTAATGACCAAAATATAAATAAGACTTTACCAATAGTGTTGTACATGTTTCAAAGATTCAACAAAGTGCTGAGATTGGAGAAGAACTGTAGAAAACAGTGCTGGTTATGGTGCATGAGGGAAAGTTATGGGGTTCAGCTGATGATGTACATGAGACAGAGTTTCTAACCTACTTAGGATTAGAGTTGGCCTATACATATGAAGGGAAGGGTATAAGAAATGTGGATAATCTTTACAGGAAAATAAGTAAAGTCCTACAAAAGGGAGATGGTAGGATATATATAACAGCTGGTTAAATAAACACTACCAAGATTATTATTTTCCCTTTTGATGTTATAACACATGTCCAAGTATGGTTTGACCACCATTTGGTGGATAACATGCAGGTCCTACTTGATAAGTATGATAGAAAAGCATGCCATCATATAATTCCAAATGAGGAACTCATAACCCTACCTTCTGAGATGAAGATAGGGTTTAATACATTGCCCTTTACTGGTCGTAGCATTTAATGTAGCACAGTGGATATTTGTACATGGCACTTTACTTGCTCCAATTTATTACAAGTTACAGATGGAAAAAAATGTAGGCCCAAGAGAGTAAAGATGCAGAACTATAAAAATGGGGATTCTATGGTTATCTACAAAGAAAATTTATGGCTGACACTTATGGAAAAAATGAGAGACATGGATTAAGCATCCAGGAGAGGTGCTGGAAAGCACCCATCTACAAGTGGATCTGGGATCAGGCAAATGTTAAAGATATAATTCCTAGAAATAAGTAGGTAATATGGAAAGAAGCAGGCATATAAGGAAGGGAACAGGTACTGGAGCTAGGTACGTCTGATCATTCACATGAGGGAAGAGATCTTCATCACCAGGAACTTCAACAATGTCCTTTCAACTTTGGGATCAACAAATTTTGGACTTTTAATACAATGATGAAGATGTATGTTAAATGCTGAAATGCTGCACAAAGGAAGAAAATTAGAGAGGCTCCTTTGGGCAAGTGGCGCATCTTTAAAAATGGTGGAGGTAGGTGAATATATAAGGCTATCAGACAGCGGTGAAGCTTTAAATGAAGAGCTAAGCTTGAGATGGTCAGGATGATTAAAGAAAATACTAATAAGGAAATAAGTCAAGGCAACTGAAAACTTATATGAGAAAATGCCTATTATTTTTGAAAATGTCCCTTTGTGTAGAATCATCCAATGAGGACCCTTCATTTGTTGTAGCGTACAACCAATAAATTAGAAATGGATAGAGGAATTTCTAATATGAAATGTCAGAGATGTGGAGGTGAGAGAGTGGAAATGATTTATATGTTTTGTGAATATCAGAGTGCACAACAAAGTGGAAGGCAGGCAACTAAAGGGTTCACTGTGATATTTGGTAAAACCTCAACACGGAATAATTGGTGGTCAGGTAAAGACACATAGCAGGTTAGATTATGCAGGAATTGACTACTCAAATGCTGCTTGCATGTATACTGAAAATGCTCATAGCAATTGCTCCAGTGCCCTAGCCACTAGTTGAACATGGTCACCTGGGTCATAGTCAAGACTTTATCCTTCTATATCACAGAATCAGGCTTTCCATGGCTACAGTTAGTTTTATCTGTTGTCATCCAGAAGCTTTGTCCTTCTCTCATACATTGTTACCTTCTCATGATCATCTGTTCTTTCTTTTACTTACCCACCCCTTTCACCTACCTTTGACTCATCTTTCCCTTCCCTCTGCTCAGTGTGCAACATCAGGTCATCTCCTGACTATAATGATGGTACATGCAGCTTAGATTTTATGAGCGGATGCCTTGAAAACTGTTAGAGCTGATTTCAAATACTGGATAGACAACACTGTTTAAGATGCAGCCTTATAACAAGAAACACACAGTTACGTATTCTATTCAACAAACTTGTCAGATGCAGTGATGAGAATGTTGAAGATAGCAGCTTTTTTGAACAAACTGCCCAATCACTTCATCTCATTGAAACTTCTATTTATTAACCATACTTGTAATATGACTGAGGTGTTCTTGTTTTTGTGTGCACCATGAAATTCAGGTTTATTTGTAATTCAAACTTTCAAATGGACAGTGCTAAGCTGACACTTGCTAATTAACAGACAAACAAATGCTGCCTACTGGGATTTGTTTGGTTCCCTTCATGTAGCATTTAGAATTTGTCACTGCATACTTATAGCATAATGAATACTGAGTTATTTTTTTTTTAGCCATGTTAAATGTTTTGAGTGAAAGTCTGTCTTCTAATGATTTGGGCAGAACTAAGTATCATATTTTCTGTCATGGAGAGAGGACTCAGCAGCCCACTTACCATCCATGTATTATGTACACCTCTGTCATGTACCACCTGCCAGTCAACTCATGAAATGAAGCAAAAACCTGGGCGTTTCAAGGGAGATGATATTCTGTCTATTTACCATAACAAACAATGTAAGTACCCAAATCATATCTTTCTTTTTTTTTAAATTGCAAGACATAGCTATGCACTTCTTTAGATGGCTTATTCCTTAGGGGTGACCAAATCAAAGTTCATTTCCAGTTGCTGATGATTCACACACGTAC
>NC_056737.1:1944536414-1944558914 GCF_019279795.1 Protopterus annectens
AAACAACTTACCTGGACATTTTTGCGGGGGGAGCAAGCCCCCCCTGCACCCCCCACACCCTTGCTACTTAAATACCAATTCTGAGATCACACTACAGTGAGGAAAATGGCAAATCCAAAGTTCCACATTATATGATGATCCCAATACAAAGTGTTCAGAGTTTCAAAACTTTGGAGATATGGTCTCGGCCATATGGTCTCCGGAGTTTTGAAACTTTGGGGAAGCAATAGGGATCCATATATATATATATATATATATATATATATATATATATATATATACACAAACACACACATATATGCATATATAACACATGCATTTGTCCCCTGTGTTTTGTCGAATGCCATTTCTTTGACAAATGCAAGGTGTGTGGTTTAATGTTGATGGAAAGGATATCCAAGCAGTGGAAATATCAATGGTGTGTAATGTTGAGAAAAGTAAGTAAGGTTGGAGGGGTGACAGTGTCTGGGCATGTATATGTGAGTTAGGTTTAGGGTTGGGGATGAGTGAAGGATAGCTATTGTGTGCTTGTGTGTGAGTTTCTGTATTTTAGGGTTAGGGTCAGGGTTAGGTTAGGGGATTGATAGTATTGTTTGTGTGTGTTTGTGAATGTTTATGTGTCTGGTGTCTTGTGTAGTGGCAGTGTTATGGGAATGTTTTTATAAAGGTAAAGTGTAGGGTTAGGATTAAGGGAAGGGGCAGCATTAAGGTTAGGGTTAGCACCTAATACTAAGGTGGTGCGCAGTGGGGAGGCTCAAAGGGATATACTCTATGTGACCTGTAACATATTTGAAAGATGTAAAGAGACTGAGAGAGATGGTTAATGTCATGTACCTGTTATTTAACAGCTCCAACAAGCCAAGTACATGTTCAACCATGTTTCACATTTGGGCATATGCATTACTGAATTGCTGTTTGGCCATGGCCTCTTGGTTCCATATGGCAATCATCAGAAAAGGTTCCAGGTGTAGGCTCTGTGACCCATATCAGACTAGAGAGATGGAGAGAGGGCTAGCATCATGTGCCTGTTATGTACATGGGTGTTGCTAAGAAAGTGCACCAGTATAAATGGTCCTATGGGATTACTCCATACTGGAAGCATCAGTACAAGTTCATAGTTTCATAGGTTGGTACAAGGCTAATGGTCCTAGGGCCTATACAAGCATAGCCATAACAATTCCCTGGCTATTTCTTCCCACACTATTTAGTCCCCTATAGTGGCTTGTACAATATGTGGGATTCATTGGCACTGCCTGGTATCATGTGAACACATTTTTTATTAACCCTGTGCATTACTCACTACCTGACAGTTGATGTAACAGCAGCCTTTCATAGTGATTTAACGAATTCTGTGGACACCAGGTGAGAACTTTACTGCTACGTGTATAACATCTATGGAGCCCAACTCTTTGGGAAGGTAGGGAGTATCACAAAGCCATATATGGTGTGTCTGTCTTTTCTGGTGCATTGGGAAACAAATGTGGTCATCCATATATTGAAGAAATGTATTGAGGAACATCCTAAATATTTTACAGGCTGTTGTCTACAAAATGTGTTGGGTATCTCCAGTTTATCTCGGAAAACTCCCTCTAACCTGTACAGAAGCCCATACATTTAGGTTCATAGGTTCATATGTTGGTACTAGGCTAAGCCTAGCCATAACAATTCCATGGATATTTCTTCCACAATATTTACTTCCCTGGACCCCTGTCTAGCAGGGCGACTGATGTGATCCCTGGAGTGAATTTCTTATCTCCCATCCAATCATCAAGGTTCCTTTTGAAGAGGTCCAATGAGGCGCTCCGCTTGACATGTATGGCCAGTCTATTCCAGAGTATGGGAAGTCTCTGGGTCAGTAACCTAGCCCTCCAACATGTTATGTTCATTGTGATGACAAGGTTTAGATCCTTGGAGCGTATTGCTCTGAGGGATTGGGATTTCTTTAAGTGGAGCATGTCCAACAGCTCAGAGTTTGACATGGCCTTGTATGTTAAGCAGAGATCAGCTCTGAGTAGACGATATGCCACAGAGTATAGCTGGAGTTTTTTTAGATGGTCAGTATAGGGCATCTGCTTTAGGCCCATGATTCTTTTAGTTAGCATTTCTGTGGTCTTTCCAGCTGTTGCAGATGTCTTGTGAGGTACATACCAAACAGTACATTGTACTGTATAATGGGTCTAATGAGGGATGAGTACAGTGGGACAATGACCTTTTTTCTGGATGAAAAGCCCTTATTGATGAGGTGTGCCACATAGAAGGATTTCCTGACTTTTGTGGCGATGTGGTTTTCGAAGGTGAGACCACCGTCCGCCTGTGTCCCTAAGTCTCTCATCACACTTTCAGTGTTTAGTGTACTGCCATCTATGGTACATGGTTTTTCCCAAAGGGGATAACTATATATTTCTTGGCATTAAGCTTGAGCCCATGGCTCTGGCACCAAGCATCTGTTCCTGTAAGGCTCTTTTGTAGAATATTCACATCATTTGGGGATTCAATAATGGCTCCCAGTTTGCAGTCATCTGCAAATTTTGTTAGCCAGAGTCCCTTAGTGTTGGCCTGTACTTCAGAGAAGTAGATGCCAAACAAGAGCAGTCCCAGGACTGAACCCTGAGGTACTCCACTTGTCACTTGTCTGGAGCTGGATTTGAAGTCGGCTACTTTTATTCCAGTCTGGGTTCCATCAGTAAGCCAATTGGCAACCCATCGAGTGATGTAGGGATTTATGCCCAACTTAGTAAGTTTATCTATGATTCCAGAGTGGGGGATGGCATCAAAGGCCTTGGCGAGGCCCAAATAGGCTGTGTGGACCACCTTATGCTCATCCACAGCTCTGGAGACTGATTTGAAGAAGTCACTCAGGTTCAAGAGACAAGATCGGTCCTTCACAAACCCAAACTGAGTGGGGTCCAGTGTTTGAAGGTTGCCAATGTCTTTGTTTATAAGTTCCATGATAATGCATTCCATGTCCTTGCAGATCAGGCTTGTCAGACTGACACGATGGTAGTTCCCGGGATCCAAGGTGGATCACCCCTTGTGGAGTGGGATAACTGTAGCTGTGCACCACTCAGTGGGCACAAAGCCTGAGGTGAGGCTATGACTAAACATGACACTTAGGTGAGGTGCCAGTTCATTTTATAGTTCATGTAGTACACAGCCCGGGATGTCATCGAGTCCCGTGGATGCTGTATTCTTAGCTTTGCAGAGTTTCCACCTGTGTGGCCGTGATTACCGGAATTTGGCAATCTTTTGGTATTGAGATGGGTGCTTTAGGGGGTTGGGGGAGTGAAGTTGGCACTAAATCGATCTGCCAGGATATTGGCAATATCCTTTGACCATATATGTCTACCAGTGCCTAAATTATGTGTCTGTCTCAAAGCAAACATCCCCAGACCTGTGCAAGTTTTAAGTGGTGTAAGGTAATCCTCTGTAACATTTTTCATTTGTGTTTGCTGCCATGTCACATACCAGAGTTTAACTGCTGTTGCCAACTTTTTTTAAAGCAATACAGTTTTTACCTTCTCTTTGCCTTTATACTCATATGTAAGTGCCTGTACCATTTCACCACCGCTGTCTGTGAATAACAACTTTCTTTCCTCTATCGTCATTTCCATGTTATTATGCACTCATTTAAAGGCTCTTACTCTTTTGCATACTATTATACCATAATTTGCATTTCTTTTGGCCTGCTGCCTCTTAGAACAACTTCATATTATAAATTACTACCTAGCTGTGTATTCTTATTTTTATCACTAGAACTGTGATCATTAATGTATATGAAAACCCCAGTTCTGTTCTTATTTAGAAGTTTCCACTTGATTTTATTTTTTAAATGAGAATGTTGGTATTGATTACTTTGTAGCATGCAATGAACACCTACTTGTTGAAAGACCTTGAAGTCTACCTGTTCTGAAAAAACCCTCTTGATGTTCAAGATAGAAGCACTGAGAAATAAATAAAATTATATTCCTTAGTCAGCTCTTTATTTGGAAATATTTCTCTTTTATTATAGGTTTCTGTTTATTTTTTTGTTTTTTTTTAAGCCGGTGCAAATTAACATACTGAAATATACCACACTCATATTAGTACCATTATTTTTCCACAGAATAGAACCAGATAAAGGGTAGATAAACCACATACGTGAGGTATAGTTTCTTTATTGCTACTCTACCAGCAGCATCCCAAATTTGTATCAGCATTCAACTAATCATTAACAACAACACTATTCAGCCATCATTATCAGGTTGTAGAACTTATTCAGTATTTTTTCAGTTAAAGCATCTGAACTCACCATAATCTTTTTAACTGCAGCAGCTTGCTTGTTCTTCACATCGGATAATATAACAACATAACATAACAACATATTAGCATAACAAGTTACAAATTACTATTTTGTTTAATAAATGCTGAACCTTATTATGTGTAGGTAGCATTGCAAGAAAAACAGAAAATCAGTATTTTAATGTGTAGTAAGCACAGATAAATAACTTTAAAACAAAATGGAGAACAAAAGCTGGTCAACATCGAATGATCTATAAAAGTAGTAGCTTTTCATTTATACAACTATCAATGCAAGTATATAATTTGCTGGTGAGCAAAACAGAAATAAAGAAGGTATTCAGAAAGGAATCACACTGAGCAATTCAATAATGAACATGAATGTTCTTGAAAGTGTTCGTGTGTTATGAAATTTGTCTAGGTATGCCTTTAAAATAAATGTTTTTCCATTGACTTATAGACATATTAAGCCTCATTCCATGAATGCAGAGAGATTAAACAAACCCACAATCATGTGGAGTAGTGCTTTGTACAAGATTATTATTTTCTGAATCCCTCAAGAAATTGTCCACATCTCTTAACAAATTAAAGAATGTAATTTTTAAAAATATATATTAGTAGGCTGCTATAGTTCAGAATTGTTCAGCATGCAACTTTCAGCAAATTGAGGCTACATTTGTATATTTACACCATATTCCCTGAAAAAAATTATAACAAATATGAAAACAAATCACTTCCCCATATTTCTCAATTATTGATTTCCGTGTATACATTCCCCAGGATTCATGAAGTAGCATCGCCGATCTAGTGCCAAATATGGCCGTCGAGCGATTTAGGTAAGAGCTGTTTCCATGTGCACTACCTGCGTATGTCAGAGCTGCGCAGCTCCCGGTGCATGTATGCTAATTACCCCATGTGCAGCAGTGTAGCATGCAAATGAAGGTATACAGCGATTCATGAAGTTGTGCAGGCGTAGAGTAAGCATGTAGAAATGTGAACCAAAAAAAAACGGTTTACATGTTGTCAAACATAAAATTGGAGCCATGAAAGTGGACCAAACTTATGTGTTATAATGTTAATATATGCCAATGTCTACATATATAGTCAATGGCATAAAACAACATGCACAACATCTAGAACTAACATTTAATTTCATGGCCACACCAACGCAAAGTTAAACTGCAGTGCATCGGTGCACAAACAGGATCATAATGAAAATATATTTCAGTGTCATAAAACTAATGTAATGCAATTCATGATATCCCCATAATAGTCAATGGCATGCATGCTACACCACAACCATGGTGCAAGGGTTGCTAAGGGTCTGTGACAGTGTTCCGTGTGATAACTAGCAATTAGCAGTCAATGCCATGCAAATGAGTCAAGTAATACTGAATCGCAAACGTCCCGCCAGCATAAGGATGTACCACACGGCGTACAGTTACAACACTGAGGAGTGGCCTGGAGGTAAACATGACATCAAGAGAGGGGTGCACCACTGCATCTGTAAGCACATTGCATCATTGCTAATCCATGTTTGGTGTTGCTAAGCAAAGCCGCAGGACACAGGTGTGGAAGTAGCCATAGCTTTGCTTAGCTGAGAGCACACAAGATAACTGAAAGTTCATGTGAACGTGGATGAAAACATGCACAAAACCCGGTAAACGGATGTGTGCAGCACACACCACAGCTGAAACAGGGAGGATATGGGAAGACAATAAGGAAATGCTGCAGCATGGTAATTGGAGTACAAATGAGTAATTAACACCTAGAAACTTACAGTGGGCCATAGACAACAGCTAACAAGGCTGCTAGCAGCTACCTGCAGAACAGGAAAGGGGAGGTGCCGTACAGCAAAGAAACGAGAACTGTCACAGCAGAACAAAGCAAGCTTGCTGTAGATCAGCTACATAACACATTTCCCAACACAATCCTGGGTTGTGGAAGCACAAAACAAGAAAGGAGGCAGCTGGATGCATGCCTGACAATGGGAGGTGAATCAGGTTGAAAATAGAAGTAAAGGGCAATAGATGAATCATGGAAGACAAGCGTAGGTTAGCACCAAAGGCCCCACAATAGCAGTACCTGCTGTAAAACCAATAATTAAGATACCCTGCAGCTGGAATAGCACAAACACACCCAATTACACCAGTATCATCCATTATACAATAGTATAAGGTATGAAAGCCCCACACACACACTTGTGTATTCCCAGACACTCTGCACCATTGGTGTAGAGAGACAGGGAACTTTTGATATGTATATGTTAGGGGCTGCCATAGCTTTGATTCACCAGCATGTGTTGGAGACTGACGGTGGTGTGAAGGATGATGCTGACAACCATCTCAGGCACCGGAGGAGGAGACGAGTGTTCAGATCCCGGGTAACCTACCAGGGGCTACATGATCTGGAGATAGTAAAGCATTACAGGGTGGACAGGGACTTCATACAGCAACTTGTTGAGCTGCGCCAGCCACATCTCAGAGCAAGAAGTAACAGAGGGGAACCCATCCCAGTGGACATGAAGGGATGTGTAAGCTTGAGAATACTAGCCACGGGTACCTTCCAAAGACCAACTGGGGATATCATGGGGATCTCACAGGCATCAGCATCCAGGATACCCCACCAGTTTCTGGATGCTATGTTACCACATGCCAATGAGCACATACACTTCCCCCCAATGCAGGAGGAGTTGGCCAGCAATATGCGTCTCTTCCACTGTGTGGCGGACTACCCAGAGGTACTGCGTGCAATAGACTGCACGCACATACACATCAAGTCACCAGCTGGTGAGCAGGGTAGGCGCTACATAAACCGCAAAGGATTCCCCTCCATCAACTGCCAGGTTGAGTGCAATGCCCAGGGTATTATCATGGATGTGTGTGCCGGCAGTCCTGGAAACTATCACGACTCCCACATCTGGCATGTCTCACAGCTGTATCAGGTATTTGCCAGGGGGGACATCCCATATGGCCACCTGGTGGGTGATGCTGGCTATGCACTGGAACCGTGGATGATAACACCCATCAGAAATGCATGCACAGCCACACAAGAATGCCATAATGAGGCACACGCAGAAACCAGAATCATCATAGAGCGCGTGTTTTGGATGCTGAAATCATGGTTCTATTGCTTGGACATATCTGGTGGAGCCTTGCAATACTCCCCAGGAACGTGTGCCCACATCTTCATAGTATGTGCCATGCTACACAATATGATCCTGCGGAAACAGCTGCAGCAGGGACAGAATGGTGAAGGCCCTCACAGCCCACCACCATTGCCAAGGGACCCACAGGCACAGGGGGGTTCAGACCACGAACACCCTGCGCTAGCCCCAGTAGGCAGATGGAGGTATGCCCTGTATGCCCATGCCTTGGCAAAGAGGGAACATATAGCACACACACTGACAGTCCAGGCACTCATGGACTGACACCCTTCTCCACCTGCACACACAGCAAACATGGATGGCACACACACACAACCACCTGTAAATTGTTATGAATAGGTGGTCTACTGTGTGCATCCTACGTAGGTAGCCCTCAACTATTGTACACACAACCACCATTGGCACAAGGTAAATCAATACCTGAACAATATATTAAGCTATCAGCATATGTCCATACTGTATGTACAGGATCATAGATACATAGGTAGGTACATGCCCAACCACCAAGGCCACTCATAAGCATAGGCAAAATGTGTCTGCTGTCACCACCCCATCGATCATCTAACTGTCCCTCTGTGGATCAGAGCCACTTGCGGGATCCCTGGGGTGTAGCTACTGTTCACCACCCACTCTGCAAGGATTCCCCGGAGTGTTAGTGAAGGGTTTTGTATAATGTAATCAGGGATGTGTTTCCAAATAATGGGGAGTATCCCTGACAGGAATCTTCATAGATGTGTACATGTTACATAGTGTACCTTAAACACAGCTTGCATATATAGGTAGTTCTCCACAAAATAATAAGCATGTGGAACACACAACCGCTGAAACGTGCGTTCATCACCCTTGCACTACCAGTGCCTGCTCTGAGATGTAAGATATCACTGCCAGGATTAGAACACTCAACCATGTACACATTCATCACAATAACATACCACTAGGCTACCTGAGATGTACCAATGGCAGTCATGTATACTGACAGGATAAAACACAAAAGGAAGGAATATGTTGAAATAGGACAAACCAGCATGTACACAATGAAAGGTATATATATATATATATATATATATATATATATATATATATATATATATATTTATATTTTATATATATATATATATATATATATATATATATATATATATATAGAGAGAGAGAGAGAGAGAGATATGTCGCTATATGGGGATATACATATATATGTAGATATATAGATAGGTTAACAACATCTACATAACCATGGAGGTACATATAAATGGGATACCTACCACATATCGACTGCTTTACATACCAACGCACGTAATCCCGAGGCTTAAGGTCCGAAAGAACACAGTACTGAAACACCAGATGCACGAGGTGTAATCTCACAATGTTAATGGACAGTTAGTCAGTGCTTCTGGTATTGAGGTTTGGGTAGGTTACTGTGCGTACGTGTGTTTCTTATTGTTGTAGTGTGTGTAAGTGTGTGTTCTGAGTGTGGTGTGTGTTGTTGGGGGACTGTAATGTGTGGTTGTGGGTTAGCTTTGTGCCTCTGTTTGTGCAACCTAGGATGTAGAATATTAAAGTAGTGGGTGGTGTGTGGGGCGCAGACACCTACATGGGGTGTGTAGGGGGGGTTTGGCCACCTGCTCATACATAGTGTAGGATGGTTTGTTTGGATTTGTTGGGTAGCAGTGTGTCTGTGTGTGCATGTGTATGTTCCATGTTCGTGTAACCTTCGCGAGTTACTGTCGATGTCAGTAATGTGGGGTATGGGAGGCTGTTCCTGGGACTGTGTGCATCAGAACACTGTGGTTTCAGAATTCTGTAGGTCTCCCGTATACAGCAGTTGAAGTGTTGACATATGTGTATAAGATAGACCATAGCAATCACACATTGCGCCACTACCAACCTTTATGAACAAAGGATATGGAGAGTATATGCCTATACACCATTGAAAATATGTGCTATGGACATGAGCCAATGATAGTGTTACCACCTGTTCCACTTTGCGAGGGACACTCCCTCTTTGGGCGGTTATGTCCTGACCAAATATATTAAACGTGGCAAATGTCCTGCGATTGTAGGATATAATTATGTCCCATATGTACTGTAATAGTTGCATACAATAGTTATTTCTGTATCTAAAGTACCTACATGGTACAGGAAACAGGATAAGCTACTAAACTGCTACAAGAATAAGCTTATAATTAGGCAAGAAAGGAAAGTTCTATCCCTTGTACTGACCGTGGGTTTGTGTCAGCCTGTAAAATCAGATGTGTTTCCTGAAAAGGACCCACTATGGACATATGAAAAGGTGGCAAACCTAGCCAAAGAGGGTCAGCCACCAACACGACTATGATGACTGCAAATACCTATGACAGAAATACACAGCTATCATGTAGCAACACGTTATTACATTCAGATGTATTACCAAAGGGATTAAAGGACTAACATCACCTGCATGCTGTACAGGAACCACATAACAGTGCCTTAATGAATCAGCCTACAAATACCATTGTATTAGTCCACAAAAGGATAGGTGTTCAAATAAGTAAGGAACCCTCACGCACATAGCGATTATGTATAAAAGCAGTTCCTACACACCTGCATTTGTTAAGTACAACCACCAACATCACCCCCACACCCAAACATATTACAATACAAACTGTAATAATCTCACAAATCATTCACACACTGTATGACATCTGCAGAAGCCTTAACATACCTTGTTAAAGACACACTAACATGGCCCTAAGTGAAATAGCGGCTGTTATACAATGGAACAGCTGCTGATGTTATAGGGTTTGTTTGCACTAATCTCGTTTCAGAGGGTTGTGCGTACACCAGGATGTGTTAGCAATTAGTGAGTAACAGCACAGTATGCTACATTTGTATACCAAATCAAGGATGTCTGGTGAGCACACTGTACATCACATAACAGTTCATGCATAGCCATACGGCCTTGAGCTGGCCAAACATCCTTGCCGGACTTAAACATCTGCAGAAGTATCAGGTACAAACAAACCCTGCATAAGTAGCACTGTTCCAAAATATAACAGCTGTACTCACATGTAGAACTAAATCATCTAGCCATTACACACAGTCCACGGGAGTCATGAAGCTGTTATATCTCTGTGTGTCTCCATATAGCTGTTGAAATATATCACAATAACACATCTAGGCCGTCTCCCTCTAAAGTAAGGCAAACGGACAACGCTAAAAAGAGTACTCACTTATACACCACTGTTGCCATGGTATCGGCTAATGGAGTAGCTGCACAGCTGATATGCATCCAATTAACTACTTTGGAACAGCAATTGGTGGACAGGATACCACATGTTACCGATATGTAACTAGAAAAGGATGTGTCATCACACATTCAAACCATCTGTATATACCAGTGGAACATTACAAATAACATTGAAACAAAAACAGAAAAGGATTGAATCAACTGTTAACGATATGTCGGGTTACTAATAAGGTATGTAGAACAGTCAGTATGTCTGTGTATGTAGTACTATTCTGTAGTATTTAAAGTGCACGCAATCCATATAGTGGAAACAGTAATCTTGTAGTGATGTATTGTTGAGCATAGTCACGCTTGTAGTATTTGTGTTTACTGCTGTAGGTCACAAGGCAAACACTGCATACACCACAAGGGATGCTATATAAGAGCTTTGAACAGAAATACTCCTCACCAGCCGTCATCAGTGGCAGGGTTGGTCCAACAAGTATGTGCTATAACAGGGGAATAGTATATATTGATATAATGTAACTATAGCCATATGTATGGGTGTAATACAGAGAATAACATGTGGAAGGTTGGGCCACTGTGCAAGTATGTTTTGCATTGTGGGATATTGTGCCAATAACTGTGTAATGTACAGTGTTGTAGGCAGATATGTATTACAAGCTACATAGCATTACTGTAATAGTAGGCAAACATTAGTTATGTCAATCTGCATTTACAATACACAATAACAGGATACATATGTCTTTTAGTGAGCCAACAGTTTATCAGCATGATAGCAAAGTAAAATGGAAGAGCTATTTAACTATCCATGCCCATAAGACATGTAATATGTGCAAAGGTAGATACTAGGCTGTCTTACCAAGGGTATCTGTAAGCCTAGCTAGCGTGTGTTGTCTTTTGCCACCCCATAGGCTGGTTCCCTGTGCCTCTGAATGGCAGACCGAATAGTTTCCTGTGCCTCTGTCCAGCAGAGCCACTGCAGTGATCCCAAGTACATGTCTGTCTCCCGTCCACAAGGCAAGGTTTCCCTTGAAGAGTGTTCATGAGGGGCCCTGCCTGATTTACATTGGAATAATGTTCCAAAGCATAGGGAGTGTCCGAGTCAGGAATCTATCTGTTCAGTACGTCCTACTCATCATTGTGGTTAGGTGTATATCCCTAGAGCATGTGGCTCTCAGGGGCTTCTGTTTAGGTGGAGCATATCCAGCAATACAGGGTTGGACATGGGCCTTGTATGTCAAGCAGAGATCACCTGTGAGTATGTGGTATGCAACTGAGTACAGCTGGAGTTTCGTAGGTTGGGCTGCATAGATCATCTATTTGAGGTCAGTAATCCTCTTGGTGTGGTACTGGTGTGGTCTTCCAAGCTGTTGCAGTTGTCTTGTAAGATATATCCCAAATGGGGTGTTGTATCCTTTAATGGGTCTGATATGATATGTGTAGAGTCACAATGGCCCCTCTGATCTGGATGCGAACCCATTAGAGATTAGGGGGGCCATGTAGAAGGATATTCTAACCACCTTGTCATTATGGGTATCGAAGGAGAGATTGCTATCTACTGGTGTTTCCGGATCTCATATTATCTTTTTTGTATGTAGGGGACTAGCACCTATGTGGTAGTCCGTGGGTAATTAGTTATATCCAAAGGGGATGACCATGCACTTTTAGGCATTCAGCTTGATGCCATGATATTAACACCAGGTATCCGTCTCAGTGCAACCCTTCCAGAGGGTGTCTGTAACAGCTGGGGAAACAATTATGTCCCCTAGTTTGCAATCATCCTGCAAACCTTTTCAGCCAAAGCCCTCTTGTGCTTATCTGTAAGTCAGAGAAGTATATAACAAACATGAGGGGTCCTAGGACTGAGTCCTGGGGGACAGCAGTTGTAACTGGTATACAGTCGAACCTATGGTATGCAACTCCTACTGTGTGTGTTCTATCCATGAGTCACTTTGCAAACCATCACGTGACGTAGGGGTTAATGTTCAGGCGGATGGGTATGTTGATAATACCAGAAGGAGGAATGGTGTTGAAAGCCTATGAGAGATCTAGGTAGGCTGTGTGGACCTCCTTACCTGCATCTAATGCCTTGGTAACTGTTCCTAAGAAGCCCACCAGGTTTAAGAGGCATGGTCTGTCCTTAATGCCAAACAGGGTGGGGTCAAAGTTTGGGAGGTACCCAATGTCTCTGACAGTGATCCATGATGTGCACTATAGCCTTGCAGACCAGGCTAGTCAGGCCTATAGGGAAATAGGTCCCATGGTCTGTTGTGGTGCCACCTTTGTGGAATAGGATAACTGTTACTGTGTGCCATTCAGGGGGCACTATGCCCGATGTGAGGCTATTATTGAACGTGGTGCATAGGTGAGGAGACAGTACGATCCGAAGTTCATGTAAAATGCAACCTGGGATGTTGTCCAGTCCCATGGATGCTGTGATATTGCCTTCAGAGTGTGTAGCTTTGAAAGGGATCTGCCAGGATGTTGCCAATATCCATTGTTTCTGCAATGTTTGTGCCTTTGTGCTGTAACTCAGAGTAGATCTGGTTGTTGACATTGAGGCTCTGTGGTTGCTGTTGGTATTAGTTGTGTTAAAGTTTTTGTAGCTAGCTTTGGAGGATCGTATAAGGGATCTCACCTTCTTACTGAGGCTGGCCAGGGATCTCCTCCACACATGGTATTGTACTCTCGTTTGCAACAGTGTCTTCCTCCTGTAGTACAATATGTTTATGGCAGGGGACCACCAGATTGGTTTAGTTAATTATGAGTATAGCATCCTGGTTCTGTTTGGGATAGCACAAGCCATGCACTCCTGTAAGTGCTTATAGAGTGCATTTGTGTAGGATTCAGCAGTTGTAACAGTACTGTCCATCTGTATGGGTGTCATGACGTCCACCACGTCTGCCTAAAAAAAGCATGTAGTTGGCCTTGTAGACATATTATACTACAGTTCGCTTAATGGGGGGTAGGTGTGGGATGTGGATATCAATGGTGTTCAGCACATGGTCTGATCGGACCAACAAGGAGTTGGCTTCACGTGTGGAACACCAGTCACTCATGTTGGTAATGACTAGGTCTAAGATATTGTTGCCCCTGGTGGGTGTCTGGATATGTTGAGTCAGGGCATTGGTGTTTATGAATTCCAGAAACCATTGAGCTAATATGTTGGTACACGAGTAGTTTTCCCAGTTAATGGTGGGGTAGATACAGTGAGGCTTATGTGATGAGTGTGGTGTTGTGCGACTGTGTACCTTCTCCACATGACAGTCAGGGTCAGGCTTGGTTGGAGAGACCTTTACCTCCAGTTTGGCTAGATGAGTGCATCTCTCATAGGTTGTAGTGTTGAGTGGTAGGCAGAGAGGCTTGTCTGTGTACATGAGGCGATGTGTACATTGCCTCAAGATGTCTTGATTCATCAGATAGACAGGTGAGAACAATGGCAGTTGACTCTTGGACATGCCTGAATATAGAACTACATTCACCTAGATAAGTGAGGAAAGTGAGTACAACAGCTACATTACTCTATGCAAGTGAGAAAAGTATGTACAAAATCTGTTCACCATTACCTGTAGGTGATGTGAAAGATTGAGTGCTATAGTAATCATTAGCTTACGTACTGTTTACAAGTCCTGAACAAGTGCTTAGCATGAATAAGCAATCCAGACAGGGTCTTAGATAATGTAAAAACATGGCCTCTCCCCCCAACAGGTACACAAATATATATCCATGTAAATCACAGGGCCCTTGTACCCACAACTATGCAGGTACAAGCTGCACTCAGTCTGCATGGGACCTGCCCACATCACAGGTTGTATCATACACATATGGCAAAGCAAGATGCTCTCCACATACACATCATGTAAAACATAGCTCCATGTCAGGTTGTGTATACACTGAATGGTGCACGCCAGCAGGTATCACAACCCAACAAAGGGGGAGACACCACTGATAATGGGAAGTACTGCACTACTACCCTGCTGAGTCTGGTTGGAAGGCCATGAACCTTGATCACTTAAGTGATGTCACCAGTACAGATGTAGATGACAATATGGTTGATGTCACAGTGCATATCATAACCTTGCCAGGTCATAGGACATCATCACCCATACTGTATACTGCCTACAATTGGTATACTAGATGTACATTCCTATGTCACAGGAGTGTTTAGCAACAGGACTGCTGGCAGAAACAACACTACAGAAGGTGTCTGAACAATACATGATCATCACACCAGTGGCAGCTACAGTATGTCAGGGTTAATGAATTATATTCCCCCTCATTGTAGTCCATACCTCACAGACAAAGAGAAGCCATCTGCCTATTGAAGTATGTGAATGACTATGACCTAGGAGCAATAGCTGACTTGCATTGTCACCCCTATGTTAATAACCCTGTACCCATAAACTACCACCTAGGCAGCAATCATCATAATGGACACTTGTGTGTGAGGGATGCAGCTGGGCAGTTGTCTTTCCTGTGATAGCTACATCACCGCACCGGTTAGGGAGTCATATTTGGCAACCCTAATAATAATAGAGTGCCATTCATGAATATATAGATCATTGTCCAGCCATACAGACCACTCAAGTGACCCATATCAGATCACATATTTCCTTTAAGGGGTATTGGCCATATGCAGATAGCCTACATCAGCCTTCCCATTCCCCATCTCCACTATGTAGCATGATGCATACCCTGAATAAATCCATGTCCAACCCAGTGATGTCAGACATGCTACACGTACTCATCCTGATCTCAAACATATACTTCATGGACATCCACCTACCACATGCTGGACAGATCCTTGTCCCATACACTTGACATAGTCTTGTCATACTATACATTCCTGTCCGTCAAAGCTGCACATCGCTCCCCTCTCAGACATGGTGTGATGACCATATGGTAACGCATGGTATATGTATCATTAACCCTGTGGATCAGTAATGTGGCACTGCTCCACCTGGCCCCACAGACCGCCTGTCAGCTACTGCCAGGTAACCTTTCATCCTAGATGCATACATGGCCCATGGCATATAGCCCACTAGTTGACTTTGACTGTACATGCCATAGTTGATATCCATCCCTGCAAATACCATCTGGCTAGCCAGTGTCCCATGTGTATCACATGTGCAACACAGGTGATACATGGCAGGATGTTGAATCGATGTACAGTGCCATGTATATGTATATAGCAGAACACATACATGTAAAACCTTATGTGAGCATGTCTGCAGGGTCACAGGTCATGTCTGTTAAGGCAGTGTAAGTCCTTATATGTGACATATACACTGCATCAAGGTTGACTGCATTAATGTGGACACATCCAGCCATGTGCTGATAGGTAGGAACACCAGTACAGGCAAACAGACATGCCCACATCAAGACAACAACCACATGGAGTATGAGCAATGTAATCAGGTGACACACACACACATATATGGTGATAATATCCACTCAACATTGAGTGTCACATGTGTGTGACACAAATACGTCAGTGTTATGTCGGTTTGCAAATACAACAATTTAAACTGAAGTAATGCGATACACATGTATGTTCAGATGTATCTCTGTATGTCTCTGAGGTACTGTGACCTGTCTCCATCATTATGTCTTCCAGGTATGCCACGTGCAAGGCTTCCCCCTTTTACATGCTTGGAGGATGTGGCCCTCATCCCATATCTACTCGATAATCATGACATCCTGTTCAGTCATGTGCCACAGAATGCACAGCAGTGGGATGCCCTGTGGATGGAACTTTGCAGGAGGGTTAATGATGTGGGTGGCCACAACCTCACATACCAGCAGGTGCGCAGACACTGTACAGACCTCATTAGATGGGCAAAACAGCATGTGAATGCAATCACCAGGGAACAAGGTGCAACAGGTGGTGGACCACCAACCCAGCCCCCACTCACATGAACATGTGAGCTACTGGCCAACCTGGGGAAACCTGCAGAACCACATCCACAAGCCTTAGTCGATATTGTGGAGGTGAGTGTCTCTCAACCACTGAGCCTGGAGTTGCCTGGTAAGTCAGTACTGCACCTATACCAACTATATTCCATATAGTTGCACGTGTCACTGTACAATATGTAATGCAACATCATATGCAAGGCATGTATACATACATGCCACATACTATAGTATGCTACTATGTGTATGCACACATGTGCATACACCATAGTATAGTCTAATGTACTAGTGTATGTGTTATGCACATTGCTCCCTGTAGTCTTTATACAGGGGTGGATTATACTCATACTGCTGTGTTACTCCTATTTAGGTACCTCTGGTGTTCTGTGGCAACAGCAGCCCATTGCAGGTGAGAGTGTTATTATTTATCAGGAACCATAACGCACAAATTTATCTGCCATGTGGCCATTCACAACATGTACACATAATGTGTGGTCCTGTCACAATATACAGGTCGGACATGTAATGCATCACAATGACTATCCATGTGCCACACTTGCAAACTATGTGAATCATCTCACCGACATGAATCCTCACAAACTTTATTGCCAGATGTGTTGACCAGCTGTGCATACAATGGTGGAGGTGCTGTTCACTTTAGTAACGTACAACAGATCTGATCTACACATGTGGTAAATACAAACAGTACTACACAGTGGGCTGGAGTATGGCCAGCACAGAGGTTTCACCGGTGTGGATCATAGCCCTGCTATGAATGTCACACAATGTGATGTGCTATCCTGACATGTCCATGACATCTATTGGCCTGGCTGCTACACTGCCTATCTAACCTGAAAACATATCCCACATGCCACCCTTTATCTGCATAACCCTGTTGTCAGTGGAGCATATATGTCATATGGGACAACACAGACATGTGAAATAGATGCCCATCACTATAATTTGGATAACACATGTACACACATGGCCATGGAGGATGGCCAGAGACATGGAGCAACACATACACTAGAAGTATTATACTTGTGTGTACACCCTGTCATACAATGGCTACACATGGTTCGGCCATGGCCTTTGTATAATGGTCATAATGTAGATGTGGAATGCCAGACATCCTACATGCCTGTGCACATCTTGTGTAGGTGTAACATCAATCCACCACATAGGATGTGTTGAACATCTTGAGGGTGTTGCAACATGACAGCAGTTACCTGTACAGTATCCACATCAGGCCACAGATACAGTACATTCCCATTGCTGGTGATGGACATAAATGCCATACTAGCATGTGTGTGTGTGTGTGTGTGTGTGTGTGTGTGTGTGTGTGTGTGTGTGTGTGTGTGTGGTACACAGATATCATGTGGGACATGGTGCACCAACGTGTTCGCCATGTATGCCCATAGTTGCCAGACTGCAGCAATATGGTTGCAGATGTGCAGGGTTGTCATCTGTATACTCATCAGTGACCTGTGTCACAACTTCCACATCATGGTTTAGTGTGTATACACCTCAGTGATGTGGGTCACATTCCACAGTATATATGTATTGTATCTGAAAACAGTCATGGCTATGAACCCTGTCTGTAACTCACACTGTATAGCACTAGAGACTCCTCATGATTCCCTGCAATGGCCATGCACATCAGCTAAATTTGCAGTATATCTGTAGGGTGGACAGACAACACTGAATTGGTACATCATTGCCCCACTGTATATTTGACAGGACACCATTGTGTTAAACATGTATGCATGTCATTACACATGTCAGCAGATCACATGTCATACTACATGTGATTATCAAGGTCATATGCCACACATCAGGCAGGTGTGCTGTTAACCTGCGCTGGTCCACATGATATAACACAGGGATGTATGCTAACGACTACTATGATTGTATAATTTGCATGCCGTCTGCTATCACACATGCATGCAGTGTGCAACCTAGGGATGTATGATGGCTACCACTATTATTGTCTGAGCTGCATGCCATCTGCTGTATCACATGCATGTTGCATGCCTTCTGTCATATCACATGCATGTGTGTGTGTCTATTGTATAGATCATAATGTACAGTTCTTATCTGCCCTCACAGGTGATGTAGGTGCATTGCTCTCCTGCGGTACATCAGATGTTAGTGTCCCCACAGACTCTAGCAGTGATGATGAATGTATGATTGGGTCACAGGCAGAGTTGTCAAGGGCTGAAACTGTGCCATTGGTTGCCATTCCATCTATATCCACCTCATCCCTGCACACAGATCCCATACCTGCACATACCACTTCACCAGTGGCCATAGAGGAAGGACAGTTGGCACGTGGTAGCTTGGAACAGGAAAATGTGGGGGCTATGGAAGGTGTGCCTGCACACCATGGTGTCAGCCAAACTACTGGTGGTGCCCCACACAGGCATGTGGTCAGTGCTGCTTGTAGGAGGACTTCTGGACAACATGCTCCTGCACGACAGAGCACAGCAGCTGGTGTCACCAGACGCTTGTTTCAGTCTGAAATGCATGCATGCTTGGTGCAACAGAGAAGATCAGAGGCTACAGAGGGCTGCTGTCTGTTCTTTAAACAACAGCATCCAGGCAATGGTAAATGCTCAACAGCAGATTGCTGATGCTTTGGATAGACGGTTGGGTGACATGGTTGGAGTCCTTGACCATGGCATGAGAATTCATGAGTGTGAGCTGTCTGTGTTGGAACATCTGGTAGGAGTGAGGCGTCGGGCATGTGGACGTAGGCCTGCTACATCACCTGTGTCAGGTCTACATGTACGAGCTACCTCACATGCCTGCTCCCATAGTGGTGGTAGCAGCAGCAGTGCATCTGGTGCTGTGCTGTCCACATCATGACACAGCAGGCCACGTGCACATGGCCTGGGATAGTCCCAACAGGGACATGGTTCCAGTGGACTAGTGACATCAGACAGTACCCAATCTGCACCTCTGTCTGGTCATGCCCGTGCAACCCCTGGCAGGCACAGGTCACATGTCCGTGGCCGGACACCATGAACTGTAATATCTCGACTGTACAGTCTGCAGCTGTCAATAATACCCCTGTGTAGGCCAGACACATGGGAGAACTGTGTGCAGACATACACGCACACACTGAGCACATATGTAGGGCACCGCAACACACACATGCATAACATCCACATACGCCCAATTAGTTAAAAGGCCCAAACCCATACACATGATGTCATGCAATGGTGCAGCCTAGGCCTCTGGCATACATTAACACCATGTGCATATTATGATGACTGTGCCACATCCCTGACATCCACACCATTGGTGCAGGAACATGCTCATATGGTCTGATGCACAGGGTGAACAGACTAGGATGATATGTGTCGTTTACAAATGTTGCGGACTGCTGACAGTGAGCAGATATACCATGTAGTACAGGTGTACAATACTGTTAACAGTATGTGTCTTGTGTAACAACAGTAAATGCATGTTGGTCATGTTGTTCTGCTGTCCTTCTTCAGGTCTAATTGCACGTGTGGTGGATGTCAGTGCTTGTAGTTAAGTGTCCCATATGTCAATATGGACTTCTCACAGGTATGTATGAATATACCAGCATGCACCATGTAGCTGCCACATACCAGTGAGAATGTCCCACATTACAAACACGTCTACCATTCCAAGAGCATGATATTAAGCTGCTGTGGCCACAGACGTGATATCCATAAAGGGTGACATCACAGGTACAGTTACATGGAGTGGTGAGGTAAGAGAGTGGTCTAGCTGATTACAAGGGTAAAGGCCAGTGGGAAGTGTGATGCCTCAATGGGAATCAGTAATACACATTCCCATGACAGGATGCCAATACACAACTGCACTCACACACTCAGGTATGGACACACATGTATTCAGTAACACTGTAGCACACACACACACACACACACACACACACACACACACACACACACACACACACACACACACACACACACACACATACACTCAAGGCTTCACCGACACAGTAACACACACTTGCACACAGTTGCTACTGGTGGGATGAGGACCCCTGCCTATGTGCAAATCATCATTACAGTACTGTGCACCTACATGATGCACCACAGAGAATACACATGTACAGGTAGTCAATATGGCCTAAGATCGGGAACATCAACATGGATAGTTGAATGCATTGCCTGGATGGTGGGAGGGGTCCTATCAGTTCAGTATGGTAACATACATCCTCACCACAGGGACCAGTCAGCCCTACATACACACACCATCACATTCAGTAATTAATACACCTATGTCATGCACATACAGATACCTCAAATGTGTGAGATACATGCCCCTGCCTATGTCCTGCTTTATACATTGCAGTCTGTACAGATGTGTACACTAGTGTACAGGAGAGTGAGTAACAATTGAGATGTATTCCCCACAATACCTGACAAATATGGACACACACGCAACCACACATGCCAGTACTGTGAATCTCAGCCCTGCCTAGCTCATGTAATGTATGTCAGACTTACAGCAGTATTGCATGCGTTACAAACTGTACTGATGCTTCCTGTGACAACAGTGCTGATATATGCACTAGGGACGTCATATCTATTAACAGGTGTCAAGTGATTCACCTTCGCTATCACCCTGACCGCTGTCTAAGTTGTGTGTTATGTCCTTCAATTAATGAAACTATTGCTTACCGGTTACACAGGGTATTGTAGGACCACTTGTGACACACCTCTGAGCTGTCCATAGCAAATATCCATCTGCAAAGATGCCCCGCCACTTAGTTATTTCAACACATCTGTCCATACCTATGGTACATCTTTCTGTACATTCAGCATATCACCATATACAGTTGACAATGTTGAGGCTGCATTGCAGCTACATGATGCACTAGAATACACGCCAACTGCATACATCAGCAACTGCACATGCATGTTATCTGAATGCACAACACTACATGTACAGGTGTGTAGGTTCTACAATCCTGAAATTTGGTCATGTTTGTAGGCATTGCAATTGGCGGATATGTGTAATAACATACATGACACATGGACTGTTGTATGATATGATGGATGACCAGTACAGAGGGGATGTTATCTCTGACAACATTGATATCACACCTTATGTACTGTTAGCATTCAGCAGCCATGGACCTACATTCCATGTGCATGTGTGTAATGGCTGTAGCCACCTGTTTGCACAAAGGACTACAAGAGCTATGCTATTTACAGGTATGTTGTGTGTGTGGCATGTACATACCCAGAGCAGATACATGTATGTCATATCCATACATGAGGGTGTGTACTGGTGTACAGCAATAGACATCTGCTAACGGTGAACAGTACTGAGGGCCCTTGGTATGTGTACAGCTGACGTGGTCACAGACAGTGGTATCATTGCATTGCATAACACATGATGCAACTGTGTCAGTACATGTATACTGTTTACAGTTGATGTAGAGCTTAGTACGGTACACAGGTCAAGGGTCACATGGTGGTGTACTCGTCTGTCATATAACATGTATGGTTGCGTGGTGGTGGTCTGAGGGCATGGTGGTGTTTGCAGTTTACATCCTAGAATGCAGCATGTGATACTGTGTCCTGCACATGTCTCATATGTGATTCCTTTCATGGGGGGACTGGTCAGTACATGTGAGTGGCCTTTATGTATGTGGTACACCATCTGGAACAGACCGTACCTGTGTTATGGCCTACATGTCTGGATATGAGGTATATGGTGGTAGTGCTAGGTTCTGAGGTATATGGTGGTAGTGCTATTGTGCACTACGGAGACATCAGCCAGGTGTTCCTCACTGCACAGATGTCAGTATTCCCATTTGTTGGATCTACAGTGGCCAGCTGTGAATATGGACGCTACACATCTAGCACTTGTTAGCATAAGAAAACAATGCAGTTGCCCTGTAGGT
>NC_056737.1:1944563914-1944736414 GCF_019279795.1 Protopterus annectens
CTCCTTTGCAGCTGTGTAGGTGCAGTGGCAGTTGCCCATGGCTGGAGACCTCCGTCCCACTGTTCCCATGGGCTTTTGAATGCCAAAGACCCATCCCCATCCAGGGTGTATCCCCCCCTCGCATGTCATATACCAACCTTGTATGCTGTCATTTCTGTGCTCCTACCTACCCTTCACGGCCATACCTACACTCCTTCCCCAACAGCTGACCCTCACCTATGACACATAAGGCCATTCGGCTCCTAGGTCACCATCTGCCCTATACATAGCTGTCCATTACACACACGTGCCCTCTGGACATGTGAAACCCTTGTAATATGCATCATAACATACTACTGTCATTCTCACCACTGTCCCTCAGGCGCATGGTCCTGGTATGCACATCACTCTTACATGGTTCAGGTACACGTGAGGAGGACGACCCCATTGTACACATAACACTACCGGTCCCTCTATGGTTACCCCATTTACTTTTATCATGATGATGATGTTGTACATTGCAGGGGTACTGTTCACACATAATGATTGGACAGGTACTGTTGTGTTAATGTACATTACATGCACAGAGTGATGTATACGGCCAATGTACAACTATTGTCTGTCTGAGGGAGTCTTGTGATCACATAGCGCAACACCACTCCATAATACAGGAGTCACTGGTGTTTCCCATTTCATTCGTTTGTAATGCTTTGTTGCCACATGGCATGTCCCTGATACATCTCTATATATGTATGTACCTATATTCTGGACATAAACACTCACATGTACTTCTACATGATGGGATACATTCCTATACTGTTGAATGACCATGCTGTATGATATCCTCTGGTTACAGCATCTTACGCTCGATTAGCCTCTACATTGCTTAACCAATCCAATACTCGCATACTGGTAGCCAAACACGCTTACACCTGCTCGTTCCCGCACTTGCTAATGCACCAGCATTGGTGCTTGCATCTGTCATTCATATCCCTGGGTGTGTGCGAGGACCACAATATTACCTTGTGATGCCTATTACATCGTACTACATGACTTGAGTATCAGGATTGCCCACCCATTAGGCGACGGCATCACGTTCGGCTGTAAGGAATCTGTGGCCTGTCCAGTGACACAATCATATGTGTGCGTACCTCATACAATGTGCTCCCACCTTGTGATGCCTATTACACTGGAATACATAAATATGGTATCGGAAATGGCTACCTATTAGGCAACGGCATAGCATTTGCCTGTACAGAATCAGCAGCCTGTCCGGAGATTCATTCATATTCATCTGTTCCTCTTAGGCATACCTTGTGATGCCTATCACATCAGACTACATGACTACAGTCATAGCCGGCCTTAGGCATAGGGCAACTAAACATCCATCTAGGGCACCGCTTTAGTGGGTGCACTTTACCAGTATTTATTTGGTGTAGGTAGACCAGGATGGGGGCACTGGGTGATGTGGTGGGGTGTGCCATTGTGCCCTCTGCCTAGGGCACCAGTTGACCTAAGGCCACTCCTGACTACAGTATCGGGAATGGCTGCCCATTAGGTGACCGCATGGCATTCAAATGTACAGAATCAGCAGCCTGTCTGGTGAATCATTCATAATTGTGTGTTCCTCTTATAATCTGCTATCACCTTGTAATGCATATCACATCAGACTACATGACTACAGTATCGGGGATGGCTCCCCATTAGGCGACAGCATGGCATTCGACTGTATGGAATCAGCGGCCTGTCCAGTGAATTAATCATATTTGTGTGTTCTGCATACACTCTGCCCCCGTCTGGCTGATACATGGGAACCAAGACCCTGCATTACAAATGAGTAGTTGGGTTGTGGTAGCCACATCTGTCAGACGGGTCATGCTACCGCATACCTATTATAGGTTTGCCACCTTCTCAATTGGCCAAGGTAGGACTTTAGCGTAACCACCTGTCCCACTTTGCGAGGGACAGTGCGAAAATAATCAAGACATAGCACATGTCCAGATTACAGGACATTATTATATTCTATGTTTCATTAACGATTGCATACAACAGTTATTTTATATATGACACTTCTATGTGTTATGTGAGGTAGCATAAGCAATTCACATGCAACTAGATGAAGCTTTTATTTGTGCAAATAAGTGTTATCCTGTACTATGCACGGCTGTAGGTATGTTTAGTCCTGGAATGTCTGACATTTCTACAGAATATGTCCCACTCTGGCCATTTGGAAAGGTGGCAACCCTATAGGACCTGTATGTACAGACATCAGACTTTGCAGGGTAACACATCCACAGCCAGTAGAAAGGGGTGCACTTCACTGTTTCGCCTAAATAAAAGGATACTCTTGTAGCATTATAGTTGCTTATACTGTTACCTATAACATTTAGGTGTTTCAGAGGAACATAATTGTTTTATGCTACTACTACAGACAATATAGGCAGTCTTTGCCCTAAATCACAGGACATTTGCCTTAATTACAGTTATTATGCAGGACACAACTGCCCACAGGGGAGTGTCCCTCGCAAAGGTGGACAGGTGGTAACCCCAAACCTTTTATTCTATCAATCTTCTAAGGTAGTCGACGGAACATGCGCTTTCTCTCACTATCAGACCGCTCATACGAATGGGGAAGAATAAACACTGAATCAGGGACACTGCATAATGACCTCAGGGACACATTTAGAAGGTTGGTGCTATTAACCTGATACACTGATGGACACAGAGCACATATGTATTCATACACATTTTCTGAGGTGCATGCTGTTTATGACTTTTACATGTTGTCATTATTCATTATGTGCATTCTGCCACCTTTCCTCCTAATATCACTAGTTCTAGGATGGTTTAGTTGAGACTGTGTTAGGATTCTGATTCGTAATCACGGACGTCCCTGGTAATCGGGGACAGTTCAATGATATGGTCCCTATGTATTCCCCCAATGGTTTACAGACTGCCGAGTAGATGTGCTGTTATAGTTTTGGAGGTATGTGCGTCTGCTATACCCACATCGAAATATTACTTACACCCACGGGGCGGTCCTAATACGTGTCTGCCAGCCAATACATGCACGTTTAGCCCCATAATCACATACCCATAGTTCCCCCACCTGCCACTACTCTACAGCACTCATCCTTACTGTGGGCGCAGGTGGACGCAGGTGGGATATGAACATAACCCTACACACTGCCTACTCCTCATGCCGGGACACATGTCATACATTGTGTCAACCCATGTGTTATCAGGCTTGCACAACCTACTGTTCCGTGTACAGCTACATCCTGGTCATAATGGTGTTCCCCCATTGGTTGAAAGGTACCACATTTTTGGTGTCCCACAAGGGACGTCGCTGTCCATGTTTAAAGTGTAGACCTTGTAGATCTCTCCCACTGGTAGTTTCCTGCCGGTGGTCTGGGAACCAGTGTTGTATTTACCTTTATTGCATGTCTGTATATCTCACTGGCCTAGCTGGGGTGGGTGATAAGTAGACATTTGTTGAGTGGACCTCCCACCAACATATGCCCGGTCTAAACATGTTACCCATAACTGCTGTAACATAACCTAGGTATATACATGTGTATATTTACTGTAACATATATATATCTATTTACATTAATATATACAGACATATCTGCATATGTATTCATACATGTATATTCATATCTTGCTGTTTTATATATATATATATATATATATATATATATATATATATATATATATATATATATATATATATGTATATGTGTATATATATATATATATATATATATATATATATATATATATGTATTTATATGGTTATATACATGATTATATATATGTACATCAGTGTGTCAATACATTCCCCGCTCATACGCACTTACACATGCGTAATGGTGTTTATAAGCTTTACCAGCATACTAGTGCCTTATTCATTATAATGCTGACACACTTGAGTTATCTTGTAATCGGTATGTAGCACGTTATACAGTGGACAGATGTCGCTATATGTTCATGTTGGGATTACCGATGGTAATTGGAATGTGATAGTGTGATTCGACCCATCCCTCTTCTTCACAGCCTATTATTCCATTTAATGTCGATGTTTGTATGGGCATATTCCTATTATTTATGTCAACAAATGGAATGCATGTGTTACAGAATTTGTACGTCAACATATATTGCTGTCTGCATGTGAGTATAAATATACCTATTACGACCTAGCTGACCTCCACGGGGCGGTCCATTAGAACCAGCCCATCCAACCCTGGCATGCCTGGATTCATAATTGCATACCCATAGTTCCGCCACCCCACCCATGTTAAATTTACAGGCGTTACATCCATTATCCACTTGTTATAGCAGCCATGCACACCTTTACACATTTCCCTCTCCAGAGCTTTTGGAGACCTACATACATTCTGTCCCACCTCGTGTATTCACAGGGTCACCCACCATGTATATTTGCACATACGTGTCTTTCCTGGTGTTCTAGAGTACATCCATTTGCGCTTTCCAATTTTTGGAGGTCCTAGCATGGGACTACATTCTGCTTGTGTGTAAAATAGACCTAGCATTTCAACGATGTTACTCCCAGTGGTAATACCCTGCCTGTGGTGTGAGTAGCGATGCTCTGCTCACTCCTGGGCAGCTTTTTATAACATATGCTAAAAGCACTTCACAATACCAACATTGCTCTTGATTCCCTTCACATCCCTTGTGTATGCTTTACTGTTACAATGTCAATTCTTTATATATATATATATATATATATATATATATATATATATATATATATATATATTAGATATATATCTATACACACATATATGTTACAGAATATGTATACATTATGTATATATTATATGTATATATATATATATATATATATATATATATATATAGATATATGTTACATCTGTACATACAAACATATATTTCCTATGCTGGGAGCCACTTACACCCGCACAGACGCACTCGCCTATGCTTACTGTGCATTACATATGTTTACTGTTGCTTATTTATGCTTATTTGTGCCTTATACATTATGACAATACCACTTTGATTGAAAGGAACTGGTTAATAGTCCCATGTGATGCACACGTTCACCTTTACATGTTTAAATGTCGGCTTTACAGCAGAGCAACATTAATTCCACAAGGAAAATGATATGTGCTATTATCGACCTTGAACCGTGAATGCCTTTTCGTTAGGCGAATTGTCTAACCACTACACTATTGGTGTTCTGCCTCATTTATATGTATATTCATGGTGCATAGTTACCCAAACACACACCTCATCACTTCACTTACACAGCAGACATCCATTTACCTGTTGGGAAAAACGCACTACTACACATGCGTCATTCCCTATTCCCTACTGCTCTGGACTCGTGCCCCACATTGACTCACTCCGAGGATATTCAGATCTCTACAGCCTATAGTCCTGGCACATATGTGTGTTTGATTGTCAGGGTGTTCATATGGTCTTCTGGGTTTAGGCTTGTCCGACTGGGGACCAGGACTGCCCTGTACCTAGTTGAAAGTCAGACTTAGCAAAGGGAGATCGTTCGTTCTACTTTTAGCATTCTACCTGTGGTTGGGGATGCAGAGGTGTGCTCACCGATGGCCATCCTGATATATAACAGCACTAAATATTATGACTGGTTCCGCTGCTGTTTCCCTTCACATTCATTGTGACTGCTATATTGTGACCATGTTCATTCTTCATAACTACATATATATATATATATATATATATATATATATATATATATATATATATGTGTGTATATGTGTATCTTTATATCTCTTTCCATATATATCGGTCTGTACATACACATGCATATACACCTACATACGTTTTTACATTCCACATACCGTTTAATCACTGCCACCTACCCCCTTGCATACCCACTTATGTCTAGGGTTGCCACCTTTTCTAATGGACAAAGTGGGGCATTTTTGGGACACACATCAGATTTTACAGGCCGACACGTACCCACAGTCAGCACAGGGTTTAGAACTTTACTTATTTTCCTAGATGAGAGCTTATTCTTGTAGCAGTTTAGTTGCTTATTCTGTTTCTTGTAAAATTTACATATTTTACATACAGAAATAACTGTTTTATGCAACTGTTACATGAAATATGGTACATAATTATTTCCTACAATCACAGGACATTTGCCATTGTATTATTTTTGGTCAGGGCACACCTGCCCATACAGGGACTGTCCCTCACAAAGTGGGACAGGAGGTACCCTGCTTATGTCAGTGCCTTAATCACGCTATATCCAACTGCCACTATGCGAATGTGTAAGGTATATATTCTCGATAATGCATGTGGGGAGCCGTGCATCACGGTCAGGTGTTTAATCCCGGGTAGTAGGTTCTGCATGACCGGCTGGAGGTTGAGCAGTCTGATGGACCACTACTGCACATACAACTTGTGTCCAGTTGTCTACAGGACTGGAGATCATGTCGTGACACCAAGTCTGATGTTTACACAGGATACTTATCCCATGAGGGATGTCCAAAAATTAAACAAACGAATAACCTCCAATAACCTTTGATATATTTGGATTTACGAAAATGTGATAGGGTTATACATGCAAGGGATACATAGTTTGCAATCCTGAGACTGCCTAGGGTGAGACTGCCTACTAGATATGAGTAGTGGTCACTATGTGCAGATATGGCTGCGCCAAGCTAGCAGCCCGAGTATGGCTGGATTTGGTAGACATTCAGGAACGGGGGGGTTGTGTGCTGTAGAGGGGATGATGGGTATTCAGTTATGCATCTAGGTGTGTTGTGGTTGGATGGCTCAGTTCAGGCCAGACCATTATGTGGGTATGTGCCGGTGACATTTCTGTACATGTGTATCGCACATTTTAATATTCATATGTTTGTGGGATTGTGTTCTACAGTATGGCCTGTCAGGTTGTATTGCAGATGTGTATGTTTGTTCTTTGTGTTTCTTTCTGATTCACCCACTGCTGCCTCGTAAACTTCCAGTTCACCTATTGTGCATCCAACACAGTCTCCCCTTGGCAAATTATTACATTACCCGTCCCCCCACCCCCATATTCCACACACTCCATCCATCCCTTCTCTGGTTGATGGCCCATGGCACGGTCAAGGGAACACATTGCATACACTACATATCTCTGGTACCTGTATGGTTGTGAGGACTACCCTAGCATTTTTCACCTTCCATATGCTGTACATCACGCACATAGGTACACTCAAATACTTATCTTTCATGACATGGTAGGTAGACCCGGGTAATACCCATTCATCTTTGGCCCATCCTGACAAGGACGCCTTGGACCGTGAATGGGCAGATTTTGGGTGAATGCTCTGACCACTGGTAGGGTTGCCACCTTTTCATATGGCCAGGATGGGATATATTCAGGACACACATCAGATTTTACAGGCCAACACATACCCATGGTCAGTACAACGGATAGTACTTTTGTTTTATGCCTAAATGTAAGCTTATTGTTGTAGCAGTTTAGCTGCTTCTTCTGTTTCATTTACTTGCTTATTCTGTTTCTTGTAACATGTAGGTATTTTACATATGGAAATAAGTATTGTATGTGACTATTACATAAGATTTGGGACATAATTATGTCCTGCAATCGCAGGACATTTTACATTTATAATGGTTTTGGTATGGACACAGCTGCCCAGAGGGGGACTGTCCCTCACAATGTGGGACAGGTGGTAACCCTGACCATTGGGCTAGGCTTAGCTATTGGCAGCGCTAACACTATGTGTTTCGCTTCCACTTGATATAACTATTGACACTACAATGGAATACGTGCATGGGGTTTTAAATGTCATTTATTCGAGGGATGGGGACTCAATATTCAGCTACGTGCATTTGTGTTTGCTTCTTATTTTTGTGTTCGCAAAACTGTCTTGCATGCTTTGCATATGTTTCAGTATACACGGACACTGACAGGTGTGATTACTATTAGAGGCAGGCTGTACTATTCAGCATTTTAGGTTGCACGTAAGCAGCCGACATGTCCACGCCTGCATGCGGCGCTTGGACACGTCCCCTGCACTCACGCATGTTTCCTATGCACGTGGATGTGGCGGCAACGAGCCTTCATTAATATACATATGGTGCTACTGCGCCATCTCTATGTCGCACAGTCAGCACAAACCTAATGCCGTCCTTGCACTGAGCTTCATGAATCCCAGGGATTGTTTTCTTAGAACAATTTTAAAAGTGAAAAACAAATCTTAAACCTAATAAAATCTAGTTGGATAAATGGATTTCATGGAGGTTTAGCATTAGATATGCTTCTTTTATGCTGTGGATCTAGGAAACTTGTTTCATGACTTACAGCTTTGCACTTATCATAAGACATATTTCCTTGCCCTAAAGGGCAAGATGTTTTATTCCTATAAAATCATACCAATGGCCGATCCTACACATAGGTGAACTAGGCTGCCACCTAGGGCACTGCCTTCACACTTCTGGTAGGGTCACTTTGGGGTATTTATTTATTTATTTTGCTTAAAGAAAAGAAATGCCACTTTTCTTTTCTTTAAGATACATAGCTAGCTAAATAGATAAATAAATACTCAAAAAACACCCCTACCAGAGAAGTGTGAGTACTGCCCTAGGGAGGAAGTGTTGTTGACTTGAGTATTGATTGTTTGCATCCTGCTGGTTCCTGCCCTCAGTCTGTCTAGACAATGATTGTAGATCGTGGGTGGGATGGAGCAGGTAATCAGCAGAGTTTAGAAGGTATGGAATGGCTGCATTGGGAAGAGGAAGCATTTCACATAATGAATCTAGGTAGATCGTGGGTGGGATGGAGCGGGTAATCAGCAGAGTTTAGAAGGTATGGAATGGCTGCATTGGGAAGAGGAAGCGTTTTACATATTTTCATGTTTATTGATGTCCCTCATTTTGCAGAGTGGTCATATTTTTGTCTCATATGCTTGCCCGGCTGTCCCTCATAATTATTTTTATTTTGTGATAAACCACTAGGGATTAGATTCAGTCAAAGATGCCAGACATTTGACTATACCTCTCAACATTCCTTGATTTTGTCAAATATCTCTAATTTTGTTTCATATTTTTGCACTGTCCTTTGTACACATTTTGATTTTCTGATGATTACAGTCAGACAGTAGAGTTTCTTACCTCTTATTGTTCATGTAATGCACGTTGATGCAAAACCCACTGTTCCATTAATGTTTAAGTGTATAGGAGCAATATTTAAAAAAGTGTCCATTTTGATCCCTTGTTCCATCCTTCCCCATTATTTTTGGATGTGTATAGAAGTCTTAAACAAAGACATTGAGAAGTATGCATTGGAGTTCCAAACTTCGAAAAAATGTACTTCACCATAAAAAGCTTATTGATGCAAAGCATATTGTTCTATTAAGACAGGTAGAGTAACATAAAAAATGCTGTCTTGGAAGAGGGATCCAATGGTTGCTATTTGCTCATTTCTCATTAATCTGACTTTGCAGCATTACTGTGGTGATTAGTGTGACATAACAATTCTGGCCTGTCTGGAGGGGGATATGATCAACAGCTGTTCTTTGTTCATTATTCCAATTTTGCAAGATTACTGTAAGTTATGTAAATCAGCTTGGAATTCTTTGTGTAGTGACTGTTTCCATGGAACAAAGCTGAAATGTGCTATAACTTTGTTATTACAATCAAATGCCTGAAGTGCCTACAGAAGTAGCTACAATTGTTGTTGGTTGGGGTGGAAGTTGTTTATATAACGTAAATGACCCTCTTGCTGTTTTTCTCATTTCAAACAGTCAGTATCTGGCTTTGTAGGACTAGTGTGTAGTTTGCAGGATTAATGTGGTTTGTGCAAAGTAGCTTTGAATACTTTAATGTGCGGGATAGAGCTGATAGACACTATGTGGCCATCATTTTTTATAATAAACATCTGAAGTGCACACAGAAGTAGCAATAACTGCTGAGTGGAGGTGGGTATTTCTATTGAAAATAAGAGACCCCTTTCTGTTTGCTCATTTGAAACAGTTACTGTCTGGCTTAGCAAGACCAATGTCCATTTATGTGAAGTCAGATGGACAGACATCTGTGATGTGCATAGACAAAGCAGCTATAATTCCAAGGGCTTCTTTTGGAAGACATGATTAGCTTTCTACTGTTGCTTGCTGATTATTCTGTCTTTACAAGATTCATGTGATTTGAATAAAGCATCTTGGAATTCTAACATGTGGCAATTGTTTGTGTGGAGTAAAGGTGAAATACATTGCATGACCATCTTCCTTTATCACAATCAAAATTTTCTACAGATGTAATTTTAACTGCTTGATGGGACAAGGACTGCCTGGATTAATGTAACTAATTATCTTATCATTTGCTCAATTTAAATAGTTATCTTTCAGAAAAAGACATAAAGTGATCACTGAACATCCAGACATTCAGAGCTTCTGGGGGCCTTGAGGCCCCCACAGCCTAAGCCAGTACAAGTGGATTTTCAAACAGACTGAATGAATCCCACTTAGTCTAAAACTGGCCCTGCTCAAAGGTGTCATAGTAGCGTGTTTGGGGAGTTGGGGATGATATCATTAGTTCTTTAATTTTTCTCCCAAATCTCAGAGGTGTGTGCAGGTCACTATAGCTTGAGTTAGGCTAAGGAGACAGAGTGGGTGTTATTTTTTTAACTTTCCTCACAAACTTCAGAATTGTGCACAGAAAGTCACTATAACTTGTGTAGGACCAGTGCACTATCTAGGAGTAACAAGCTACAAACCTTACTGTGATCATTGTTATATAATCAAACTTAAGATGCTTATATAGTTTGCTGTCTTTTGGGTGAGGGTAAGAAGGTATGTTGCTTATAGAAGTCTGAATGCAACAAGTTGACATATGGTATATTCTGTTTTTTTTTCAGTTTTGTCCCAGTCTTGTATCAAAGAGGTACACAGACCGTGGCTATATGTTTGGGGTAGGGGTGAAGAGGTGTGCTGAATATATGAATGACAGCAGCAATTACCTGTGGACATTTGTACTTTAACTTTCATCTCATTCTAACACCAGAGGGGGATACACAGAAAGTAAGTGTCTTTTCTTCAGTGGGGGTTGGGAAACAAATATTATTCCCAGATACATTTTATATATCCTTTCAAATATCTGTCTTATCAGTTTGTGAACTGATATTATGTCAGCTGTGAGCATTAAGCCTTGGACACAACTTATTTCTTCCTTAAAAAATAAGACTGAATTTCTTTCTTTACTCACAGTTTTTATGCAAGCCATCATGGGACCAAAAGCTTAGAAAAAGTCTCTAAAATACTCTCAGAGCATCTGGAATGCCATGGTTTAATTTTCATGGTATCTGGTACAGTGTAGCCCTTGTCGGTGCTGAAAGGATACAAGAAAAAGCAAAGTTCAAGCGTGCACTTACTTTCTTTCCTTAATCACAAATGTTGTTCAGGCCATCACCGGATGAAAAGGTTGTTTAAAAAAAACTCTAAAATGTACCTCTGACTATCTAAAACCCCTTGGGATCTAGGGGCCTGGGGTTCTCCAGCCCTCTGGCTTAATGCATTTATTTCATTCACAGTTTGCTAGTGTAATTCTAGTCTGTTAGGATGTGTTGATATGATGGAGGAAAACGCAAAGTTGAAGTAGCACTGAATTTCTTTCCTTAATTACGATTTTTGTTCAGGTCACCATTGGATGAAAAAGATTGTTTAAAAAACTCTAAAATACACCTAAGAGCATCTAAAACCCCTATGGCTTCCATGAATTCATACCATTTTACTCTGCAGTTGTCATAGTGCATTTCTGAGAATTGTTGAATGAATGCAGAAAAAAACTCATGGGTAAGATAGACTATGAGAAACAGAAGAAGAAAAGTAATGAAATGTATAAAAAATAATCTGGATTGTGCGGGCAAGCCAGAATGTGGAGGGAAGCCAGGGTGATGGGAGCAATGGCACTGGGGGGAGCCCTTCACCTAGGATACCAGTTCACATAAGGCGAGCTCTGAACAGACCTCATGTCATTCCATATATCTTTTATTCTAGATCATATATGCGGTATCTTGCTATTGTATTTACTTGTATTGTTAAGATAAATATGAAATGAGTAGATGTCTGCATCTAACCCCAGACCACCTTATATTCTGTATTTCCAGTAACAATAAAGCAAGATAAAATAATGTAATAGCATGTGTCTATGCTATAAGCTACAGTAAATTATCTGTGGCATGTCTAGGTGTCTAGCTTTATATGAATTTAATATTTTGCACTTTAAGCTAGGGATTTTTTTATTTTGGGTTATTTGATTCTATATTTTTGGGAAGAATGCAATACATATGTGGAAAACAGAAAGTGCAAACTATAGCAAGTTATTTTCTTCCGCAACCCTGGCATTAGAATATTAAGTTACATTAGGCATGGAAGATAAAGCTTCCTACAATAAAAGAATTTTGTGGAAGTGATTTAGTATTTTAGGAAATAATTTTCATTCTTTTGGTTTTAGAACTTTATGGCTAAAATATTTGTGGCTCAGGCTTCTGTTGAACTTCCGTGTTCTGACTTCAGTGTACTTGCTTACCCTTGGACACATGTTTCTCATCCGATGTTGAAGCTGCGGTTGTCATGCCCCTATCTGATGTAGATACACTGCTATGGACTTTGAATGAACTAATTTCTGGTGAAACATTTGTATTTGTCCTCTTCAGACTTGGAGGCACATCTGCTGTGCTAGGATAAGCAGATAGCACTCTGGTAAATGAGGAGGAGTTACTTCTGGCATACAACGAAGTCAACCACAACAACCACATTGATGGTAGTACTGGTGTGCTGGGTGACACATATACAACTTTATGCAGTACGTAGGGCACACATACTGGCTTGCCTGTATCAGATGATGGCTCTCACCTTAGTGGGATTAGGCACAATCAGCGTAAAGGTTACATCATCTACCATATCTGGTACATTCTTCTAGATATAACTACAGGGGTCTTATTTACTGTACTGAAGCAGCAGATGCATTGACTCAGCTTTCAATGAGCAGTAAATGACACCTGCCAGGAAGGACATTACTGTTTTGGTATCTAATAGGACAGGTAATGCTGTTATTCTTACTTCTAAAAATGAAAAGTTTGTATTGTTTAGAAAACATACGTACACATTACAAAGACATAAAAGTCACAACCAGACAATGAGGTATATAACAGGTATCAGCGTTGGTTCTGATACACTGTAGTGATATTTTCATTAGAAAGAAGTAGCAAGCTTTTTTTATGATATTGGCACAAGCCTAAAGATAAAATTATAACGTAATTGTTTTGTGCACTTTTAAATATTTCACTGTGGAAAAATCATGAATGAAAACATGGCTTAACTCAGCTTTCACGGGGCATAAAACATACTTATAGTTCAACTATTGTACATTAAATAAGTAAATTAAATTCAGCTGGAGCATATGATGCATCATACATGAAGGAATTCATGTTAACTGTTAGAATGCAATCAAGACAAATCAGTTAATAGAGATAGCTGCAAAAATATCAAATATTCAGTCTAACAGTGCAGTTATATCAATGCAAGTAAAAGTGTATTTTGTTTTCTTCATGAAGCTCAGTGATGTGAGTAAAAGTAATCTTTGCTTTCCACTGTTGTCTTTTTTCAATCTGTCTTGAAATACTGGCTGTTCACCTGCATAAATATATTTCTTTTTACCTATTCATTTTACAAATGCTGGGGAAAATTTATTTTGTTATAGTTAAAAAACACTGTCTGGGATTCAAAGAGCTGTAATGAATATAAACATAAGAACACAGGGACAACACAATGCAAGAAATCACAAGGACTATACAAGGCCTAGCCACGTACACATTTAAGTAGACATAATTAAACATTTTTGCCCAAGTTATAAGTACTTAGTAGTACCCACCTCCAAAATCATGCAGGCCTAGACATGATAAGGGTCTATATAAAATCAACGAATGCCTAAAAAAGCAAACGCTGATTTATTTACTCCATGTAAGTGAAAGCTTACAATCCTGAACACTCAGAACAGCAATTTTTTTCCCAGAGAAAAAAAAAAATTGCTGTTCCACAAAAAAATAAAAATAAAAACTTAAAAACATTACATAAAGTAGGGGGCTTTGCCCCCACACCCCACAATGTGGAGGGCTGTGCCCCCCACACCCTCCTACTTAAATATACCAACTCTGAGATCACACTACAGTGACTAAAACGGCAAACTAACAGAAGTGGCCAAGCGATTTCTTTCCCAGGGAAATAAATTTGCTTATATGCCGTTTCACTAGTTTCCTGTTTGCTGCTTTTAAGTTCGATCAAGATGTATTTGAAGGATTGCATCTTCGATTATATAATAGGAACCCCATGATAACCTGCAAATTTAAGTCTTCCAGTCCACTCCAAGCAGGGATGTGCACGATAACCTCTAAATTTATGTCTTCCCATCCAATCATCAAGACTAGAATTAAAGGCTGACAAAGTAGTACTTTTCATGACCTGTAGTAGTAACTTATTCTGTAGGCTCGCTCTCATAAGTGTTGTTTATTTTAGGTACATATCCATGGCTCTAGTATGGGTGTTTGTAGAATCACTGGTTTTGAAAAAAAAATAGGAGGATAAATAGGATTAGGTTTTTCATTCTCAAAAAGTGAGACACAGGTCACCTTCCCAAAAAGATGCTTCAGACCAAAAGCACATAATCCATAAAGTACTGTGAATGCATCTCAGCAATTAGTTGAAGCAGGAAGAGGGCTAGACATAATGTATGGCTTTTTGTTTGATTTCTGCATTTTTACAATGTTGCAGTTGTATTCAAGACTCAAGTAAAACTGTATTCCTATAAAAGTTTGTTGTGTCTTTCGGCTTTTCCCGGTTGGGGGTCGCCACAGCAGAACTCCAGTCCGCTAATGATTGACAGTAGATTTTTACGTGCCAAGTTGCCAGCTCTGATGCACAACCTTCAACGAAGGTACGCCCATTCACGCATGTCTCCACACAGAAGACGCTCTAGCCGAGAATCGAACAGGACAACGTCTTACGGTGAGGCGACAACGTTTTAATTAAAAGTAGCTTCATTCTTACATGGCTACTACTAACTATACTCTTTTTTTTCTGTTCCTTTGGAATAGAAAAAAAAAGCATGACGATGTACATTTCTTCTGTTTTAAAGTTAGTAATTATGCCAGCAACAATTTTAAAAAGATAGTAAGTAATGTGCTAAGTACAGTATTTGAGCAAATATATTAAATATGACATATTAAAAAGATATTTTATATAATATTTATATTGTTATGTCTATTTAATGGTATGTTTGTTAAAATTATTACACTAGAAAACTGGGATTTAATATCGCATTGAGGAAATGAAAAACAGGAAGAATGAATAACAAACACATTTATAAACAGTTTCCTGCAATCCCCTACTTTAAAATTTTTAATCAGGTTATTTTTTTTATTACAGTATTATTATTACCGAAAACACAACACATCTCTAATTTCACCACAGAGAACAAAGTGGAAGTGGAGGACAGATGCATTATTTGTTCCATATTAGAAAAGGGTCCAGATGTGTTTAAACTTTGTGCACTACCGCTAGGATGCAACATAAAAAGGATATTGTGGTCATTGTTATTATCTTCTAATTCTGTGAAAAAATACAGTCAGTCCCCTGGAAAGATTTGATTTCTTACACAGGTTTATGTCTTCAACAACATTTGCTATACCAGTTGCAGATCAGTGCAACTTGTCTATACAATTTATAAAACTAAACAAAATTTACAAAAAATAATTATGTACAGAGCCTGCAGACGTTCAAACCCTTTGTGGCCAGCATGTCAATGCAGTTAAGAAGTTTCCTCAATGCATATATGTACAGCACAGAAACACAGTGGCTTCAAGCACAGTAACTAGGTCAATTTACCCGCAGACAAGTTCAAACCTTCTAGGATTCCAGTTACAGCAAGCAAAAAAGTATTCTGGGAGTAAAATGTAAATACGAATAGAAAATTTAATTGAAACAAACAGTTTGGGAAAACATACTTCTGAAATGTGTTGGCTCCCAGGATCGTTCAAAATACCTGACAACTACTCACCAAAACTGAATTTCCAAATAGAGACCATAATTTCCTGATTGTCAAGAAAATTCCTGACAGATGGCAACCCTAGTAAAGGACCATTTAAGTAGTGCATCTCTTAGCTACATTAATCAGATGTTTATTTTCCAAATTATTAGGCTTGTTTTTGTCATTGTTATCGACAACCAGTTTGTCATCATAATTGTTTTTGTAAATAATCAGCTTTTAATAGTATTGCAAAGAGGGCATTTAAAACCTAGCAATTTTCAGCCAATCAATCCTATAAATGACCCTAAAATATTGTAGTGCATCAAATATGCTGATTATGCACAAAAATAAGCAAAAAGATGAACTAGTTGCACACTGGTCTGCCAACAGACCAGAATGTAAAAGTTTTCTAAGGTACAAAATGTTTTTCATAGTGCCTGAACAAATGCTGACTATACTAAAAAAAAAAATAAAGATTAGTTAGTTGTGACTTCTCTGCCATGATACTTTATAACAAACTTTGTATGCACCATTTATAGCTGTTATGATCAGGTCTGATGGTTCGTCATCCAGCAGCCTACACAGAACAGCATCAGTAATGAAGTGTCAGCTTTAAATGCTGTAGTATGCTGCTACATAAATGACAAATGCATGGCTGAGGGAAGCGTCTAATAGTTTAAAAGCTGTTGGCTGTCTGTATGGTAGAGTTAAGTGTTTTACAGCCTTCAAGGTTGTAAAATGCTTTATGGTCCTATGTTTTTTCTATTCCCCGTGCACCTTTTAAATCTGTTGTCATCAGCTCTTGTGCTTCAGGACTCATGACAGCCTCCAGAAAACAGTATCAGCAGCAGTTTAACAGCATTAAAAACTATGTTACACTTTGCACTGCCACACAAATAATGCACGTATAGCAGGCTGGAGTATCTAACAGTTTTTAAAGCTGGTGGATGTCTGTGTGGTAACACACAGTGTATTATATCCTTCAAGTAATATAGTTCTTCTGTAACTAGTAGTACTTTAGAGCAGCTAAAGCTCCATGTATTGCAAAGAATTATATGTCCTGATCGTAACTAACTAGCTAGATGCTCATGGCATCTATGTCTTACACATAACAAGTTAGCTATGATCACAGTTAGAATTTTAATTCTCTATATAGTTGCAGCAGATATTTGTTGCTAAACTGTTCCGCTTTGATATAGTGGAAACACAAAAAATTGCAGATTTAGCTACCTTTCCTTGTTCTGTTAGTTTTACTATAGACACTATGCATAAAATGTATGACAATGCAAATAATTCTTCTGAAAAATAGTTGTTTGGGACCTAAAACTAGAAATGAGACATTTAAACCCAGTAACATATAAACTATACAAAACAAAGTCACTAATTTATTTTCTATTGAAACAGCTCAAGGTGTTTCTCATTTCTCCTTTCAGAAATGGAAGTGGGCTACAAGTATTTAACAACTGTATTTTAGCCTGAGTACAGAGCATTGGAGGACTCCTGTGAAAAAGGTACCTTGATTTCTGAGTTGATCAGGAGTGTTCTGTTTTGGAAGTAACTTTCAGTCCACTTTATAGCAGGTGAGCTAAAGTTAAATTTTGTAAGTTTATAGAGCAGTAGACTGTGGTTTAGTGATTTGAAGGTGCATACGTTCATAGGTCTTTACTAGGCTAAAGACCACTGAATCCTTTTTAAGCCTAGCCATGCATCCCAAATATCTGACAAGTTCTGATGCTCTTGGACGTGTAAGCAGGGGCTTGGGAGATAAAAACATTTACAACCAGGGCCTGAGAGATTGACCATTTATGGGCTGTCTGTGTCTATTAGAGACATAGGTGCCAAACCAGAGATGAATTTCTTGTTCCTCATCTAGCTGTCCAAATTGTACTTGAATTGGGTTAAGGAGGAACTATGCTTCAGATGGATGGGAAGCCTATTCCAGAAAAAGGATAGTCTCTGGGATATGTACCTGTCTTTCCAACAGGTCTCATTTATATCACAGACAAGGTTAAAATCTTTAGATTGGATAATTATGGTGCTGTTTGTTTTGTGGCTATACATGAGGTCCATCAGAATGGGAATAAGGAATGAAGATGCCTTGTATGCCAGACATTGATGTCCCCTCAACAGCCTGTAGGAGAATAGGAACAGGAATAGGGCCTTGACATGAAACTCATAGGACAGATCTATATTACATCAGCGAATGCTTAAAAAGCAAATGCTGATTTATCGACCCCATGTAAGTGAAAGCTTACCATCCCGAACACTCGGAACAGTTATTTTTTTTTTTTCCCAGGGAAAAGAAATCGCTGTTCCACAAAAAATAAATAAATAAATAAATAAATAGTTCAAAACATTGCATAAAGAGGGGGGCTTTGCCTCCACACCCCCCAATGTTGGGGGCTATGCCACCCACACCCCCCTACTTAAATATACCAACTCCGAGATCACACTACACTGATGAAAACGGCAATGTAGTGGAGATGGCCAAGCGATTTATTTCACAGAAAAATAAATTGCTTATATGCCATTTTGCTATTTTGCTGTTTCATGCTTTCAAGTTCAGTCAAGATGCAGTCGAAGGATTGCATCTTCGATTATATAATAGGAACCCCATAGGGCATGTTATTTATGCTTTATATTCTTTTACAGAGGAACCTCTGTGGATCTTCCAACTGTTAGATGTGTCTGGTTAGGTACATACCAAAGGGGGCACTGTACTCAATAATAGGCTGATGAGTGTCATATACAGTGGAACTGTAACCACATTCCACCTATATGCCATACCATTGTTTATAAGTTGTGCACATAGAATGATTTCCTCTCTACCATAGACACATAATGGTCTAAGGTTGGATTACTGTTTCTGTGCATCCCAACGTCCCTGACTACTGGATCAACCCTTACGGGTGTGTTGTCACTGTAGTAGTTACTGGGGTGGCCAACTTCCAGAACAACACTATTATGCATTTCTTGGCATTTAGTTTTAGTCCATGGCTCAGGCACCAATTATTTGTCTATGTCAGCCCTTCTTAAAAAATGTTAGTGTTGGTGGGAGTTTCTATGACTTCTCGTAATTTGTAGTTATCTACAAATGTGGTCAGCCAATGGCTCTTGACATTGGTCTTGACTTCAGAGTGGTAGATGTCCTTAGATTGGCCTATTTGTAGAGGACAACACCTCAGTTCTAACCTCTTGGATCCTCTCTGTGAGCCAGCTGGCTATCCACTTAAACATAAGGGTTTATACCTAAACTTTTGAGTTTGTCAGCAATGCCCAAGTGAAGTATTGTGTTAAATACCTTGGATATGTCAAGGTAGGCAGTGTGAACTGTTTTGCCCTTATCCATTGCTTTGGTGATCTTCTCAAAGAACCCCACCAGGTTGAGTAGGCATGACCTGTCCTTGACAAAGCAAAACTAGGTTGAATCCAGTGTCTGGAGCTTTATTATGTTATTATTGATCATTTCCATGAACATTTTTTCCATAGCTTTGCATATTAGACTAGTGAGGTTTGTGGGTCTGTACTTTCCAGGGCACGTAGATGGCCTGCCTTTGTGCAGGGGGATGATGGCTGCCATTCTCCTCTTTGGAGACTGACTTAAATAGTGATTCCAGAGGGCCAGATAGATCATGTTTCATGCTGTTTAGAAGGCGACCAGGAATATTGTCAGAACCCATCAGTGCCATAGAGGGAGCACTGAGGACCTCTTTCCTAGTGATAGTTGGAAGAGTTATATTTGATGGCATTTCATGAGGAGTAAATCTGTCTGCCAGTAGGTTTGCTGTATTGTCTGGATCAGTGATTCAGTGTAAGTGGCTCTATTAACAAATAGCTCTTCACACAATTGTGTATTGCTTTTGAGGTTGCAGATATGTACTCTTAGTTGTTTGTTAAGTTTTCCAGAGAGTATTTCAGACCAACATAGACCAGCAATACCAAACATGTAAAAATTCTTATAATAAAATAATTTAATTGCTGTTGAGTACTTTTGTCCCATATAATGCAAAATGATACAAAATGAAACTTAATCAAAACAAAAAGACCCTTTGATTTCGTCACTACTTAAAAACACTTAACATGATCACGTGAACAATTCACGATAACAATCTTAAAGAAATGTGCTCAAATAAAACTCTAAAAATAAATCACATAAAGCTTGTGTGTTAAAAACATAAATACAGAATAATACATATGTGTATATTTCTATCCAGACTGAATTATACCCACAATTTAAATAAACTGACATTATATTATATATTGACTGAAAATTCATATTATTTATACACAAATATAATGTCTGTAATTAAATATTTAATAAAAAATGGAAGATAGATGTGTGTATGTTTCTAAACTAAATTGTCACATAAACTTATCATAGTAAAAACCTTATGAAATATAGAAGTTTGCAGTTAAACAATTTGTAATTGAAGGAATGTTTGAAATTGCAAAGGGTCCCAAAAGGGTTGAGATTTTCTAGGTTTCCTAACAGTGTGGAGATAGATTAAGATTTCTCTAAGGAATAGATAGAGATGTTTCACAGGTATGCTTTGAACCAATGAGAATTCTAATTAAAAACAATAAATGACAAATGGAAACACTTATGGATACTTTGTATCCTATGGAAATTAATATTAAAAATCACTTGCTGCTTGACAGATTTTGGAGAAGTACAACAATGTTTTTGTCAAAACTGACAAAGTTATTATGAATAGAAAGCAGAAAAAATAGACAGGAGCATTATAGACATCACCACCATTACCACCCTTTCAAGTATAGTCCTGGAGCAGAGTGAATCTCAACAAGAGACAGTAGAATAACCATTTATATTGGATATCCATGCCCCTTTAGAATACAACCCATCCTCAGATCCAAAAGACTTACAGGGTTGCAAATCCTATAGGACCAACATCCACATTCTGCACACAGCAATAGTCAGGACCAGTACTTTTGGAATACCATTGAAAAATGAATTATTGATGCCTACAGAAATGTAATTAAAAAGTGAAGAAGGCAGAGGCAGAAGCAGAGGCAGGGGGAGAAACAATAAAGGTCAGGGATGAGAAACAAAGGGTGATTAGATAGTAATTTCATTTCCATCACAAATAACAGTATTCTCCATACACGCAAGGGCTTCAATTATAGTTCCGTAGTTGTCAGTGATTCATTTTTTTACCTATTTGAAAAGGGCTTTACATTCATCCCTTCAAATAAGGGCAACATAGTCAATGTATTGCTCAATTTAAAACTGTTTAATAGAAAATTAAATTCTAAAAATAACTTTAATGAGAAAAACAATAAGTTTTTATTTGGAAACAGAGTTGAGATTTCTAGGACTATTTATTACACTCTACTAAATCTACTTATTGAAATGTTTGAAAAGAATGAAGGTATGAAGGCAATTATCTGCCTGTTTCCATTAATTAAATTAATATTAATTATAGGCATATTGATTCGGTGCTGCAGTAGCGCTGTCGTCTCACAGTAAGACATTGTCCTGTTCGATTCTCAGCTAGACCGTCTTCTGTGTGGAGACATGTGTGAATGAGCATACCTTCGCTGAAGGTTGTGCATCAGGGCTGGCAACTCGGCACATAAAAATCTACTGCCAATCATTAGCGGACCGGAGTTTCGCTGTGGCGACCCCTAACCGGGAAAAGCCAAAAGACCCATAGGCATATTGAGTCTTTATTAGATGAATCTGATTAAAGATTGTCTATGGAATTATTTAATTTCCTTAATTTGAAATTTCCTATTCCAGACACAATATTCGGCCTACCAAAAATTCATAAAGATATAGCAAGACCACCGTTTAGACCTATCGTCTCAGGTAGAAATTCAAAGACTTACCCATTGGAAATAGTTACTGACAGATGGCTAAAGCCCAGTAATAAGATTGTTGAGCATTTCCTTACTGATTCTTGGCATTTTCTTAGTAGGTTGAAAAATAACCTATGGGCAGATGATATAGGTTTCCTTACTATTGATGTAATAGATTTATTTACAACAATACCTAGAGATGAAGGGCTTGAATTGTTTTATGATAGCTTGGTAAGACTGAATTTTTTGGACATAAATACTATTGAATTGATTAAGGACTTGATGAGTTTAGTTTTAGACAACAATTTTATCTTTTTCGAAGGGGAATGTTTTAAACAGATAAAAGGGGTAGCGATGGGTGCACCTGGTGCCCCAATTTATGCCAATTTAGTTTTTCTTGATTGGGAAAATAGAATTATTTTCAGCAGCAGTTTTTATAGGAAACATATTCAGCTATATATCAGATTTCTGGACGATATTTTTATTTTATGGAAGGGTTCTGTCCAGGAAATTGAAAAGTTTATGGCCTTCTTAAATAATTCTTCTGCTTTTTTCAAATTCACTTATAATCTTAGATTCAAAAGCACTAACTATTTGGATACAACTATTTACAAGAAGAAAAATGGTTTTAGATCTAGGTTGTATAGAAAGCCCACTTTCAATAATTCTTACTTACATTTTAGTAGCAGCCATCCATTTAATCAAAAAAAGAGCTTAGTTAAAGGACAAATGAGTAGGTCAGCAAGAATGACTTTGGATTTTGGTAATGTGAAAGCAGATTTAGATCTGATAGCCAAAATGTTTTTGTTGTGGGGTTACCCTATAGATCTTATTAATGATGTCAAAGAATAATAGTAAATCAGTAAGACACCCTGTGACTAAAAGTGAATTTATACTTTAAGCATATGGAAATTGCAATACTAGTAACTTGGTCTATATGGCTAAGTGTGCACAGTGTGATTATTACTATGTGGGCATGGCTAATAGGAAGTTTAAAGTATGCATAGCTGGTCATATTAGTGACATTAAAATGTAAGCTGTCAACAAATGCATTAAGTAAGCACATTTTGGAAAAGGGTGATCAACATTTATTTAAATGTATGATTTTAAAAGTGATTTATAAACCTTTGAGGGGAGGTAATGTGAAGTTGTTAACAGAAAATGAGGAAATGAAATGGATTTTGCGAATGAAGTCCCATATTCCACCAGGATTAAATGACATTTTCACTTTAAAACCTTATTTAAGGGAATTACATCAAAAAGTATGAAACTATGTCATGTGATTTTATTAAGTATTTAACTGATGACTGCAGCTGTTAAGATGTATTCACCTGAAGAAGCCTTGTTGGTGAAAGTTCAAACTTTCATGTGAAGTTTTAACTTGCGGTTTGTAATAAAAGATCTTGAATGTTCCAGTGCTTTTTTCTTTCTTTTTTGGTGTCAAAGAATATGTTTTGTCTCAATGGGGAAACAGATGTGTGCCCCTTTTAGGAATGGATTTGCCACTTACTTCACAAAAGAATTCATCCAATATATATGAGACGGCAAAAATTTTGAGTTACGGTTGCCAAAGTAAGAAATATTTTTTCGGAGAGATGGGCATTGTTGTCTAGTAACCTTGAGATTTTAGGAGTAGTAGGATCTTCACCTACATTTGTTTATAAAACTTCCTTCAATTTTAAACAACTCTTAGAGGGAGATGACAGAAATTTTAGGTCTAGTAATTATAGGGGCACCTACAGGTGTGGATCGTGTGAACAATGCCAGTATATTTTACAGGCAGAAAACATCATCTTAAAGAACAAAGTTCAGTCTAGGATTACTTTTATCAGAGGCAATTGTATGACATAAAGCGTAGTTTATTTGGCAAAGTGTGGCCACTGTCCAGCCTTTTACATAGGCAAAACTGACAGGGCATTTAGGAACAGAATTTATGAGCACATCTATCAAATAAGAACAAAGAATATCAATAATGTACTCTATAGGCATTTGTCTGTTAGTGATTCATGATCTAGTTTCAGGTTTGCGTTATTGGAACAAGTCAAATATAATTACAGAGGTGGGGACTTGAAAACCCTCCTTGAAGTGAGGAAGATTAAATGACAAATCAGATTCTGTGTCAGTTTTCCCTCAGGCATTGATATGATCAATCTATAGCCTGTGTTGAAGTTGAGATCTGAGAAATATATTTAGCCCTCTATACTTTTATATACTTTTTATATGTTATCAGTTGTGGGGTATTTTTTATTTAAATAGGTTACTAATAATAATTGGTTGTGTAGTTAATTTTGAACATTCTTTGGCTAGTAGGGTATTTTATACCAGAAGGGAGTTTGTTGCATGAATGATTGTATACTGCTTGAACAGCACAAAGTCAAATGAACCATTGTTTCTTTGTTTGCTAGCATGGTAGTTGATTGTTTTAATAAATATATTCAACAGAGGCTTATGACCTAAAAGTTAGTATACATTATGTTAAATTAGGTTTGGTCATGTTATGTATTTTTCAAAAATATATTTTTTAGTTTTATTAATTAATTGAAGTCAATTAAGTTCTTTCTTGTTTAATTATTTGCCCCAGATATGTGTATAAGGGTGTGTGTCTTTTGTAAATTGATTCTGAAGAAGTCCAGTCCAATGGATGAAAGCACTTAATTCTGTTTTAAATAAGTTGTCTATTTAAATGTATTTTTATTAGAAATGTTTTAATGCGTGTTGAGTCCGTTGGCCTGGTGCAATTTTTAAAGTTTACAAGTTGTTTTTGTTTTTTGGTTGCACTAACTAATTTATTGTGTGCATTTAAAAATACCTGCCAGAACAGTATTTACAAACTATATCATGACAGAGAGAGAGACAAGAACAAATAGCTCTCCTAGAATTTAAACAAGGATGAAAAAAGTTTACTAAATTCAGTAGTCAGTAATTGACAGGTCCGATTTATGAAACCTGATAAAGGAGGTGGAGTGGTCCTAATAAACAGACTTGACTTATAGGGGAAATGTTAACATTGTTAAATGGCAGTAGTAAATACCAACAGGTTCCACATAACGAGATTAACAGATCATACCACCATACAGATTTGTTTTTGAATGATCATTTACTTCAAGGTAGTATTACTCCTTCAGTTTATACATTTGTTTCAGCCGCCAACCCTATTGTCTTAACTATATTCCAAAGGTACACAAAGACATCAGTAAGCCCCCATTTACACCTATTGTAACATTGGATGGTTCAAAAACATACTCACTAACAGAATATATAGATAGGATGTTGAACCCTTTATACAGAACAAGCCAGTACCTTTTGAAAGACTCTTGGGACTTTCTAGATAGCATTAAATAAGGCCATTCTGCCTCCCCTTCCTTTCTGTTTAACTTCCTGCAGCCCATCCCTGGAACACTATGCCTCTCATGACATAGACAATCTTTCCATTGTGTTCACCAGCTCCTGTCCTTCCAACTGAATTCTACAGCACATATACTTACCCAAAACAAGTCCTGAAATCTTCCTCAATTTGTGGGTGAACTACACCACCAAAGATTTGAGATATACCCTCTTTCTAGTGCACTCACTAGCTCATTTTCTTCCAACTGAATTCCATGGTACAGATACTTACCTAAAGCACGTCCTAAAATCTAACTCAACTTGTGAGTGGACTACACCACCAAAGGTTTGTACGTTTTCCTAAGTTTAAATAATTAAATTTGAATGTTCCTTTTCCTTGTAAAATATCACAGTACCTTGTTTGTTGGGATAATCAGTTCCAGAACTAGCTTATAGTGTGTTTGGTAGGGACGGCATAGAGGAGCTTTCCTCAGATGTGGCATTTTTCTTATTCCTTGTATCTCATGCCTAATAACCAATACTACAAATCACTTAGCCTCCCACACATGTTAGGTTCCTCTTTTCTCCCATGTATTACTGCTATTTAATTTTATTAAGCAACCACGTTTTCTATTTTACTAATTTTTACACAGTTGCTGCAATAATATAACTTAAAAAAAACCCTCTTTGTCTCAAGATAACTTTATTGTTATATCTTCGGATCTTTTGCTTCACACCAAACTCATAGATTAGCACATTAACACAACACTTTGTATCACCCCACCATCTCTGACAGTTTTTTTTCCATATTTGCATGCTACAAGCAGTATCTTACTGATAGTTATTCTTTCCACTCACAGATTTCACAAACCAGGTGCAGCCCGCTTGGGCTCACTCTGCTCCCCCACCTTACCCCCAATTCTCACCCACCCCCAGTGCACATAAAGAAATCCTATAACTCCACCCACTTTTTTAGGCAAGACCAATCACTATCTACTCAATCACATCCCTGCCTAAACATTCCCATTCTACTTCCTTCATTCATATACTGCTTTCTGTAATTATTCTTTCACCAATCCACTCTCCTGTCACTACCGAAACGTATCAGCATATGTCTCATATCCAAAACTAACTTCTCCCTACTACTAACTCACCCTGTTTTTAAACTCTTCTGAATCCTATCTGTTTATCTCTTATCGGTCATCCTTCCCTTCCTAGACCACCCATATTTAGTCAGATCTCAACCATGCTCTACTCTACTTCTCTCTTTTTTCTTTAATCACATTCCCCTTATTTCTCCTATTACACCCACTGTGAACTTTTTCTCTCTGTCCAACTGTAAGACACTTTCTCACTAATTACTTCATACCTTCTTTCCCTTCATATCTCCATCTAGTACAAATATATTGCTTCTTTCTCACATCATAATGTTTTTCTTTTTACTATTAAATCTCACAACACTCAACTCTATCTCCTTACCCTCTAAACCTTCACTGGCTACAACCTTCCTATCGCACCCGTCTAAGAGCTACACAGACATATCTCCCAGCCTATAGCAAATCAATCCATTACTGTTCCCCAAATTGAAAATGTGTCTACTAAAAAAACTCATTCCTCTATACGCCATTAAAAAAACTCTGTCCTGTACCATCAGATTTGCCTTTATAGATCAAAAAGAACCAACTACCATTCTTTTACACTTCCAGACTTTCTATCATACCCCAGTGTGGAGACATCCATCCTGATTCAGGACCCAATTCCACTAACCTATCTTCACTAGCTAATACCAATAATTCATGTAAATCCTTGCATATTGTTACACTAAACTTCCCAAGTATTTGTTAACAAAATTATTGACTTCCATACCTGGATAACTCACAATCAACCAGACATCATCGTTGCTACTGAGACCTGGCTAAAACCTAATGTAAAGACTCTGAATTCCTCCTTGCAAGTTTCAATATAATAAGGTCTAATAGGTCTCACAAAAAAGGAGGTGGTATTTCACTTCTTTTCCATAACACCTACAGTATATTCCCATACTCAGATACTATTCCACAGTTCTCCAATGCTGAAATTCTTATTTCTTTCCTAAAAATAAATAAATCTGAATGATTATGTATCATAGTTCTATACATACCCCCTGGCAATAACATACCTATACTGGAAGAGATCCCTGCTTGGATTGCTAATACTATTAAAAATGAAACCCTCATTCTGGGAGATGTTAATATTAATTGGCTAAACTTCTGCTCTAAATTCCCATCCTCAAATATTAACCTATTTAAAAGCACTCAGTTATCACCCTCCAACTAGACTGAATAGTAGTAAAAAGGAGAATTCCATCCTAGACTGGATACTGGTTACTGATCCAAGTAAATTCTCCTCAGCTGGTACACCCCAAATGTACTTAGTGATCACCTCTCTGCCTCTGTTCATAGAACATTTCTCTCCTTTCAAAAGCAACATCATTATAAACAAATAAGGAATCTGACCAACTTCAAATCACAGACATTCCTCAATCTGCTAAAAATATGAACTGGAGCACCCTAAAACTTCTACCTCTAGATGATGCAGTGGATTACTTCCACATAATATTTCTAGAAACACTAAACAGCCTTGCACCAACCCCTCACAACCAGGCCCCATGGATAACTAAACCAACAAAAGAACTAATGCTAGCTAGGGACAAAACTTAAAAACAATGGCTATAAAATAAAAACCCTCCAGACCTGTTGAAACTCAAGCAGATTCACAACCATGTAAAAAGATATGTAACCAAGCACAAAAACATGTATTATCTAAAACTTTAAACCAGTCATAAGCAGGACCCCCAAAAATTCTGGACATCCATATCCTCACTTTTAAATCTGGGCATAAAACAGAATCCATGTCCACATCCTGACAAAACACCACAGCAAATAGCCAGTCCTAAAAATTTGGAAAAAGGCATTTATTCTACCCCTTCACAATGCCGGCAATTCTACTGATATCTCCAACTATCATCCTATAGCCATTCTCTCTCCTATCTCTAAGGACCTTGACAAAATGTATACACATACAACTTCTAAATCTTTTCCTTAATAACCAGATTATATCTCCTACATAACATTGACTTAGATGAAGTCATATTACTATGACTGCCTTGATATCGTTCATGGATACAGTCAGCAAACCCCGAGACTCAGGCAAAATTGTCCCCTCCCTATTTCTTGACTTATCAAAAGCTTTTGATACAGGGTCTCACCTCCTACCTCTAAACCAACTCTCAAATATTGTTCTCTCCCCCATTCTCTTAACTGGTTCTCAAGTTACCTGTCGGACAGACAACAGGCAGTTAAATGGCAAAACTACCTCTCTCAATATCTTCATAACTCTACCAGGGTTCCCCAAGGCTCTATATTATGACCCCTCCTATTTAGCATCTTTATTAATAGTCCCAGTCTTCTTTCAGTCAGGGATCTCTCATACAATACACAGATGACTTTACTATTATATGTTCTGCTGATTCCATGTCTGATCTTCAAAAATATTACTCATTTGGCCTTTATCTCCAAAGCAACCTGGCTATGCAATAATCATTTGTCTCTCAAGCCAAACAAAAGCAAGCTAATTCATTTTACCCACAAGAAACTCCTGTAAACAAAGCCAAGTTCACTATACTTTCTCAGAGCAATACAATATTTGAAGTTGTTACTTACCGTAAGCTACTGGGAATAATAATAGATGAACATTTAAAATTTGACCTGTACATACAGCATAACATTAACAAAACATACCAAAAGCTAGGCATTCTTTACAGGCACGAACACTTCCTTAACCCTTCCAATAAACAAGCATTTGCTATCATTACATACTTTACTCTCTCATCTATGGTGCCACTCTAGTTACTAACCTATAATCCTCCTTAAAAACAAAGCTTGAAACATGTTATAACAAAATTGCCAGGTTTACTACAAATGCCAAACATTCTACCCATCACTGCATAACTCTACACTCCCTGAACTGGCTTGAACTTCCTCACTATCTTTCCTACCTGCGATTATTAACAACTGTGCATAAAATAGTTTATAAACTTTTAGTCTGTCCTGTTTAGTTCATTATTTAACTACTACCTTCCCAAAAGGTATCCCAGAGCTGAACATCAACACCTTTTGCAGGTTTACAAGCCTAACCTACCTGCCAGCTTCTTTACTCTTGTTCTGTAGCCAGAGCCTGGAATAACCTACCATTAATAATTAGAACCAATCAAAACTATGCTTCATTTAAAACTTCTTTACAGGGGTACCTCTTTTCTATCTGGAACTGCACTTGTGCCAAACTTCCACCTTTTAAATCGTGACTACCTTTACTTCATAAATATACTCATATTTCTATTAACCATGATCTACAAAATGTCTGGGGATAACCTAACTACTCTTATGGCAGAAGCTTTCAGTAATTGTTAGCCATTTCACTTATTCCTTATCTTACTCTGTAATTTTAAGTTTGTATCTAATTCTACCTAATTGACAAATTCTGTCTAAACTTTACTTTAACTAATTGTTAATTATTTGCCTATATGCATGTATTTTGTGAAACTTTTCATATTGTCAAATTCTGTTATATGCTCATCTTTTTTATGGAGCTTTTCTCCCTGGATCTTCACTGAAAATGGGCTCTTAATGGCCCAGTGGACTATCCTGGTAAAAAAAATGCCAATAAATAAATAAATAAATAAATAAATTAGTTAAAAATGAGCTATATGACAAAATTTTAATATTTTTAACAACAGATGTGACTGACTTATTCCCCAGTATTCCACATGAAAAAGGTTTAAAAATGTTTACTGAAACACTCACAGGCTGTTGATTTTTCAGTTCCCTAGATGTACAAATTTTGAACATCGTTATGAATATTATACTAACTAATAATTGTATTTATTTTGAAGGGGAATACTTTAAACAGTTGAAGAGCATATCAAAGAGAGCAGTTTGCACTCTCACTTACGCCAATATGGTACCTTGTCAGTGGGAACAGGAACTTTTCTTTAATTCTAAATACACATCTTATTAGAAATAGTATGGTAGACTTTTACACAATAGAATTATTTTTACACTGGTCCTTTAGACATGGTAGACAAATTTATAACCTACATTAAAATCTCTGCAGTATTTTTAATGTTCAGTCATAGTTACAACTACAATGCTGTTCACTATTTGAATGCAACCATTACCAAAGTAAATAATGGTTCTAATTTTTGTATATACAGAAAGCCTATGTTTTCAAACGCATTTCCTGCCGTAGTTGTCATCCAATGGCCAATAAGAAAAGTTTAGTTAAGGGACAATCCATAAGACTTTGAAGGATGACATCAGAAGATAAAATATGAAATATTTGCATTTATATCATGCTATCAAAAGATGAAAATAGCGAACGCTATTTCATCTAACCTAAAATATCTAAACCACAAAATATCAAACATTCAGAACAGCAAATTTTTTTCCCAAGGAAAAAAATTGCTATTCAGAAACACATACACACAACACAAGCACACCAAAAAAAACATCAATCCACACACATACACTTAAAATCCTACATCTAACCCTACACTAAACTGTACATACACTACCATCTATCCACTTACCTTAACCCAAACCCTAACCCTAAGGTCCGTCACTATCGCACACTCACCTAACCCAAGCCCTAACCCTAACTCACTTAACTCTCCCCTAACCCTAACTCACCTAACCCGCACCCTAACCCTAACGTACACACAATCGCACACTTACCTGAACCCGACCCGTAACTTTCCAACACAGCACTGAAAATAGAGAAGCCACAGAACTGGCCAACCAAATTCTTTCCCTAGGAAAGAATTTGGTGTTCTGCAGCTTCACTATTTTTAGCGTTTGCTGAATAGGGGTCGATATTAGAACATTCAAAGTTGTAAAACTTCGATGTTCTGATATGGAGCCAAATATTTTCCTATCCTAGGTAAAGGGCTCAATAGAATAAGTGAATACTTGAGCATTACTAATGTGAGTCCTAATTTTGAAAATGCCATGGTTTTACAATATTTATTTATTTATTTATTTATTTTCAGTTTGATTACCGGGGAAATCCACTGGGCCAAGATGTGCCCATTTTCGGTGGAGGCCCGGGGAGAAAAGCTCCATGTGCAATACAAAAAAATAGGTTACAAATACAAAAGGTTACAAAATGTTAGAGATTAAGTACAAAATATAATAGCAAAAAGAATGTAGGTTATATAATAGCAAAAAGAATGTAGGTTATACACTCAAAGAAGAGAAAATTGCAAGTGTAATATTAATCATATATATATTTTTTTTAATACAATCTAGGAGTTTATTTGATATCTGTTATTACAGATTCTTTGGAGAAGAGGGATTAAGCATGAGAGTCTAGTAGAGCAGGAGTAAGTAAAGCTTAGTGGGAAAGTTTATGTAGGGTGAAAGCAGGAGCATTTCCATTTGGAAGATAGGTGTAGGAAGAGTTGGTTTTTGAAGGCTTCAAGATTAGGAAGAGTCCTACGTGAGGGAGGGAGAGAGTTCCATTTTTTGCCTAGGGAGAAGGAAAGTAGGAGTTGGCCAGAGAGACATTTGGGTTTGTGAATGGAGATTAGGTTTTGGTGTTCAGATCTCAAAGATCTGTTTGGGATGTAGGGAGGGAGAATATTCTTTAAGGCTGGGCATTTATCAGGGGAGAATATTAGTTTATGAGCATAGGTTAGTTGGAGATAGTCTAGGTGGTTAGGGAGTTCTAACCAGTTCAGGGATTGAAGGCAGAGGCAGTGGTGAGTTGAGGTTTTGGATTTGGTGGCAAATTTGGAGATCTTATTATAGCAAGCTTCAAGTTTAGAGGCGATAGATGAGGACAGATTGGTTAGGATAGGAGCTCCATATAAAAGAGAAGGTAGGAGGTAGCTTATTGCCAGGGTATGCCTACAGGAGTTGGAGAGAAATGGATTGTGCCTATATAACATGCCTAACTTTTGGTGGGTTTTCTTTATAATATGATATAACACATTTTCTGCAGAAGTGAAAGACGTCATTAGTTCCATTTGGAATTTTTTTTAAATTTTAAAAGCAATGATGTTTTCTACAAAAAAATAATGATGAAAGACCTATTTTTATGTATAAAAGGGTCATAATATCAAAAGTAGATTAGAAAGTATATATCACCTGTTAGACATACACAATTTGAAGGGCACTAAATGATGTGAAAGATGCAAATAGTGCTCATACTTTTATGAAGACACTTCTGTCTCAGTAAGAAGCTCCTCCAATACTATAGACTCATTACATTTGGGAGGTCTACATCAAAGGGTTCATTCTATTTGGCGTTTTGTGGTTCTTGATAGTCTTTTTACATATGTAAGACCGAAAAAAAATAAAGAACAAGATTTATGAACATTTATATGACATCACTAATAAATATATGAACCGCGCACTTTATAAACAATCTTTAGTGTATGGAGCTGAAACTAGATTCTATTTTACTATATGAGAAATAGTACCACACAATCCTAAATTTGGACTGTGGGAGACTAAAATAGAATATATAGAATTATACTGGCAATAAAAACTAACTGCATCCCAACCACCTGGTTTGAACAATCATATTTAATTAAATAGTATCCAGAGGTTACATAAGGCTAAGTTATCAGAGAATGACACATTTATTTTTTAACAATTCACTAGGAAAAATACCACTATTTTTAAATAAGAGATTATTATACAAATCGTAGGATAACTTTAAGTGATAAATTGTTTTATCCACATACATAAATTTATCTACCCATTTCTACTAAATATTTAATTACAGACATTCTAATTATTAATTATTAATATGAATTTTCAGCCAATATATAATGTTTATAGTTTATTTAAATATTGGGTATTATACACACACACACACACACACACACACACACACACACACACACACACATATACATATATATTATTTTGGATGTATGTGTCTAACAAGTGAGCTTGACATAATTTACCTTTAGAGTTTTATGTGAGTATATTTCTTTAATAGTGTTATTGTGAATTGTTCAAGTGATCATGCTAATTGCTTTTAAGGAGTAATGAAGTCAAAGGGTCTTTTTGTCCTGATGAAGTTCTGTTTTGCACTGTATGGAACAAAAACACTCAACAACAATTAAACTATTTTATTATAAAAAATGTGATTTGTTTAGTATTGCTTCTCTATGAACTGCTCTCTCTTTCAATTACTGGTTGATTTATAGGTTCAGAGGTAGGTACTAGACTCAGAGGTAGGTACTAGACTATCTGCCCGAAGGCATTTATAAGCCTAGTCAGAATGTGTTGGCTTTCGCTGCCCCCTTAGATTAGTTCCCTGTGCCTCTGTCCAGCAGAGCCACTGAGGGATCCCTGGGGTAAACTTTCTGTTTCCCATCCACTCGTCAAGGTTTCTCTTGAAGAGTGCTAGTAAGGAGCTCTGCCTAATGTAGATTAGAATCTTGTTCCAAAGCATGGGAAGTCTCTGGGACAGGAATCTATCCCTCCAGCACATCCTATTTTATTGCTGTGGTGAGGTTTTGATCCCTAGAGCATGTGGCTAGAGTGGATAAGGTTTTCTTTAGGTGGAGCATGTCCATTAATTCTGGGTTGGACATGGCCTTGTATGTCAGGCAGAGATCACCTCTGAGCAGGTGGTATGCAACTGAGTACAGCTGGAGTTTCTTCAGTCGAACTGCATAGGGCATCTGTTTGAGGCCAGTGATCCTCCTGGTGAGGTACTTCTGCGGTCTTTCCAGCTGTTGCAGGTGTCTTGTACGGTACATCCCAAATGGGGCGTTCTACTCTATGATGGGTCTGATGAGTAGAAGGGCACAATGACCTCCTTTGATCTGGATGCAAACCTTTTTGTGATTAGGTGAGCGTTATAGAAGGATTTTCTAACCACTTTGGCAATGTGATTATCAAAGGAGAGATTACTATCTACTTGGGTCCCCAGATCCCTTATTATGTTTTCTGTATTTAGGGGACTACCACCTATGTGGCAGTTTGTGGGTACTTTGTTATTTCCAAAGGGAATAACTATGCACTTTTTGGCATTTAGCTTGAGGCCATGATTTTGACACCAGGTATCCGTCTCAGTGAGACCTTTTCGGAAGATGTCTATGTCAGACGGTGAGTCAGTTATAGCCCCTAGTTTGCAGTCATCTGTGAACTTAGTCAGCCATGGTCCTCCTGTGCTTGTCTGTACTTCTGAGAAGTATATGCCAAACAGGAGGGGTCATAGGACTGAGCCCTGGGGAGTGCCACTTGTAACTGGTTTAGAATCAGACCTAGGTCCCGCAATTCTCACCATGTGGGGTCTGTCTGTGAGCCAATTGGCAACCCATCTTGTGACATAGGGGTTTATGTTCAGGCTGGTGATCTTGTCTATAATACCAGAATGGGGAATGGTGTCAAAGGCCTTTGCAAGGTCTAGGTAGGCTGGGTGTACCACCTTTCCCTCGTCTATAGCCTTGGTAACTGTCTCAAAGAAGTCCACCAGGTTTAGGAGGCATGATCTGCCCTTAACAAAGCCAAAATGGGTAGGGTCCAGTGTTTGAAGGTTCCCAATGTCTCTGTTAATGAGTTCCATGATGATGCACTCCATAGCCTTGCAGACCAAGCTAGTCAGGCTTATAGGGCAATAGTTCCCGGGGTCTGTTGTGGCTCCACCTTTGTGGAGTGGAGTAACTGTTGCTGTGCACCACTCTATGTGTATGTAGCCTGTGGAGAGGCTGAGTTTTAACAGTGTGTTTAGGTGAGGGGTTAGTTTGTCTTTGAGCTCATGTAGGACGCAGCCTGGGACACCGTCCAGTCCCATTGATGCTGTGTTTTTGGCTTTGGAGACGGCTCTTTTAACCTGAGTGTCTGTGATTTTAGGGGCTCTACATTCTTCTGGTATGGTTATGGGCCCTTTTGGGGGTGAAGTTTGCACTGAACCTGTCTACCAGGATGTTGGCAATATTGGTTGGTTCAGTGTATTTTGTGCCATTCTGCACTAACTCTGAGCAGATCTGAGCATTGCCACTTAGATTCTTGACATAGCTAAAGAATGCCTTGTGGTTATCTTTGAAGTCCTTGGCAAGTTTTCTTTTAAAACTCGCCTTGGACAATTTTATGAGGGATCATAGTTTCTTGCTGATACTGATCAGGGATGTCTTCCCTTCTTGGGATTTTACTCTTTTCTGTACTAGTTTCCTCCTTCTATTGTATAGCTTGTTTATGGCAGGGGTCCAGCAGACTGGTTTCTTTTTCTTAGAGGAGTGAGTCTTTGGTTTTGCTTGGGAGAGCACGATCCATGCATTCTTGTAGGTGCCCGTAGAATGGATTAGTAAAGCATTTTGCAGCTTGGACAGTATTATCCTTTAGCATGGGGGCTTTGAAACTTTCCACCTCCGTCTTAAGTAACGTGAAATTTGCTTTTGAAAATTTTTTCATGTTGGTTTCCTTGTCCGGGGGTGGGTGCGGAATGTGGATATCCAAAGTAATTTGTTAATGGTCAGATCTAACCAGTGAGGGATTAAACTCTGGAGTGGAACACCAGTTGCCCATGTTGGTGATGACCAGGTCCAATATGTTGTCAACTCTGGTGGGAGTGTTGATCAGTTGTTCCAGGGCATTTGAGTTTATAAATTCTAGGAAATGTTGGGCAAGGGAGTTAGTACTTGAGTAGTTCTCCCAGTTAATGTTTGGGTAGTTGAAATCACCCAATATTAGGGTGTTTGCTAGGACCTTTATGTTTCCCAGTGTTTCCAGAAATGTGGAATGGGGGTCCTGGGACATGGTAGGTGATCTGTAGCAAGCTACAATTTGAATTGCAGTTTTGCCCATTGTTAGTTGCACGCGGATAATCTCTGAAGCATCGTGCTGTGCCACTAACCTGGAGGTGTGGGTATCCTTGATGAATATAGATACTCCCCCGCCTTTTGTATTTTGGTCTGGGTTCTGTGGCTGAAATGTATGGTATGAGTTGTAGCCTGGTAGTGCTGGGGTGCTCTCTGGAGCCTAAAACCAGGTTTCTGTTACTGCACATATATCAATTTTCTCCATACTGAGGAGTGCCTTGAGTGCGTGCATTTTGAGGTTTAGACTTCTGGCATTGAGTAGTATTACCCTCAGATTTTTGTTACTTGTGTTATTTATGGCGGTGGGTTTGTATTTTGAGTTTTGCCTAAAAACGGCACTATGGGGGTGGCAAGAGCCTTGGCCAGTATTCAAAAGTCTAAGGGTGACAGGTGCAAGCCATCTCTAGAGAAGCAGCGTGGCTTGTCGAGCATGTCATCCCAGGCAGACAGACACTGGATCCCCTTTGAATGACACCAGAAACTTAGCCAATAGTTGAAATTGATAATTTTTTTCTTTATACCGTGGTATCATTCTTGGTGAGGGCAGGATGCTACTCAGGGTCAGGGTCATACCGCCCTGGCCTACATGATCAGAGAGCTCTTCCATGTCTCTTTTCATGTAGTCCAGGGAGGTATGGCTCAGGTCATTCACACTATTGGGCGACTGCCTACTTAAATTTAAAACAATTAATATGCTGTTTTCTGTTATTTGTTTTATTTGATGACAGTACTTTTATCCTGCTGGGTGCTACATCTCCTAATTTTTGCCATGATTTAATGATGAGATTCCACTAGGATGGCTTCTTTTTTAAGTTTGTTCTGTACTTATTCCTGGTGGGTAAAGCTGCCTCTATGCAGCTATTAACATCCTTATATAGGGTTTATGTGAACAGTTCCTTGTAGGCAGCAGTGTTCTCAGGGTTTGACGAGGGCCTTGCAATTTTGCCAGGTTATCACTTAATAAGAAGTTAGAGTAGTTCCTGAGCATTCCATGGTAAGCTGGGTTTCTGATTTTTTTTTTCTTCAAAGGAGACTATTTTGTGGTCTGATCTTACCAGAAAGGGTATTAGTCTAGGCAGTATGAAGTGCTCTCCCATATTAGTGAAGACCAGATCCTGTATGTTTATGCCCCTGACCAAAGTATTGACAATCTGGACAGGATGTTTGGGTTTACGAAGTCCAGGAATCTCTGTGCCTGCACTATTGGTATTGTATATGATTCTTACGTACTATGTGGTAATTAAAGTCACCTATGAATGTGGTATAGGGTTGGATGGTGTTAAAGTTCACAAATAAATAACAAAAAGTTTTACCTTTTAGTCTTGAGTCAAGAAGACCTCTTCAGGATGCAAAAGTACTTGTTTATTTCATAAACAGCATTGGGAGACTGCCTACTTAAATTTTCAGATCAGTCTCCAAGAATAAAGAAAATCTTTAATTTTTATACCTTTTCTTATCAATTTTATGCACGCAGAACTCTGATGTTACATAGCTGTTAACAAATAATAACATTTTAAATATTTTATTTCCTTGTGATCTTCTCTTAGAGCTTCATGTGAAAACTTGACAAATATGCCTTTTTAAAACATAGATCACCTGTGCTTAAGATTTATTGGCCTGCAGCTTTGTAGCATTTAGTACTAATGCACACTGTCTCACAGACATCCTTGAAAAGACTTATCCCCCAGCCTGAGAAGCCCAGAGCAATGTTAATTAATCTGGTTGCCATGGATACCTGACACAATTCAATAACTTTTCAAACACAGACATAGCATAACATCCCTTACGTCCTTCAGCACTTACTTTGCCTTCAACTGTCAGTACAGAGAGAATGCAATTGTAAGACACTTGAAATATAAAGCTACTACTTATGTGAAACTTTATCTTGCATAACCATGCATCTGGTTTTCATTTTCCATAACAACAGTGAGTGTCTCCAACTAGCTTGAACAAGTTTTGTAGGTTTCTGTATTCATAGAGAGAGACCTATAGCTTGCAAGGAAGTGGTATGGGATTGTGCCTATGATGATTTGAACATGGAGAAGCTCAAGTGCATCACCCTGTTTCACCTGCCTTGAGGTATGTTTATTTTTTTATGTAAATCAAGACACCTACACCTTTAGTCCTTGCTGCTGTAGTAGCTGTTCTAAATGTGTGGAAGCTATAATAGCAATTTAAGCCATGTCTCAGTGACTGCACAGACTTTAGTGTCAGTGGCACAGCAGGTAGCACACTCACCTTTGGTGCAGAAGGCTGTAGGTTCTATTCCCACACCAGGTAGATTGATCACTGCATTCCTGGATGTGCCCTCTTTCAGGTGAGACATTAAACCAAGGCCACATCTGCCTGAGTTGGTGGTAACTCAGGTAGATATAAGAGATCCTATGTTACCTATTGAAAAAGAGTGGTGGAAATTCCCTAATGCCCTGGCTAAATTTCCCTTAGTAGCATAAATACCACCTCAGGTCTCCCATGAAAAGAAGTAACTAGACTAATGGGACTAACCTGTACAGCAAATGATAAATAAATAAAATAAATCAGTATTCTCTAGGATGAGGAGAGCTTGTAGGGAGTGAAGTTTTTTGTTTAGACTCCTCGTGATGAGCAGAAACACCTTTAGATTTATTTTTGTTTTTGCTTTGTTATACCAGAAAGATTGTCAGGCTGGCATTCCCAAGAGAAGGCGCCATGAGGAAAGACAATGTTTTAGCTAATATTTCAAAGCCTAGAGGGGAGAGATGCAGACCATGCCGGGCAAAGCAGCATGGTCTGTTGAGCATCTACTTCCATGTTTACAAATATTACATTAGAATGATACCAGAAACTAAACCAATTATTAAAGTCAGTCATTTCTGTTCAGATTGTGGCATTATCCTTGTAGGAAGAATGCTGCTCAATTCTAGGCTCATACCAGCCTGGGACACACATTCTGAGAGCTCCATTATGTCTCTCTTCAGATAATCTAGGGAGTTATGTCTCAGATCATTTACACCCACATGGACTTTGATTAACTCATACTGGTTCTTGTGATTACATAATCTGGCAGATCCTGGTTCCTAATAAGCAACTGACTGCGACTTTTTCCTTACTCAGCATGGGGAAAGGGTTACCAATGAATCTCGCAATGAAATCTCCAATGGCAATAATCTTGGTTTGTGTGGTGCTTGCCTTATTGGCTCAGAAGTAAAAACTTATTAAGATATGTATGTATGTGTTGATGTGTTGTATTTGAAAGAGCACATTTGTGGCTGCTGAGGGCATTTGTTATGAGGGCTTCATCTAGGAGGTCTTTGGGGTTAAGGAAGGTTATATTTAAGTGCCTCAGCAAATGTGGCTTTATGTGTCTCATTCATGCTGTCTGTGATGGGTGCATTGTGTGTACTACTAACAACCTGACTGACATTAGGAGTGCTTTATGTTAGAGCTTTGCTCCAATGACATAGTGTGAATACATCTCTCATATAACTTATCTGTTTGTTTGAGAATTAGCTGGTTGTCAGTAAAGATGAGGCAATTTCTACATTGTCTCAGGATGCCCATATCCAACAAGCCATCAACTGAGATAGTGGTAAAGTTCATATCTATAGCAATAGGCCCTTTTTTCTTGATCAGAAAATTGCTGTGAGAATGTAGAGTAAAGTTAGATCAGTATGCAAACTAGTTGCCCTGTACACAACTAGGTATTGGTGAAATTTCAAGGGTACTTTTACAGGGAAAATATCAGCTCAAGTTACCTGCATCTATGTGGGACACTATCAAATATTTGAGGGAAACTGTTGTAGTAGACCCAAAGAATTTCTAGGTGAAGTATTTGGGAATATACTCTAAAGTTAGGTAAGACAGTAACTAACCAAGCTGTCCTTATTGAAAAGAAAGAACAAACATAAACAAGACTCACCTTTGAGGCCAATAGTAGCCGGGGAAGGCTGGATAATGGAAACAGCTTCTTTATATGTGGTGCAAAAACTAAAATAAGTGCTTAAGGTATCTATAGCTGTTTTAAAAGACACACAGGATTTTTTGCAGTCTCTACATATGTATTTAGTTTCTGATGTGAGTAATAACGATATTTATTATGCACCTTAGATGTTAAAAATATATTTACAATGATACCTAATAATTGTGGGATAGAAAATGTCATAGCCTATTTAAGGGAGAAAGCAGATTTTATTTCTGATAATATAACACTAGAATGTCTTTTACTAGAAATTATTTTAGAAAATAATATTTTTGTGTACAAAGATTAAACATTTTGGCAGAGGTGGGGGGGGGGTAGCGATGAGCATGCCCTGCACAGTTATGCAAACCTACTGTTGGCATACTGGGAAGAACATTTAGTTCTATCTCAAGTTAATAAGTATTATAAAAATATTATATATTATAAAAGATTTATGGACGATATATTTTTTGTTATGGAATGGGTCAGAAAATGAATTAAAGGAGTTTCTTATATATATTTAGAAGGGGCCACAACTTATTTGAAATTTACTTTGGAAATGTCGTATGGAAAGATTGATTTTTTTTAGACATGCATTTATATTATAATAAAGAGAATAAAATAGCAACAAAACTATATAGGAAATCATGTTGGAAAAATAAGCTTTTGCATAGAAATAGTATGCATCCAAAATATATCTATCAGAATGTCATGAAGGGGCAGCTAATAAGAACATCAAGACTTTATACGTCTGATAATGAATTTTCAAAAGCCTCTGATATGTTAACCCAACAGTTTTAGACAGAGGATATAGGAGAAAAGAAGTTAGCAAATTGGAAGCCTCTAGAAATGAGATAAGAGCTGTAAGAGGTTATTTTTCTGACCTATATAGAGATAAAAGAGGTACACAAGTGACGAATAAGAATAAAAATAATTATACAAAAATAACATTGACATATTCTAGTGATACAAATGAAGTACGCAAAATTATTAAAGACAATTGGAGGTTACTGATAATAGATGAGAAGTTTAAAGAGATAGTAGGAGAATATCCCCCGTTTTGTTTTAAAAATAGTAAAAACTTAAAGCAAGGGCTTTGTAATAATAATAGGAATAATAGCAATAATAATAATAATAATAAATGTGTGACAATATATAAGGGGAAACAAATTGGTACTTTTCCCTGTAGACACTGCAAAGCATGCATCTTAATTAAGAAAGAGAACATTTTTAAACACCCAGTTTTTAACACTTCTTTTTCTTTACGTTCTTTTGCTGATTGTAATACCAAGGATCTGATATACATTGTTACTTGTAGACTATGCTCGTGTTTTTTTATGTAGGCAAAACTAATAGATGCTTTAAAGAAAGAATGTTACAGCATGCTGATGATATACAAAAAGGGAATTTAAGCAAAACCTTAGCAAAACACGTACATTCACACCCCACTCATAGTTGCGAATTTATGGTGTTACAAAAAATTGTATGTAATATGAGAGGGGGTGACGTAGCAAACATAACCAAGGTAGATGAAATTAATTGGATAGTGGATTTACAGGCTGGTAAGACACCAGAGTTTAAATGAGAATGTTCCTCTTAAGCCCATTCTGAAAGGGCAGAGGCTGAAAGTCTATAATTGATTGGCTATTGTTTCGTTTAAATTGAGAATTGCAATGTGTTTTGTTAGATCTGATGAAGATGCATACTGAAAGCGCTTATCTGAGTTTTATTTGTGATTAAAATTCGTTCTAACTTTTGTATGGTGACCACACTTTCTTCTTATTTGCGTTACATTAGCTAACCAAGCTGTCCTTACTGAAAAGAAAGAACAAACATAATCAAGAATGATGACTAGTGGGGATTCACCTAATTGGATAATACCTGGTTAAGAATAGTGCTTGTCTGAACACACCTTCACACTGCTGGGATTCAATGCCTCTTTGCTTCTTCACCAGAAGGAAAACGGTAGCACTAATCCCAAGATGAGAAGCAGGGCACAGGCTCTTTGATTATCAGTAGTCTCAGATAATGCAGGGGTTTCTAGCTTGTTGTAGCCTTTTCCTAGCAGATGCCTTAAACAGCAACCAGACCAATCAGGAAGGTCTTACACAGACACTCACTGCCCAATCAGCAACAGTCAAGAATCAATGACCCAATGCTCATTCTTCAATAAGGAGCAAAGCAGGAGCACTAATCCCAAGCTGGCTCCTATGAGGCAGTTATCAGGCTTTCCTGTGATCAGCAGTCTCAAGGAAATAATGTCTTAAACTCGCTGTTTAAGCCAACAAGAGTTGCAGTGTGTAGTAAGCATTAAGGAAGATAATGAAATAGGGGCTAATTTGAGCTTTAGCAGTCTAAGAGAATGTCACTAATTTGAAAAAAGCAAAATGAGCTTGATGGGGGGGTGGGGATTCAGTATTCTGGCTCTGTGGAATACACTGGAGGACAAATTAATTTAAATAGCTTAAGGGAGAGTGACTTCACAAAGTGATCATTTTGTGTTATTCACAATAGCAAATAAAAGAGAAGTGGGGAAAAAATGATGTCATCCAGTTAACATAAGGGGTATGCGGCTACAGAGACAGTGAGTTTAAGAATACAACACCACCAAGGTGGAAGAGCAAGAGAAAATCTAATTTTTGTGTAATTCACAAGAGACATCACAATTTACATAACAGAAAAAAGCAATAAGACAATACAAGTTAAAAGAAAGCAGTATAAGAAAAATAAACTAAGCTTTATTTCATAGCAGTCTATGACAGAGTCTTGAGTGAGCTTTTCCAGTAAAGCCTTAAAATATTTTATTTCACTGGTTAAATACAAGGTTTAGTTCCTGGCTCCTCCCTCACTTCACAGGTAATTAACCTTAAGTGAGCTGTCCTAATTTCTATGTGACTCACAAGAGAGACAGCTTTCTCTTTGCTAGTTTAGACATGCAATAATAAACAGAAACAAACAAAAGATATAGTGTAAAGAAAATACACCACTATATACAAAACAGAAGAAGGCAATGAAGCAATACAAATTACAAGAAAGCAAAAACAACCATTTCCTTCACAGCAATCTATGACAGAGTTTGAGTGAACTTTTCCAGTAAAGGCTTGAAATGTTTTATTTTGCCCCTTAAATACATTTAGTTCTTAGCTCTTCCTGCATTTCACAGGTAATTAACCTTAAGTGACCTGTTCTAATTTCTGCTTGGCTCAATTAGAAGAGACACCTCTCCAAATAAGCTAGCAAGTATGACTGGCGCATGGCATATCCAAACTATTAAATAAACAAAAAAAGAAAAAGCCAGCACTCAGAGGCGAACAGTGTTTTATTCCTTTCCCTTCAGACCGGTTTCGGTAACAAACCTTCTTCAGTGATAAAACATACATAATACAGGGACAGTTTTTATACATATTGTATATCCCCAATTATGACATCACTTCCCCCATTAATCCATTTAACCTCCAAACACATGTAAATATTAAACAAAATTAACATTTTAAATATAATATCAGATGCTATAACCAAACTTTCGGAATTTGAAGTTCGATATATCAGTGTTCTCTATTTTTAGCGTTCGCTCACAGTAAGATGTTGTCCTGTTCGATTCTCAGCTAGAGCATCTTCTATGTGTAGACATGCGTGAATGGGGCGTACTTTCGTTGAAGGTTGTGCGTCAGAGCCGGCAACTCAGTACGTAAAAATCTATTGCCAATCATTAGCGGACTGGAGTTCCACTGTGTCGACCCTTAACCAGGAAAAGCCGAAAGACACAACAACAATATGATACAGACCCTGAAGATTCATTTTTTAAATATTTTGTTAATGGATGTAGTTGTGCTATTGCTCTGTAATCTATGAATTTGTTTGGTCTTTTTTTTTTTTGGGGGGGGGTGATATGAGATCTGCATCCTTAAAGGTTGTCAGGAAGGTTGCAGAGGTTAAGGAAAGGTTAAAGATATGTATTAGAGGTCTACCTATAAGAGATGTTGAAATTTTGAGGAAGGAGTGGTGAAGTTTGCAGGCTGACTACTATATTTTTCATTTAAATTGAGAAGTGTTTATTATGCAAGCAATAATGCCCAACAGGGTGTGTGTTATTGTGCTTAGTGAATGGGCCGTTTATAAAATTATTGTGTTTTACTTATTTATTTTTGATTTTTTTATATATTTTTGATATAAAATAGTTCCCTAGCCTAATGTTTCAAAGTTGCTGTAGTGTATGTAAATGGTTTTGGAGGAAGCATTTTACATCTGAAATATATCATTTAAAAATATCTAGAAATTAATTTTATGTTTTGGTCCCTTACTCCTAAAATGTGTGGTTTGTTGCCAGTCATTGGGGATTGAAGTCACTAAATTTATTTATTTATTTAACATTTGTTAACCTGGTTAGTCCAACATGAGATAGAAGGACGTTTTCAGTGGAGACCCGAGGAGAAGAGCTCCAGAAAAATTTACATACAAATTTAACTGAACAAAGATAAATATAGTATAAATTACACAATATAGTAAAAGTAAAAAAATAAAGGATGAAATATGCACAAAAATTAAGTAAAAATGCAGTTATAAAAGGAAAGTAGAATGATAATCTTATAATAAACATAAGCCAGTATCAAAAGTACAGAACATAAATGCATGAAAGAGGCATAAAATGTGAAATAAAAGTTTGATTGAAGTCAATGTACTGAAAAAAAGTATAAAAAAACAAAAGCAGATGAGCAACATACAAATGACATATATTTGTGGTATAGGGGATAGTAAATAGTCATACTATACATGAGTATAACTTAGATTTAAAAGAAAATCAGATACATAGGAAAAGTAACCATAAAGTTAATAAAATGAATCTAAAGAAGAAAGTACAAACGGTGAGAGAAAGTGGAGGGTTCAAGTACGCACCAGGTGTGCGGGTCCTTGAGTTTAAAAGAAACAGTTTTAGTTGCCTTTTGAATTGATTTGTGTTTAGAATGTTTTTAATATAGCCAGGAAGTCTGTTCCAGACTAGAGACACATTATAATTATAAAGTAGTTTTCCAATGCATCTGGAGCATTTCTCCCCAGGCCTCCACTGAAAATTGCCTCGTCCCAAGTCAGACTGTCCCAGTAAACAAATGTTAAATAAATAAATAAAATAAATATCAAGAAGTTGTTGTTCAGAGCTCCTGAGTGATCTAGTGGGTAGTATAGAAAGAAACAAGGTAAGAGAGGAATGGGTAAGAAGAAGGTTTACATAGGACAGATGGAACAATCTTTAGCTGAAAGATCAGAAGTTGATGGTGGAATTTGTGCCACTGTAGTTGTTTTAGAGCTATGCAATGATGTGACTTATAAGGCTGGATTGTAACAAGTCTTGCGATTTTATTATAAGTTGTTTGAGTTGGGTCAATAATGCAGATTGTAAGTTTGTGAGGACGGAAGCAGCACAGAGAAGGCAAGGCAGGAGGAAAGCCTTAGCAAGGGATAAATTAGTATCAGGTGTAATGAATTGTCTGTTTCAATGCAGTAATCCCAGTTTTTGATGTGTCTTTTTAATACATGCTGATCAAATTTCAGTTGGTCACCTATAACTATACCCAGGAGTTTAGTATAAGTATCAACTATGGTAAGTGTGTTATTTAGAGAAAAGATGGAAAAGATAGATTTATAGTGTGAAAGTGATCTTGGTAGGAAGAGTAACACTTTAGATTTTTAGGGTTTAGGATAAGCTGACTTTCATTAAGCCATTTTTCATCAGAGATAAATGTATTTTGTGTAAGAGCATGGGGATGTGACATGTTGTCAGCAGTAGTAATGAGAGCTGAGTCATCACCATATTGTATATGGCTAGAGTGGCTGCAAGCAGAGTAGAGGTGATTAGTAAAGATATTGAATAGTAGGGGGCCAAGAATAGAACCCTGGGGAATCCCAGTAATTTTACAAGCAAGAAGGCATGCAAGAAGTTTGTCATCTGGGTGATTGTAAGCTATTAGTAAGGTTACAGGAAAACCATTGCAAAGTGGAAGGAGAGAGGTTAGGTAGGTTAGGAGCAGGGTTGCCAGACGTCCCTATTTGGGCGGGACTGTCCCGAGATCAGCAGCCTGATCCCGAGTCCCGCCCTGCCGGTTTAAATCCCGGCCAGCCTCTGCTTTGTTTGTTTTTTTTTTGATTGTCCCGTATACCTGGCATACGGGCCAATCAAAAATTGCTAAACACGGAGCTTCTTGTGTTCCACATTAAACACGAGAAGCTCTATGTTTAGCGATTTTTGATTGGCCCATATGCCGGTATACGGGCCAATCAAAAATCGCTAAACACGGAGCTACTTGTGTTGAATACGGACTGCAATGCATTAAACATGAGAAGCTCGTGTTTAGTGCAGAGCTACTGAGTGAGCTCACTTCTTGGAACTCTGTTCCGCATTAAAGACCTTTTTTTTTTTTTTTTTTTTTTTTTTTTTTTCTGGTCTTCACTTGCCGTGAGAGACCTTCTTCTTTTTTGTCCCTACCTGGGGTGCTGGAAATCTGGCAACCCTGGTTAGGAGAGAGGTTAGTATCTGTAAGTTTTGTTAGTAGTTTAGAATGAGAAACCATGTCAAATGCTTTGGATAGGCCAAGGAAGACACAGGAAACAAGTTGATTAATATCTGTAGCCTGAGCAACTGTACGAGTAAAAGGTAAGAGGGCAGTGGTAGTACTGTAGTTAGGCCGGAAGCCATGTTGGGTAGGGGATAAGAGATTCTCATGTATTAGATATTTAAGTAGTTGAGAGTGGATGCACTTTTTAAGAATTTTAGAAAGTGGCTATTGGTCTAAAGTTAGAGTGGTATGTGGAGTTACCTCTTTTGTGTACAGGTATAGTGCAAAAAGATAATGACATACATTTAACTTTCAGATTTTATTTCCTTCAGAAATTTCATGTTAAGACAAATCCTGTTATTTAAACTACTTTGCAATTTTAGAAGAAAAACATTTAAAATCTGTTCCTGTTTTTGAACCTTTGTTCCCCCTTTATTTCAGGCTTTATCCAGATTTCTTGAGCTAAAATGTGGAGAGGTCTATAAACCCCTTTACTGCTGCTGCCTTTGGCCCATTGATCTCACTGTCTCTCTCATACACACAAACACTTGCACTTTAGAAAATACCTTCTAACATAAATCCAATTATTCATACATCTTTTTGATATTTAATTGCATCAATATTTAAAATATGTTCCTATCTTGAACCTTTGTTCCCTCTTTATTTTAGGCTTTATCCAGATATCTCGAGATAAGAGGTTGAGAAGCACGCATGCCTCTTAGCTGATGCAGCCTCTGATCGATCTCTTTCACTCCTCTCTCTCTGTCTCTCTTACTCTCTTTCTCTCTCACACACCTCGCTTTCATGCATGCAAGCACACATACACTCACAGACAGAAACATAAACACACACACACACATACACACACACACAAACATATACACATTTAGCTTTTACTCTCACTAAACAGCAAAAGTGCTGCTTAGCAAGTGTAGAATAATGGTTTGATCAATCTCACTCTCACTCACATGCATGCAGATACTCACACACACAGACATAAAATACACCCACACTTTTTTTAATTTTCTTTTTTTAATATATTTTACACTCACTAAACAGCAAAAGACCTGTTAGCAAGCATATAATAATGGCGGCCATTAGATTATTTTCAGTATGAGCTCCACAGCAGCTTGATGCGCTGCCATGAAACAGCGGACTCATTTTTTCAGCAAGCATTACCTGTAGAATAACACCCTGCTGGAGAACATTCATTCCCCAATCAGAGTGTGATCTACAGGTCACATATTCTCTAATATTAGTAGTAGTAGTAGCAGTATATTTATTTATTTATTTCTCAGCAAGCTGCCTAAAATAGAATGCTGTGCTATATTCTAATATGGCTGTTGTTATCATGTATAGTTGAGAAGACTCAGTTTTGGATTCTTGATTGTGAGTCTTGATTGGAATTCTTATTTAGTGGAAGGAGTGTATATGCGAAAAGTTTCTGTCAACTTATGAATGGTTTTCTGTTAGAAATCATTTATACTCATTACATATTCTTGGCAGTCCTTGCTAGGATTGATGGATTGTGTAAAGTCTGTAATTTTATAAGTCAATGATTTTAATTCTTTCCAAAAATGCTTAGGACAGGCCAACAAAATATCCTGTCTAGTTTTAAGGAAAGAGGAATTTTGCTGTATTGGTAGCAATTCTGACTTTATTTCCTGAGTTGATTTGTAGATTTCTTGAAGATGCTTGCTTGTGGGTTGCTGTTTCCAATTTATATCCCAGGATTTGAGCATTTTTTTAAGTTCTAATGTTAGCCCAATAACAATTTGTCCTCTAAGCCTTCTTTTCGCAACTGCAAGTCTGAGTCCAGTATTTGGCTCAGTTTACCCAGGAAGAGGGCGAGGGCAGTATTAGGATCTGCACAGCTGTAGCATGAAGACAATTCAATTGAGTTTGTGTATATTTAGTAATTGTTGTTTGCCTCTGAGACTCGTGTGTAGGTGGTAATACATTGTAAAACTTCACGTTTAAAGGACCAGGTAGAAAGAATAGACCAAAGATCACTTAAATTGTTAGGTAGGATACTTAGTTGTTGTATTTCTCTTTAATTTTGGTGACAGTGAGGTCAAGTATTGAGTCATTTCCTGTAACTGGGCTGAGTTTTGCAGTTTCCCTAACTAGTTGTTCCAAGTTATATTAAATGAGTATTTTGCTGAGTGGGTGGGAGGGGGTGAACTAGCCTTTATGTTAAAGTCTCTTAATATGATTGTGTTATTTGGAACCCTTTTAAGAATATGTACTGGTGTAATTGTTGGAGCATGGATACAGGGGATGGAGAGGACATGGGGAGGTTGGAGAGGTATAACCATGGACAGGAGTTTGTGGCGTGACATGGCACTTTCACATGCTTTAACGTATGAGTGTAAGTGTGACACAAGAAGGGCAGATGTCTGTTACAGTACATAGGATATGCAGGCCCTATTTTAGGCCAAGGACTGGGAGTAGAAAAGTCACTGTTGATATCCCTTGGTTATTAAGTGTTCTGTATGATTGCCCGTAACTGACATATACTGCATATATACTATTGTGAACTGTGAGAGAAGATTACAGCTGTCCAAAGAACATTACTCAGTGTGAGGCTTTTGTGTAGTATATGCTCGGCTTCTGAGGAGGCAGTCACATAATAGATGTAGTTCCTTCCATTTGGCAGGCCTTTACAGATACCCATGCAGGAAGCTATGTGTAGAAAATTCTAGGGTGTCACACTGATGTCTTATCATAAGCCTCAGTCTATTGTCATGCTGTACACATTCTCAGGTCAGAGCTCATATAACAGTTTAGTTCACTGTGTGTGTGTGTGTGTGGGGGGGGGGGGGCAGACATACTGTAGTTGACCTTCACGGTATATGCCACTGCCATGGAGGTTAACATACAATGATGATCAGCTGCTCTGCTGCACCCTTTATCATGTCTGAGGTTCAGGGGACAGACATAGTACATTTAAAAACACTTGTACCCATCCACAAAAGTAGTTGTGCTGTGCACCAAAGTCATAAAGATCTCATGACCTGCTCCAAATTTCACTGTGTTTCCACATGGTACCCTTTACAGGGTAATACAACCTCCTGCTATGCGTCAGTGCAGGAGCCAGTATCGTTTCTTACTTATTTCCACTGAAAGGCTGCCAACTAATGCCATACAGATGGCTTGTGGTGCATCCTGGGTAGCAAGTGACACAGGCCATGGGAACACTGGATATTTGTTTGGTGCAGAAGTATTGGAAGTGTGTGTATAACATACTGCCAGCTTACATGTATATGTATTTGTGATTAGGCACAGATGTAACTAATGTGGGAAGAAAGAAGTCTGAGAATTTCTACTAGGCAAAAATGACATCCTGCTGCAGGCCTTCCATGAGCATAGTTGATGGATGCTCTGAAACATTAATAAAATAATAAACATTTATGTATTTAAACTTATGTAAAATCTGAGGTTCTCTTGACCAAATGGTTGATGTTCGTCGTCTCCCATTGCTGCAGTCCTGACAAATGGGTACTCCGCTGCCCACCATCGGCCCGAATACCAAAGGGCTAGAACTGGCGTCGGTCACGGGCGCCTGAGACTGACGTAAGTACTTGTCAGTACAAATGCGCATGACCGACGCCATAACCTCAGTCTTTCTTGCCGCATGGTCCTCAGCAGAAGCAGTTTTTGCAAGTGCCGTTCGGCATTCTGGAACTGTCGGTTTTCGAGTTTCAGACCGGATACCAAGTTGGCTAAGTACCCTGTTGGGAACATTTTTTGTCTTTTTCTTGCCTCAGTATTGCCGGATGTCAGAAAAAGTTAATAACTGTATTTCTTGTGGGAAACAGATTCCTCATAGGGATTACCATTCACTCTGCATTCCTTGTTTAGGGCCTGAGCACGACGTTGTTGGGTGTCGCTTTTGTGCTACTTTTAACAAGCGTACTATTAAACGTCGGTTGGACTGTGCTAGGCTGGTGTTTGGTAAGCGTTGTAATTATAACATGCCGTCGGATTCTCCGACGACTGGTTCTTCTAAGAAGCGCAAAGATAAGTCTTTGCGGTCCAAACAGGATGAGGTGTCCACTCCGGACGTCGGTTCTGTGGAACCACTGACTGCTTCAGTGGCTCCTTCTGACAGTTTACCAGTGTGTCTAGGGGAGCCTTTGTTACTGCAGGAAGTGGCTTCTCCTGTGTTAGGCCAGGCTGAGGGTGCTTCTTTGTTGTCGGTGGCTTCCTCCCCCTCATAGGGTAGTTAGACCTCCTCCTTCTCAGGGCAAGGGCCATTCTAAATCTAAGTCTATCCCTGCTGGTGCTAATCCCCAGGGTCCAGCTCCTAGGAAGCACATGTTAAAGATGGCTGAAGATTTGATTACTTTAATTAGGGGTTCCATGCCCCCCCCTGTGAAGCGGCCCAGGATGGACACAGAGTTGGAGGGTCTGGTTCAGTCTTCCAATGAGTCAGATTCCTCTGTGGAAGAGCTTCAGGATTTCCTCCCTATTCTGATTCGGAGGCTGAGGACGCTACTCCCTCTGCCCCTCCAGAAGATTTTTCTTTCTCTGAAACTTTGCATTCCATGAGGGAACATTTCCAGTGGGATGGCCAGGATTATTCTGATTCTCGTAAAAGGCTGAGAGAATTCTTGTTTTTACCTCAGCACAGGCCTTTGGCTATTCCCCCTGTACTGGATGTTGTTCAGGATGTGTTTTCTGAGGCTGCCCTTAACCCAGATTCTCTGCCCCCTGCCCCAGTTAAACCAGATAGATACTACAGGGTTCCGGAAGCTCACAAGTACTTGTATAAGAGTCCTAGGGCTGATCCAGAAACTATTTCTCAAGGCCCCAAAGGTGTTAAGGCTTCTGTGGTTAAGAATCCGGTTCCTCTGGACAAGGATGCTAGGGCCCTGGATAGGTGGGGTAAAAAACTGTATACCTCTTCTACTTTGGCTATGAGAGCTTTGAATTGTCAATTTCATATGCTTAGGTATCAGAATTATTTGCTAAGTCAATTGAAATGTAAAGTGGATGCTTTGTCTGAAGCTGTTGACTGTAAGGAGCTTCAGGATTTAGTGCATGCTTCAGACCAGGTTGGTAAGCATTCTTTGCAGTGTGGTTTTGATGCTTTACAAGCTTCTTCCAGGGTGGCTGCTACTAGTTCTGTTGTTCGCAGACATGCCTGGCTTAGAGATCAGTCCTTGTCAGAGCATGTTAAGGCTCGCATTATGGATGCTCCTTTGCAATCTGATGTTCTTTTTGGCCCTCCAGTGGAATCAGTTTTGAAAAAGATGGAGGAAAAAGCTAAGTCTATGCAGACGGTAAAGGACTTCTTACAGGTTCAGCCCCCTAAGTTCAGTAGGAATTGGCCTGCTAGGGGATGGTCTTTTCCCTCTTCAGATTTTCATTCTAGGGGCAGGTCGAGGCATGGTAGAGGTAGGGCTTCTTCTCAGGGGCCTGTTACTTCTAGGCCTTTGAATTCTTTTACCCCTTCTGCTGGGGTGGGCAGGGGTCAGTCCTTTCGAAAGCAGTCCCAATGACCTGTGTCTTCAGCTGCCAGACTCTGCTTTGCTGGCAGCTCCTCTAGGGGGAAAACTGGGACTTTTCAAAGGGAATTGGCATTTGGTTACCCAAGACAAATGGGTATTGGACATTATAACTCGAGGCTACAAGTTTTATTTTCACAAATTCCCTCCTTTCAAAGGTATGCCGGATGTGCCTCATCAGCAAAGACTGGAAGCGCAGGCACAGATTTTTTCTCTGCCCCGGTTGGGAGCAATACAGGCAGTTCCTTCTGTGGACAGAGGCACGGGGTTTTATTCCCGTCTTTTCTTAGTGCCAAAGAAGGGAAATACTTGGAGGCCCATTCTGGATTTATCCATTCTAAACACCTTTCTGGAAATTCCGAAATTCAAGATGTTGACACTGCAGCAACTGTTGCCTATGCTAGGCAGAGATCACTGGATGGTGACTTTGGATCTCAAGGAGGCCTATCTTCACATTCCTATCAGGCCCAGTTGCAGGAAATTCCTGAGGTTTCGGACTGGGAATTTGCATTATCAATTCTCTGCGTTGCCCTTTGGCTTATCTACTGCGCCCAGGGTATTCACAAAAGTCCTGGCTCCAGTAATAGCTTTTCTCCGGCTAAGGGGAATTCAAATTTATCCTTATCTGGACGATTGTTTGATACTGGCTCAGGGCAAGCACGAACTTCTTCGACATCTGCAGTTTGTGATGACAGTTTTCAGATGCCTAGGGTATTCTGTGAACGAAATAAAGTCCAGTCTAGTACCCTCACAGGAGATGTGTTTTCTGGGTGTGAGACTGAATACAGCTACTCAGATGGCATCTCTTACCCCGGACAAAGAAAGAAATCTTCACCTATACTTCCAACAGCTATCCGTAATGTCCAGGCTGACTGCAAGGACAGTCCTTCAAGCCTTGGGGCTCATGGCATCTTGCATTCTAGTACTTCCCAATGCCAAACTGCATATGAGGATGCTACAGTGGTATCTCAAAAGCATTTGGACTCAACACAGCCACGATTTGGATACTGTCATTCGGATTCTCCCTTGCATTCAGAAAGAATTTGTGTGGTGGGCTTAGGAATGTCACCTAAACAAGGGACTCTCTGTGACCCAACCGGAGGCAAGTCAGATATTAACGACAGACGCCTCGGAGTCAGCCTGGGGAGCTCATTTCAAAGGAAAATGGATTCAAGACCTTTGGCCCCCGGAGTTGCTTCACTTGCATATCAACATGAAGGAGATGCTGGCGGTTCAATTTGCCTTAAAAGCATTCAAGGATCTACTTCGACCGGGACTGGTGTTGATTCGAACAGACAACACAACTGTCATGTGGTACATCAACAAGCAGGGGGGTACTCATTCTTACCCTCTTTGCAGACAAGCAATGCTGTTATGGGAAACTGCTTTGGATCTGCACATCACTCTTCGAGCACAGTTTCTGCCAGGAGCACAAAATTCATTAGCAGATGTTCTGAGCAGACAGATGGTGGATCCTCACGAATGGAAGTTGGATCCTCTGGTATTTCATCAGTTGACCATGGCTTGGGGAACTCCAGACATAGATCTGTTTGCTTCTCCTCTGAATTCCCAACTGCCTCTGTTTTGCACAAGGCTGTTTCATCCGAAAGCCTGGAAAATAGATGCACTATCCTTCAGTTGGAGCAACCTTCACGTGTATGCCTTTCCTCCTCTGCCTCTTCTTCCACAGGTCCTGTTGAAAGTCAGGAGGGACAAACCTTGCATGATCCTTATAGCGCCGGATTGGCCTCGTCAACATTGGTACCCTCTGCTGAGGAGCCTAATTCATGGGACACCTTGGCCATTACCAGGAAAACAATCCTTTTCTCAATGTCAGGGTGCAGTCCCTACATCTGACAGCCTGGCGCATTCAGTTTTAGAGGATGAGGGCCTTCAGCTCCCTCAACAAGTTTTGGATGTCCTTTTGGAAGCCAGGCGTCCTAGTACTCGGAAAGTTTATGCTGATAAATGGAAGAGATTTTTTCTTTGGAGTTCAGCTAAAGGCCTTGATGTCACGTTGCCTAATTTGAGTTGTACTTTGCAATATTTGACTATGTTACTGGACAAGGGTTTGTCCTTCTCTTCTATAAAAGTGCATGCTGCAGCTATTTATGCTCACTATGATGGTGATCCTCCTTTATTTTCACATCCTTTGCTTAAACAGTTTCTTAGAGGGGCAAAGAATATAAGACACCCACGACGGGCTCCTACTCCTGCCTGGGATCTTAATTTTGTTTTGGAAAAGCTGACTCTGCCTCCTTTTGAACCTGCAGCTACGGCTGAATTGAAGTTGTTGTCCTGGAAGACTGCTTTTTTATTGGCTGTTACTTCTGCTAGAAGGGTGTCTGAATTACAGGCTCTCATGGCAGTGGAACCTTTTCTGATTTTTCACCAGGACAGAGTTTCCTTGCGTACTAATCCTACTTTTCTGCCTAAGGTAGTTTCTAATGTGGCATTGAACCAATCTATTCATTTGCCTACTTTTTATGCTAAGCCCCAAAATGAAGGGGAAAGAGTTTTGCATTCTTTGGATGTGCATAGGCAGTTACGGTATTATTTGTTCAGAACCAATGAGTTCCGGAGATCTCAACAGTTATTTGTTTCGTTTGCTGTGGCTTCAAGTGGGAAAGCTGTCTCGAAACAAACTATTTCCAAGTGGATCGGCCATTGTATTGCTTTTTGTTACTCTCATCATGGTAAGGAGGTTCCAGTTGGGATCAGGCCTCATTCTACTAGGGCTACGGCCACCTCTACTGCTTCTTGAGAGGGGTAGCTACGAAAGACATTCTAGAGGCAGCTACTTGGAGTTCTGTACATACCTTTACAAAGCATTATCATTTGCCTCTTTATTCTAGGTCTAGGGCTGGGTTTGCCACTGCAGTCTTACAGGGCATGTCTGCAGCTCCTCCTGCTATTTAGTTGGCCAGCCTCCCTTTTTCCGTTGCTCTGGGATTCTACCCATTTGTCAGGACTGCAGCAATGGGAGACGACGAACATAGTACAGTTTTGTACCTACCATAAATGTAGATGTTCGAGGATCTCCATTGCTGCAGTCCTATTTTCCCTCCCTCCTTCCCCCTTTTTCTTTTTACATTGGGGTTTTTTGGGTGGTGTTTTCTTTTTTGCATTCTGACGTCTGAGGCAAGAAAGACTGAGGTTATGGCGTCGGTCATGCGCATTTGTACTGACAAGTACTTACGTCAGTCTCAGGCGCCCGTGACTGATGCCAGTTCTAGCCCTTTGGTATTCGGGCCGATGGTGGGCAGCGGAGTACCCATTTGTCAGGACTGCAGCAATGGAGATCCTCGAACATCTACATTTATGGTAGGTACAAAACTGTACTTTTTTTAACTAAAAGTGTGATTAAAACTTGGACCACCAGAGGGAGTCGGATCATTATAAACCTGCCTTTCCTTTCAGCTTTTCTTCATGCAGAAAGCATTTAGTCAAACTATTTTATTTTAACACTTTTTAAGTATATTTTACATATCCTGAAGTGTGTTTTAAAATATTTTAGAGACTTTGACTTGAACATCTATTTATTTTTTAATAAAATGTTACATATATATATATATATATATATATATATATATATATATATATATATTTTTTTTAAAGTAAATATTTTACATTGTCTAGAAACTTCACAAGGTCATGAATATTCATGAATTTTATGGTAATTCACTTTTCAGCTGTCTTTTTCATTTCCTGTTTAATTTTATTGGTTAACCTGTACTTTAGAAGGGTATAAAAGTATTATTGTAGTTGTCCATACACATCTGATGAAGTCTATTTGGTAGAAATGAAAACGCTGTTATTTTAAAGGGCATGCGTTTATGTAAGTTCTACTTTTTTTATTAAAATTGCTTTAACTGGAACTGCTCTGCTGGTGGTATCTTTCCTGAGTACTTTGGACTTGGTTGATTTGGAATATTGTATAAGACTAGAACTTTTAGGAAGGTGTCTTGCAGGACCATTTTCAACAAGTCAACACAGTTGGTGTTCACAATAGATCCCATGAGTTAGCTCAAAGACTGGTTACCAGAATGCTTGTGCATGTTCATAATGAGGCAACCTACCTGTCAAAAGAGCAAAGAACAAAGGGTGGGGGTCTGCTGACAGAGTCCCCCATTAATTGGCATGGAGGATTTCTTTCTATTTCTGTCTGGGGGTACCTGACAGTTGTCAGATCTATGGATTGAATACATGACCTAGGAGTGAAATTGCAAGGAGCACCTCCCTTATTCCTTTGTAATGCTCTAAGTGAAAATTACTTAATATGTGAGATATCTGTACAACCTGCCTGACTCAGAGTGATACTACTAATGGACATCATTTATTTGTTGTTACAGGCACATCAGGATTATACTTACAGCAGCAGTCTGCTCAAAGAATGTAAACTATGGATTTTTTTACATGGCACTTAAGTTATAGAGGTCTATCTTCACTGGGATGCAGGTGTTAATGAACGGTGCATGCATTTATTTATGTGCAGTCACAGGTGCTGTGTTGTCAGGAACACCACCATGGCTGATGCCTAGGGCCTATATGAGTCCAATAATGATGATGGCAGACATGTCCCAGCACAACCAGTGGTTATGGTGGATGTGGTAGATCCGGATAATGTGACAGACTTATCCCTTCCCCTTACACAGACACAGCTACTGTGCATTTGAACTCAGATCTCAGTCCTAGAGAAGGTAAAGGGCAGGCATAAACATAAGCACCTTGTACTTCTGCAGCTAAGACATTCTTTGCCAGCTCCATTCAGCATGAGGAGGACAACAGGGGTTGGTGTACTGGAGGCCACCATTGTCATGGGTATCACACTCCTCCTGATCTGAATGTCTCTATGCACAGTACTCTACATTTGTCTCAAGACCAATGCGGCCATAACAGTGCTGCTTGGGATAGTACATTGTCTGTGTGACAACTCTCAGGAGGGCCTTGCCTGTTTTTGTAGCACAATGGAAAGCTTGCTTCGGGAGTCTGTATGCTGCAGATGTCCCTGTGTGACCACCTACCATGGACTGCACCATACACATGGTTGGTGCTTCCTCATTCTGTTGAGGATGCCCTCAACAGGAAATTGAGAGCATGTACAACATATACAACAAAAGGAAGAAACTGTTGCAGAAAAGAGGAAAATCCCAGGATGCAAAAAACTCCCTTACCAGCCTCAGTAAGAAGTTGAGATCCCTCATAAAATCCTCCAAAGCTAGTTACGAAAATAAAATTGCTAAAGATTCCAAAGACAACCACAAGGCATTCTATAGTTATGTCAAGAATCTAAATGGTAATGCTCAGATCTGCTCTGAGCTACAACAGAATGGCATTAAATATACTGATCCAAAGGATATTGCAAAATCCTAGCAGATCGATTTAGTGACAACTTCATCCCCCCTCTCACCCCCTAAAGGGCCCACGTCAGTACAAAAAGATTGCAAAATTCTGGTAATCACGACCACACAGGTAGAAACCACACTCTCCAAAGCTAAGAATGCAGCATCCGTGAGACCAGATGACATCCCGGGCTGTGTACTACATGAACTACAAAATGAACTGGCACCTCACCTAAGTGTCATGTTTAATCATAGCCTCACCTCATGCTTCATGCCTACTGAGTGACACACAGCTACAGTTATCCCACTCCACAAGGGGGGATCCACCTTGGATCCCGGGAACTACCATCCCATCAGTCTGATGAGCCTGACATGCAAGGGCATGGAATGCATTATCATGGAACTTATAAACAAAGACATTGGCGACCTTCAAACACTGGACCCCACCCAGTTTGGGTTCGTGAAGGGCCGATCTTGTCTCTTGAACCTGATTTACTTCTTAGGATCAGTCTCCAAAGCTGTGGATGAGGGTTAGGTGGTCAACACAGCCTATCTGGACCCTGCCAAGGCCTTCAATACCATCCCCCACTCTGGAATCATAGATAAACTTACTAAGCAAGGCATAAATCCCTACGTCACTCGACGGGTTGCCAAGTGGCTTACTGACAGAACCCAGATTATAAAAGCAACCGACTCCAAATCCAGCTCCAGCTAAGTGACAAGTGGAGTACCTCAGGGTTCAGTCCTGTGACCGCTCGTTTGGCATCTACTTCTCTGAAGTACAGGCCAACATTAAGGGACTCTAGCTAACAAAATTCGCAGATAACTGCAAACTGGGAGCCATTATTGAATCCCCAAATTATGTAGATATTCTACAAAAGGGCCTTACAGAAATAGATGCTTGGTGCCAGAGTCATGGGCTCAAGTTTAATGGCAAGAAATGTATAGTTATCCCCTTTGGGAAAAAACATGTACCCATGAATTATCACATAGGTGGCAGTACACTAAACACTGAAAGTGTGATGAGAGACTTAGGGACACAGGTGGACAGTGGTCTCAACTTTGATAACCACATCGCCACAACAGTCAAGAAATCCTTCTATGTGGCACACCTCATCACTAAGGGCTTTTCATCTAGAAAAAAGGAAGTCATTGTCCCACTGTACTGATCCCTCATTAGACCCATTATAGAGTACAATGCGCCATTTGGTATGTACCTCACAAGACATCTGCAACAGCTGGAAAGACCACAGAAATACCTCACTAAAAGAATCACAGGTCTAAAGCAGATGCCCTATGCTGACCATCTAAAACAATCTCCAGCTATACTCTGTGGCATACCGTCTACTCTGAGGGGATCTCTGCTTAACATACAAGGCCATGTTAAACCCTGAGCTGATGGACATGCTCCACTTAAAGAAATCCCAATCCCTCAGAGCCACACGCTACAGGGATCTAAACCTTGTCATCACAATGAACATAACATGCTGGAGGGATAGGGTCCTGACCCAGAGACTCCCCATACTCTGGAATAGACCACCCATACATGTCAAGCAGAGCGTCCCCTTGGACCTCTTCAAAAGGAACCTTGATGAGTGGATGGGAGATAAGAAATTCATCCCGGGGATCATGTCAGTCAACCTGCTAGACAGGGGTCCAGGGAAGTAAATATTGTGGGAAGGAATATCCAGGGAATTGCTATGGCTAGGCGTGTATAGACCCTAGGGCCGATAGCCTAGAAACAACCTATGAACCTGTGTCTAGGTTCTGTAGCACCACCACTTGAACACCTCCATCAAGTGTTGAGGGCACTGAGGGACACCATGGCCATAAATGCAGATGGAGGGTTTGGCTGAGACTACCTATAGCAAATCACATCATTCCCATTCACAGAGCACTCTATCATCACTGCATACTATGAATCATGTCTGTGACTTTACTACCTGCATAGCCTCTCTGTGATGCACAGTGTAGCCAGTCATGCATGGCATAGCATAGCCTGATGTATTGGAACCACCTCTAACTTGATGGGACATCCCTTACAGCCAGCTCCACCATGGGCTCTTCAACAGGTAAATTCTCAGCTACTGATTCCTGCATTTCCTCCTCCTCCTCCTCCTGAATACCTTTCCCTTGTCATATCTGTTTGCATACCAGTATGATGCATAATTTTTCACACACTGCAAATATTTTGCTGCATATTTCGGAATAATACTACAGGGCACCACCAGCAACATTAAGATAGTGGAAGCAGACCTACAGTAATCTGAACACATTTGACAATGATTCAGATGTATGACAGGGCAATGTTACATTCATTCTCTTCCATGGTCTGTGGGTTTTATATTAATATCTTCATCCTTTGCTCCGTTGCATATCTGTCATCATCATTAAGAAAGCCCTATGGTAAATTAACCTTCACAAATTACTGTCATAAGTTGCAAACATATGGTCACTGCTTGGGTGGCCTGATTGCACATTGTATATTATACCCTGTGATTTGTTGTCAGATGATAGAATGCAGTCCCTTATGCTTGATATACAGTTGTTTTTTTTCCCCAGATGGGGTCTTTATTGTAATGTGGGTGCAGCCAATAATCACCAGTACCTCAGAGAAATGGACAATGTGAGCAAAAACCCATGTGTTGCTGGCTCTTTTCTTTGTGGTACATACACACCACACATGCTCCCCTTCATGTTGTAACATTCCATCGAGGAACTGATGGAGTATCCTTGAGGCAGATGCCTGAGATACACCCACAGTGTCTACCAGTGGTTGCTGAAGGGTCCATGTAGATAGTTTTCTCAAAGCCCAGAAATCTCACTGGCCTATATATGAGTGTGACACATCTCAACCTGCGCTTGCATGGAGTCTCTATCCACATAATAGTGATCCGCAATTTCAAGGTCATGAAGGGCATGACATGTTAAGTGCAGATGGATAACATGGTGCTGCAGAGGGTGATTACACACAACACCATGATCACCAGCCTTTTGGATACACAAGCTTATAAATGTAGCTGCCTGCCATTGTGGTGTGTGTGTGTGTGTGTGTGTGTGTGTGTGTGTGTGTGTGTGTGTGTGTGTGTGTGTGTGTGTGTGTGTGTGTGTGTGTGTTGCTGTTGGTGCAAATTAAACTGAGGTAGAGTAAATATTATCGTTTACTATTTCTGACCTCATTTTTCAAGAAGGTAATTTTGAGTACTCACCCTTACCATCCTGGCTTTCAGTTTGCATAAGAAAGTATAAATTATAATTAATTATTAAAATTCTCATCCCATTTCACTCTAACAGGTTTTCAAACAGCAGCTTACTTTAATGACTGAGACCCAAAACTAAATACTAAATGATCAAAATCCATTTATTTATGTAGGACATACATAGATACATAAAGTACAGTACATTTGTAATATGTATACTTTAAAAATCTGATTAAATTCAAATTTTACAGAAGAGAAATCAAGAAAAGAAGAACTGAATAAAAATAATCAGGGAGAATGCACAGGGGCTGAGAGACCAGAAAGGTCACCAAGGACATAGGTTCATAGGTTGATACTAGGCTATCTGCCCTAGAGCATTTACAAGCCTAGCCAGAGTGTGTTTGGCTTTTGTCACCCTTCTTAGATTAGTTGATTGTGCCTCTGTATAGTAGGTCACAGAAGATAGCCCATTTAAAGTTAGTTTACCGTGCCTCTGTCTAGCAGTGACACAGAAGAGATCCCAGGGGTAAATTTACGATCTCCCATCCAAACGTCAAGATTCTTCTTGAAGAGGGTCATTGAGGAGCTCTGTCTGACATGGATTGGGATTTTGTTCCAGAGTAAGGGGAGCCTCTGGGATATGAATCTGTCCATCCAGCATGTTCTATTTATTTCTGTGCTGAGGTTTTAAGTCACTGGAGCGTGTAGTTCTGATGGATTTGGATTTCTTGAGGTGGAGCATGTCCATTAATTCTGGGTTGGACATGGCTTTATACATCAGGCACAGATCACCTCTGAGTAGGCGGTAAGCAACTGAGTAGAGTTGGAGTTTCTTTAGCCTAACTGCGTAGGGCATCTGTTTGAGTCCCTTGATCCTCTTGGTGAGGTACTTTTGGGGTCTTTCTAGTTGTAGCAGGTGTCGGGTAAGGTACATCCCAAATGGGGCATTGTATTCAATTATGGGCCTGATGAGTGATGAGTAGAGGGGCACAATGACCTCTCTTGATCTAGATGTGAACCCCTTCTTGATAAGGTGGGCTATATAGAATGTCTTTCTAACCACTTTGGCAATGTGATTGTCAAAGGAGAGATTGCAGTCTACTTGGGTCCCCAAATCCCTAATTACTTCTTCCGTACTTAATGGATTACCACCTATGTGGTGATTTGTGTGCACTTTGTTTTTCCCAAAGGGAATGACTATGCACTTTTTGGCATTTAGCTTCAGGCCATGGCTCTGGCACCAGTTATCCGTCTCTGTGAGACCTTTTTGGAGGATGCTTGTGTCAGCAGGCAAGTCGATTATGGCCCCCAGTTTGCAGTCATCTGGAAACTTTGTCAGCCATAGTCCTCCTGTGTTTGCCTGTACCTCAGAGAAATATATACCGAACAAGAGAGGTCCCAGGACTGAGCCTTGTGGGACGCCACTTGTAACTGGTTTAGAGTCTGACATGACACCTGCAATTCTGACCATGTGGGTTCTATCCCTAAGCCAGTTTGCAACCCATCTTGTGACATAGGGGTTGATATTTAAGCTGGTGAGCTTATTTATGATGCCTGAGTAGGGCATTGAGTCGAAGGCTTTTGCAAGGTCAAGGTAGGCTGTGTGGACTACCATCCCTTCGTCTATGGCCTTGGTGACTGTTTCAAAGAAATTGACCAGGTTCAAGAGGCAAGATCTGCCCTTAACAAAGCCAAATTAGGTAGGATCCAGTGTTTGGAGGTTCCTAATGTCTTCGTTTATGAGTTCCATGATGATACGCTCCATAGCTTTGCAGACCAGGCTAGTTAGGCTTATAGGGTGATAGTTTCCAGGGTCCGTTGTGGTACCACCTTTATGGAGTGGGACCACTATTGCTGTACGCCATTCTTTGGGTACATATTCTGTTGTAAGGCTAACACTGAACAGTGATTTTAAGTGAGGGTTCAGTTCTTCTTACAGCTCATGTAATACGCAGCCCGGGACACCGTCCGGTCCCACTGATGCTGTGTTTTTTGCTTTGGAAAGGGCAGCTCTCACCTGTGCATCTGTGATGTCAGGGAGGCTACACTCTGTTGGGATAGTCATTTGCTCATTTTGGGGGGGAAGGGAGAAGGTTGCACTGAACCTGTCTGCCAGGATGTTGGCAATGTCTCTGGGTTTGTCATTTTGCACTAACTCAGAGCATATCTGGGAGTTTCCACTCAGGTTGCTGACATAACTAAAGAAAGCCTTGTGATTATCTTTAGCATCTTGTGCAATTTTTCTTTCAAAGCTAGCCTTAGATGATTTTATGAGGGATTGTAGTTTCTTGCTAGTACTGATCAGAGTTGCCTTCCCTTTCAGGGATTTTGCTCTATCATGTAGTAGTTTCCTCCTTCTGTTGTACAGCTTATTTATGGCTGGGGTCCACCAGACAGGTCTCCTGCCTTTGGAGGAGTGTGTCTTGGTTTTATTTGGGATAGCACGATCCATGCATTCCTGTAGGTATCCATAGAATGCGTTTGTCAAGGATTCTGCGGTTTGGGCCGTATTTTCCACTGGCCCCGGGGCTTTGAAGGATTCCACCTCAGTTTTGAGAAGTGGGAAGTTTGCTTTTGAGAAGTGTTTGACCGTGGTTTCCTTTGCTGGGGGTGGGGACGGGATATGGATGTCCATAGTGATTAATTTATGGTCAGATCTTACCAATGAGGGGTATACCTCTGGTATGGAACATAGAGTCCCCATGTTGGTGATGATCAGGTCCAATATGTTTTCCCCTCTTGTGGGAGTGGTGACCAGTTGTTCCATACCATTTGAGTTTATAAATTCTAGGAACCCTTGGGCTAGGGTGTTGGGGCTTGAGTAGTGCTCCCAGTCTATGTTTGGGTAGTTAAAGTCACCCAATATAATGGTGTTTGGAGAGACCTTCATATTCTCCAGTGTCTCCAGGAAAGCTGAGTGGGGTTCCTGAGTTTGGGAGGGTGGTCTGTAGCAGGCTACAAACTGGAAGGCAGTTTTGCCCACTGTTAGTTGCACATGGATGGTCTCAGATGCTTCGTGCAGTGCCACTAGCCTGGAGGTATGGGTATCTTTGATGAATATGGATACTCCCCCTCCTCTTGTGGTTCGGTCCGAGTTTTGCGGCCGAAAAGCATGCTATGAGGTATAGCCTGGTAGTGCTGGGGTGCTCTCGGAGCCTTGAACCAGGTTTCTGTTACTGCACAGATATTGATATTCTCCATACTGAGGAGAGCCTCGAGTGCATGGATCTTGAGGTTTAGACTTTTGGCATTGAGAAGCATTACCCTTAGTTTCTTTTTCCTTGTGTTGTCTAAGGAGGTGGGTTTGTCTTTTGAGCCTTGCCTAAAAAAGGCACTATGGGGGTGGCAAGAGCCTTGGCCAGTATTCGAAAACACAGGGGTGACAGGTGCAAGCCATCCCTAGCGAAGCAACGTGGCTTCTCAAGCATGTCATCCCAGGCTGAAAGACACTGGATCCCCTTTGAGTGACACCAATACTTTAGCCAATTGTTGAAATTGATCATTTTGTCTTTATACTGTGGTATTATTCTTGGTGAGGGTAAGATGCTACTCAAGTTCAGGGTCATACCGGCCTGGGCCACATGATCAGAGAGCTCCTCTATGTCTCTTTTCATGTAATCCAGGGAGGTACGTCTCAGGTCATTCACACCAGCATGGACAATGACGGAGTCATATTTGTACTTGCTTTGGAGTGACCTGAGCGCTTGTGTTATGTGGCGGATCCTGGCACCCGACAGGCAGCTTACAGTGACCTTCTCCTTGTTCAGCCTGGTGAGAGGGACATCAGTGTGTCTGACAATAGAGTCACCTATTACAAGTGTATTAGGTGTGTTGTTTAGCCTTAAGGGCTGTGACTGTGGGGCACACTGACTTTGTGAACTACGTGATACGTGGGTATTGTTGTGGAGTAGCAGTTGCTTGGATGTCTGATTTGGAGGTCTCTGTTGCTTGGGCAGATTTTTATTTAGAGCCTCCGAGTATGTTTTTGTGTGTTTATGTGTTTGGTTTGCTGTTGCGATAGGTCTATGTGAGACTGGATTTGTGGTGTGTGTGATTACCTTCTCCTCCAGACTGACCGTGCCAGTACTATGTTGAGAGAGCTCAGCCTCCAGTTTGGCTATATAGTTGCATCTCTCACATATAATTGAGCTTGTTGGGAAGAGGAGAGGGTGGTCTGTGTACATAAGGCAGTTGTAACATTGCCTCAAGATTCCCATATTCACCAGCTGGACTGGAGAGAAAACCTGAAACTGACTTTTGGACATGCCAGAATAGTATAAGGAATTACTTTTTGACTTGATCAAAAAGGACCAATAGGGAACCAAGTACTTAAAGGGAGTATAAGAGGGTGTAGTGCTTTAGTTTATTAGTGCTTACTTATAAGACACTTATCCTAGCTACTGCTGGGTTTTAGAAGGAAAATAGAGTGCTTACTTTGAGATTTGGAACAGTTCTAAGGGAAAAAGTGAAGAGCACACTTTGTGGAGCCGGGAATAGTTTAAACCTGATTAAGCGGCACTGCCCGATGCTGCGCTATGTGCAAAAACGTGCAAAAGAGGGTTTTCAGAGGGGGATCAAGGAGTTTGGAATTGACCCAAAATGGCCAATACAACTACACTTTTTAGGCAGTAACCACTCCCACAGGGGCAGGCAGGCTGTTCAGTGTTTACCACTGCCACTGATGAACACAGAGACTTCCCTTTAGCCCAAGCAAGCAATGGCCTCCAAGAAACTTACAAACAGTTCAGAACAGAAAACAGAAGACCTGATGAAACAAAGTGGATGTAATACAAGCTTGCAGATCTTTTTCACAATTTCATGCTCACTCTGTCCAGAATTCCACACACAAATCTTAGCCTAATGGCCATGCCAAGCAGCCGCACATTACTTGTGAAGCTCCTGAACTATGCTTACAGATACAGCTTTCTTCTGACAGGACAGATACCAAGGAGCCATGCAATGGCAATGCAATGCCATCAGGCAAAAAAACTTCCACCATCATAGATGGAGCTGTGTTTCTTGCTGCTGTCTCTGCACTAAGGCTTGGCATCTTCAGACTGATAAAATTAATAATTATAAGAATCAGAACTATGAAGTTCTGTCTCCAGCTACCAGTAGCTGGCAGGGGTATTGATTTTTATATTTGGTTTTCAATTCATTTAGAATTAAATCATGTTTTATAATGAAAACCCTGACCCTGTTCTGCAAAATGTAATTTTTTGGGTGTAAATATAACTTTTGATTTAGAAATGTTATAGAAGCACTGTGAAAACATTTCTCTTCAAATTACACACAAAGGCATTTTCATTAGTTTCCTCGATCTGTGCCTTACAGATAAGTGTCGCATATGAAATTTAGTGCTTTTTATAAAGCATTGATGTGCTTTTCTCCTACTGGCTTCTGCATTCAGATGTTATTGAGTCAGTCAGCTTTGTACATTTCTATAGATGTAGCAACTTTAGGTTTTATGACCCTCCTTTAATTTGCCACGTTTTAAGGACAAATATGATATCTCCATCTCTAAGTAGGACTCCATAATTATAACACTACAGTGGTGCCAGTTTCTTTTCAATTTATATCTATAACAACTAATATTTCTAGGAATAAAAAATGGGACATAGTAACTTGTAAGGAATGTATTATTAGTGCTTTCACCAAGATGTTTACTGTAAACAGATCCACTAAGAATCTTCATACTCATAATCACTACAGTCATTCAATGATAAATCACTTTTGCATGGCTGATACTCTGTCTTCCTTTCAGTCTGAAAACTGTGGGTTCTAGTACCAAATAGGAAATGTCATAATACCTGGTTCACTGGCATGAGTGCAGTATAAAGGGGATGTGGTACTGACGGGGAAAGCCATCCATTTAATAATCCTCAGTTTAGGTTCCATCTGAAAATGTTGGTGTCATTGTTGTCCTACTGAACATCCAGCTAGAACCAGAAGTATCTAAGCCATTATTCAAATAAGAAGAAATTAGGAGACTTTCATGATGGGAAAGTCAACAGCTGCTTCACATAAAAGTGATGCATGCAGTTTTAGACTCTGTGTGTGTGAAGGTGAGCAAACTAGTTGTTGAAAAACAGACGTCATTGGCTCACAATTACCAATATGACTCAGTATCTGAGACGTACCTCTCTAGAGTATATGTATAGAGAGACATCATAGAGCTTTTGGAATTTGTGTCTCAGGCTGGTATGAGCCTAGCATTGAGCAAAATTTTACCTTCTCCAAGGATGATGCCACAATACAACAAAATATGATTGACTTTAATCATTTTCTTAGTTTCTGGTGTCTTTCTAAGGGGGTGCAATATTTGTCAGCATGGAAGGAGATGGTAAACAGACCATGCTGCTTTGCCAGGGATGGTCTGCACATCTCCCCTCTAAGCTTTAGAATATTAGCTAAAACATTGTCTTCCCGTAGAGTGCCTTTTTTAGGCAATGCCATACTGAAAGTACTTCCGACATAGCATATCAAAGCCAAGAAAATCTAAAGGTAGTACTGCTCAGTGCTAGGAGCCTAAACAAAAAACTCCGCTCCCTAGAAGATCTCTTTACCCTTGAGAATGCTAATGTCTGTGCGGTCTCAGAGATGTAATTTAAATCCATGGACAGCACACAAACAGTTCAGGGTTATAATGCCTTCCCCACATTTAGAAAGCTACTTCACAGGCAGGTGGAGGTGTCTCTTTTTACACCAAAAATAAATTTACTTCAAGGCTGGTCAAACAGGACAATGCACTTCAGCTGCTCCATGTTCAAATCACCATAACTAAAATCGAATGCCATTTCCTTGCAAGCTTTATGTCCCCCTCTATGACCCAAGAAACCCATACCATGTATTTAAACTTATTAGAAACACTAACCATCCAACCCAATACCATATTCATGGGTAACATCAATTACCCCACTATTAACTGGGAATCCTTTATGACATCAAACATACATGCACAGAGATTCCTGGATTTTATAAACACAAACTCTCTGGACTAGATAGTCAGTACACCAACCAGTGATGCAACCATACTGGATCTGGTCCTCACTAATATGGGAGACTCTTGTACTTACTTTCCTCACTTATCTAGAGTAAAATAGTTTTTTATTCAGGCGTGTCCAAGGGTCAGCTCCCAGTGTTCTCTCCTGTCTATCTAATGAATCTAGGCATCTTGAGGCAATGTAGAAATTGCCTCATGTACACAGACAACCCTCTCCTCCTACCTCCCGACAGTACAACCTGTAAGAGATGCACTTATCTACCCAAACTGGAGGTAAAGCTCTCTCCAACCAAGACTGAACTTGACAGTCATGAGGAGAAGGTAAACATTTGCACCACACCGCACTCATCACATAGTCTCACTAAATCTACACCACCAAAATCCATACATAGTAACCCAAAAACATTCGCGGAGGCTTTCAATAATAATCTGTCTAAGCAACAGAGACCTCCAAAGCAGAAACACAAGCAACCTCCATCCCCCAACACAACCCAAATGACACATAGCCCACAGACTCAGTGTGCCACTCAACCACAGCTAATAAGGCAAAAGAATGTACCCAACACACTAGTCATAGGTGACTCTATAGTCAGGCACACTGATGTCTCACTCACCAGGCTAAACAAGGAGAAGGTTACTGTCAGCTGCCTGTCGAGTGCCAGGATCCGCCATATAACCCACGCACTCAGGTCACTCCACAACAAGTACAAATATGTCTCTGTCATTGTCCATGTTGGTGTGAATGACCTGAGATATACCTCCCTGGACTACATGAAAAGAGACATCGCTCTCCGATCTTGTAGCCCAGGCAGGTATGACCCTAGTCCTGAGTAGCATTCTGCCATTGCCCCAAATGATACCACAGTACAAGGACAAAAATGATTGACTTCAACAATTGGCTAAGCTTCTGGTGTCATTATAAGGGGATCCAGTATCTGTCTGCTTGGGATGACATGGTCGACAGACTACGATGCTTTGCCATAGACGGCCTGCACCTGTTGACCCTGGAATTCCGGATACTGGCTAAGGCTCTTGCTGCCCCTATAGTGCCTTTTTTAGGCAAGGTTCAAATAACAAATTCACCACCATAACAGGAACAGGCAAGCAAAAACTGAGGGTAATGCTACTTAATGCTAGAAGTCTGAATCTCAAAATGCACTCCCTTGAGGCACTCCTTAAAATAGAGAACATTGATATCTGTGTAGTAACAGAGACCTGGTTCAAGGCTCCAGAGAGCACCCCTGCACTACCAGGCTATAACTCATACCACACTTTTCGGCCATGTAACCTGGACCAAAACACCAAAGGTGGAGGTGTGTCCATATTCATTAAAGATATCCACACCTCCAGGCTAGTTGCTCAGCATAATGCATCCAAGGTTATCCAAGTGCAACTAACTCTGGGAAAAACTGCAATCCAAATTGTAGCTTGCTACAGATCCCTCACCATGCCCCAGGATTCCCACTCCTCTTTTCTTGATGTACTGGAAAATATTAGGGTTCAACCAAACACCCTAATAATGGGTGACTTCAACTACCCCACCATTAACTGGGAAAACTACTTGTGTATCAACTCCTTAGCTCAATGCTTTCTGGAATTCATAAACACCAATACCCTGGATCAACTTATCCACACCCCCACCAGGGACAATGATATCCTAGACCTAGTCATTACCAACATGAGTGATCGGTGTTCCACACCTAAAGTCAACTCCTCGTTGGTCCGATCCGACCTTAAGCTAATCACCCTTGATATCCACATCCTGCCCCCACCCCCCATTAAGGAAATCATGGTAGAAAATTTCTCCAAAGCCAACTTCATGCTTCTTAAGACAGAAGTGGTGAACTTCATGACACTGATGCAGATGGACAATACAGTTACAACTGCTGAATCCTACACAAATGCACTCTATAAGCACTTACATGAGTGCATGGATTGTGTTATCCCAAACAGAACCAAGACACTATCCTCCAAAAAAAGGAAGCCAATCTGGTGGTCCCCTGCCATAAACAAACTGTACAACAGAAGGAAGAAACTGTTGCAAAAGAGAGTAAAATCCCATGAGTGGAGGAGCTCCCTGGTCAGCCTCAGTAAGAAGCTGAGATCCCTTATAAGATCCTCCAAAGCTAGCTACGAAAACAAAATTGCCACTAATTCTCAGGACAACCACAAAGCATTCTATAGCTATGTCAAGCATCTCGATGACATCACCCAGATCTGCTCTGAGTTACAGCACAAAGGCACGAAAATTACAGAACCAACTGATATTGCCAACATCCTGGCAGATAGGTTCATTTCTAACTTTACCCCCCCCTCACCCCCTAAAGGGCCCATATCTATACAGGAAGAATGCAGAGTCCCTGTAATCACAGCTATGCAGGTAGAAGCTGCACTCTCTAAAGCCAAAAGCACAGCATCCATGAGACCGGACAACATCCCAGGCTGCATTTTACACGAACTTCAAAATGAACTGGCTCACCACTTAAGCACCATGTTCAATAATAGCCACGCATCAGGCTTTGCGCCCACTGAATGAATGGCACACAGCAACAGTTATCCCACTCCACAAAGTGGAAGCCACCACTGATCCCGGGAACTATTGACCTATTAGCCTGACGAGCCTGGTCTGCATGGCCATGGTATCATCATGGAACTCATAAACAAAGGCATTGGTAACCTCCAAACTCTGGATCCCACCCAGTTCAAGTTTGTGAAAGGCAGATCATGCATCCTGAACCTGATCGACTTCTCTGAGGCAGTCACCAAAGCCGTAGATGAGGGTAAGGTGGTTCACACAGCCTATCTTGACCTCGCCAAGGCTTTCGATACCATCCCCCATTCTGGAATTATAGCTAAACTCACTAAACTAGGTATAAATCCCTACGTCACAAGATGGGTTGCCAACTGGCTCACTGACAGAACCCACACTGTAAAGGTTGCAGACTCCAAACCTGACCTCAAAGCAGTGACAAGTGGAGTACCACAGGGTTCCTCCCTGGGACCTCACCTGTTTGGTATCTACTTCTCTTAAGTACAGGCCAACACAGAAGGCCTCTGGCTAATGAAGTTTGCAGATGACTGAAAACTAGGAACCATAGTCAAGTCCCCAAATGATGTGGACATCCTACAGAAGGGCCTCGCTGAGAACAGATGCCTGGTGTCAGAGCCATGGCCTCAAGCTCAATGCCAAAAAGTGCAGTGTCATTCCCTTTGGTAAAAACTCTGTACCCATGAACTACCACATAGGCAGCAATCTACTTAACACCGAATGTGTGATAAGAGACCTTGGGACCCAGGTGGATGGTAGTCTCTCCTTTGATAGTCACATCACCACAGTAGTAAGGAAGTCCTCCTACGTGGCACACCTCATCATAATAGGGTTCTCATCCAGGAAAAAAGAGGTCATTGTTCCCCTCTACTCAACAGTCATTAGACCCATTATAGAGTACAACGCCCCTTTTGGAATGTACCTCACAAGACATCTGCAGCAGCTGCAAAGGCCACAGAAGTACCTCACAAAGAGGATTACTGGCCTCAAACAAATGCCCTATACTGACCGCCTCAAAAAACTCCAGCTTTACTCTGTAGCATATCGCTTACTCCGAGGTGATTTCTGCCTAACATATAAAGCTATGTCAAACCCAGAGCTGTTGGACATTCTACACCTAAAGAAATCCCAATCCCTCTAGGGACCTAAACCTTGTCACCACAATAAACAAGACATGCTGGAGGGATAGATTCCTGTCCCAGAGACTTCCCATACTCTGGAACAGGCTACCCATCTATGTCATGCAAAATTCTTCATTAGCACTCTTCAAGCAAACGAAAGAAAGAGTGGCAGGACACTGCTGTAGAAGTCTTCTTCTTTATTAAAAGCACAAAAATCCCAGTAGTAAGCGCTTTCGGGTTAAACAACCCTTCATCAGACAAATTAGAGACACACAACTCTGCATTTTTAAAATCACAACCTACCAATCAACAGTCAATGAATAACCACTCCTTTTTTGTAAGGCTGGTTTTAAAGGTACCATCTCATTCAAACCAGGGCTCCTATGAGCCATGAGCTCTATTATCCATCTTGACTCCAATGTTTCAGTAAGAAGTTTGAGATCTCCACCTCTATTACTCAATCTTACATTGGCCACAGCTTTAAAAAGAAAAGTGTGTGTAGGGTTTACCTCAATGTGTCTATAAAGGGCATTATGTGTATCCTTATTTCTAATGGATGATAGATGCTGTAGTATCCTGACCTTTAGCATGTTATTGGTCTTTCCCACATAAAACCCTGAGCAATGTGAACACTCAGCCAAATAAACCAGATTGGCTGTTCTACATGTAGCCCTTGCCTTAAAATCAAAAACCTGACCATTCGTGGGATGTATAAAAGTGGTGACCTTGTTTATAAAGTGACACGCTTTGAAAATACCACATGGTACAGTACCTGCAATTGTCTTAAATGGTCTTGGTCCATTTGAACATTTTTCTCCACAGAGTAGATCTTTCAAATTTTTATTACGCCTATAACCAAAGCTAGGTCTTACTCCCACCATTTCCCTTAGCCTGCCATCACTTCTAAGGATATTCCAATTGTTGCTGACTATATTTCTTATGTCAGCTATGTTACTACTGTAAGTGAAATATAACCTAATGTTTCCTGGTCTATCCCGATTAATCGGGGACATATTTCCTGCCTCCTCCATACATTTTAGCCACGGTTTGAATCTACTACCCCTTTTCACATGACTGTCATCGGCTATTTGATTGACCAATCGTTCATTATAACCCCTTGCACAAAAATTACTCTTCAGTCCCTCCACCTCCCTACCAAACTGGTCATCTTCCAAGCATAGTCTGGATGTCCTGCTCATTTGGCTCTGGACAATATTAGGAAACATGTAGCGGGGGTGCATACTATCAAAACATAACAAATGGTTCTTCCAACAGTCCTTTTTATACAGACTAGAAGAGAAACCATCATTAGCTTGTTTGATCCAAACGTCTAAGAAATCTATCTGTGTATCAGAGTACTCTAGGGTAAATCTGAAAAAGGAGGTAGTAGAATGCAAGTAATCAAGAAACCTATACAGCATTAAGGAACTACCTCGCCAAAAAATAAACACATCATCCACAAACCGGGTATAGGCTCCAACATACTGCATCCATCCCTGGTTATTGAAAATAGTCTCCCTTTCCCAAAAGGAAAGGACCAAATTAGCATAAGTGTTTGCACAGGGGGTGCCCATGGCAACCCCCTGTGCCTGTCTATATGCCTGTTGTGCTCCAATGAACACATTATTTTCTAATACCAAGGACAGTAGTGTCCTAATCAAAGCTATTTTCCCTTCATCCTCACCCAAATCACGTAGGACTGTGTCTATTGCTTGTATACCATAACCATTACTAATTACTGTGAACAGGCTTTGGACATCTAAAGTAACCAACAGTATGTTGTCATGCGGCTTCTGTCGATTAAAGTCCCCTACCACCTGTAGAAAACCTCTTGTGTCTTTTAGTATACTAGGTATCCTGTCAACAAATGGTTTGAGGGTATATTCAAGCCAAATGGAGATGTTTTCAGTCACCCATCCCCGGCCCGATACAATGGGTCGGAGTGGTGGATCAGCAAGTGATTTGTGTATTTTAGGCAAAGCTTTAAAGATAGGAGTGACAGCCTTCTCAATCATCAGAAACCTTAACAGGTCATCACTTATCTTCATATCAAAATTCAACCTTCTTAAATTACTATGTACTCCATCTACCACCATTCTCACTGCTGTAGGATTGATCGGAACATAAGTACTAGCATCTGAAAGCAATCTTTGTATTTTAAGGTTGTACATCTCCGTATCAAGTACCACCACCGCTCCTCCCTTATCTGCCATCTTTATGACTATATTTTGATTATTACTTAAATCCTTTAAAGCTTTCTGTTGTGCCTGTGTAAGATTATAGTATCTATGAAAATCTCTAGTTCTGAAATATTCTTGTAAATCATGCTCACAACTACTAATAAAAGGAGTCATAGCTGGTGAAAAAGGTGGTACACAAGTACTAGGTTGTTTTAAAACAACTCTGTTGGAGTCACTGTCATTATTATTAACACCAAAAACACATTTCAAAGCTAAATTCCTGCAATACAGCATTAGATCTAAAACCATTTCGTTAAAAACACTTGCCCTACCAGGTACAAAAGTCATTCCTTTGTTTAATACAAACTGTTCATCTTCCGTTAAAATATGTGAAGATAAATTATAGACAATACCAGAATTATCAATAGAAGTCAGTCCAAGATCTTTCTCTTCTTGTTGGGATCCCTTCCCTCGCTTAGCAATCTTTTCCATGCTCCTCGCTTCTTGACAGGAGCGGGTAGCATCTCCAAAAAACGCTGTTGCCCTTGTGTAGTCTTAGGGCGTGCTCCCTTGTCCATCCCATCAACAGTAGATCGACCTGAAGGCCCTTTTACATTCAATTGTATCGTATCCATAACTGCTAAGGAAGTGGCACTCATAGATGGTATGGCTGAACGCTCTATCGTTGTGTCCACATCAGAAGTGCTTTCATCTCAGGTAAAGTCTTTAGTTGTACAAACCTCTGTGAAAAACCTCAAGAAAAATCTTGATGAGTGGATGGGAAATAAGAAATACACCCCAGGGATCACTTCTGTGTCTCTGCTTGACAGTGGCACAGGAACAGAACTTTCTTGGGTGGTGTAAGCCAGGGAACCTTGTTGGCTAGGCTTACATAGGCCCTTGGGCCAATAGCCTAGTACTGACCTATGAACCTATGACTGCTGTGCACCCCCTACTGTAATGCCTTCCCTGGTAAGGTCAGACCACAAAATGGTCTCCTTTGAAGTAAAAATAAAACCTGGTCCCCCAGCTAAACCGGGAATATTCAGGAAGGCTAACCTTCTGCTATTAAGTGAGAACCTGGCAAAATTTCAAGCCCCTATAAACCCTGAGAATACGTCTGTCTTTGCAGAACTGTTCACAAAAACCCTGTACAAGCATGTTAATAGCTGTATAGAGGCAGCTGTACCCACCAGGAAGAAGTACAGAACTAACTCAAAAAACAAGCTACCCTGGTGGAATTACAAAATCAATCAGCTGTATAACAGGAGGAAGAATATCGTGGCAAAAATTAGGAGGTGCAGCACCCATTAGGATAAAAGCACTTTCATTAAATTAAACAAACAACTCAGGGGAGTAATAAAGTCTACCAAAGCTATATTTGAGATACATTTGGCCTCCCAGGCCAAGGACAACCACAAAGCATTCTTTAGCTATGTCCACAACCTCAAAGGCAATACACAATTGTGTGCAGAGCTCATTGTAAATGGAGCCACCTATACTGAGCCAGAAGATATAGCAAGCCTCCTGGCTGATATATTCAGCTCCAGCTTTACTCCTCTCTCCCCCTCATCCTTCCCTCAAGAAGTATCATCAAATATAACTCCCTCTACTATCACAGGGGAACAGGTCCTTAATGCTCTGTATAAGACCAAGAACACTGCATCAATGGACACAGACAATATCCCAGGATGCCTTCTAAATAGCATGAAACATGACATATCAGGGCCTCTGGAATTACTATTTAACTGTAGCCTCCAAACAGGCTTCATGCCTCATGAAAGAAGAAAGGCAACAGTCATCACTCTGCACAAAGCTGGACCATCTACAGACCTTGGAAACTGCATACCCATAAGTCTCACTAGTCTTATATGTAAAGCCATGGAAAGAATTATCATGGAGATGATCAATAGAGATATAGTAAACCTCCAGACACTGGACCCAACCCAGTTTGGTTTCATAAAGGGCAGATCATGTCTATTCAACCTGCTGGACTTCTTTGAGAAGGTCATCAAAGCAGTGGATGAGGGCAAAATCGTTCACAGTGCCTTCCTTGACCTGGCCAAGGCATTTGACACAATACCCCACCTGGGCATTGTTGACAAACTCAGGAGGTTAGGTAAAAACCTGTACATCACCCAATGGATAACCAAGTGGCTCACAGACAGGACCCAAAAAGTTAGAATTGGGGAGTCCACGTCTACAAAGAGGCCAGTCACAAGTTGAGCCCCTCAGGGATCAGTCCTTGGAGCGCTCCTTTTTGGCAATTACTTCTCAGAAGTCAAGGCCAATGTCAGTGATCTCTGGCTGACTAAATTTGCAGATGATTGGAAATTAGGAGCTATCATTGAATCTCACACTGATGTAAATGTTCTCCAGGATGGGCTGACACAAACAACTACTGTCAGAGTCATGGACTAAAACTAACTGCCAAGAAATGCATAATAGTATCCTTTGGGAAGTCATCCATCCCTGGTAACTATCATATTGACAACACACCCTTTAGAGTTGACTGAATAGTCAGGGACTTAGGGACACACATAAATAGTAATCTAGCCCTTGATTATCACGTGTGTACAGTGGTGAGGAAACCATTCTTTGTTGCACATCATATAAGCAAAGGAATGACATCCAAGTCCAAGGAAGTCATTGTTCCACTGTATTCGGCATTCATCAGACCTATCATTGAGTACAATGCCCCTTTGGTATGTACCCAACCAGATATATCCAACAATTGGAACATCCACAGAGGTTCCTCACTAAAGGAATACAGGGCATAAGTAATATGTCCTATGCAAACCGCCTCAAGGCTCTAGCCTGTATTGGAGATCTATGCCTGGCATATATGGCATTGTCAGACTCCACTCTGATGGACCTCCTGCATATCCAAAAAACAAACAGTACCAGAATTACCCATTCTAAAGACTTCAACCTTGCTTGTGATATAAATAGGACCTGCTGGAGAGATAGGTATGTATCCCAGAGACTACCTCATCTATGGAACAGGCTCCCCATCCATGTGAAGCAGAGTTCCTCCCTAATCCAATTCAAGTGCAACTTGGACAATTGGATCGGAAACTGGAAATTCATCCCTGGTTTGGCACCTATGTCTCTAATGGACACAGGTAACCTGTAAATGGTTCATCTCTCAGGCCCATGCTTACACTTATCAAGGGTATCAGAACTCGTCCAAGATTTGGGATGCATGGCTAGGCTTAAAAAGGTCCTTGTGGTCATTAGCCTAGTAGACACCTATGAATATGAAGCTATAAACAGTGGTTAGTGGTGCCCTGTATATATGCAAGCTCTAGAAGTTGTACATTCCCTATAAAAACTACGTCTGAAATTTTCCACAGTCCTGTCCTACTCAAGCAGCAACTAGTCTAGGCACTGAGCACATTACAGCATTTAGTTAACTTACAGTCGCAATAATACAACACTCAGAGCTATTGTTGCTCAAAAAGCAACTAGTTTACACACTGAGCATCATCACCAGATAGGTTACTGTAGATTATACTAAGTAAGCATCCATCCCTCATCCAGTTGCAGACACCCTCATTCTTTACCCTTGTAAAGCACGTTAATGACCTGCAACCAAGGACTAGCACTTTACTGCTCTTTCTACATCTAGCTTAGTGGACATGGGCTTCCTAGGCAATGTAGCAATTGCCTTATGCACTATGACAACCACTTAATTCTGAAACAGATGAATACAGCATGTGAGGAAAAGTACTTACACAATGTCACTCGATGCAACACTCTCACATTCACATGCAAAACATGCCAAACAGGTTGTCAGTGACACATACAACACTCACTGCATTTACAGAGGATGAGACACATAGTCCCCTATTTGTGGAAGTGATCACATATAACTTAGCAAACCTCAAAGGCCTCTCAGGTGGAGTCCTCAGAAACTCCGCATGCTCACAAACAAGACAACTCCATTCATAACACATAAAACCCCATCCTATGTTGTCTCAACTACCAAGCCCCATAAGACGTAACACCACATAACACAATATTTTTGTCATAGGACTCCATTCTGAGAAACACTGGTATCCCTCACAATAGACTGGATAAGGAGAAAGTTACAGTTAGTTGCCTGTCAAGGGCTAGAATTTACCAGATTATGCAAGCACACCGTCAATAAACCCCAAGTACCAGTATGACTCAGTCATAGTCCATGTTATCATAAATCCAAGAATAACAGATTACAGACTCCCCAACACTCGAGACTTCGGATACCAATAAAACGAAGTATTTTATTCACAGAAAAGGCAAAATACACTGGAGCTCTTAAACAGGGTTAAGCGCTTTCATCTGTCACACCGCAGATTTCATCAGAACCGTTATGCTCCTGCATTCCATTCTATTTAAAAAACTTTTAGGCGCCAAAATCCAATTAAAAAACTCTCTGTTTTAAAATAACAAAAACCTAATAATGAACTGTGTTTAGAACTCATACTACTACAAGATGATGTCAGCTTGTTTTACACTTATATAATAGATTAATAAATTACATATTCAAAATGCTTTTACATTCATCTTTCACATGATATATCTATACCAAAAAATGATGTTAGACTACACAATTATCCCACAAATGTATATACATAGAGTGATATCAGGCATAAATACATTTGGGTCGTTCTATGTAATGTCTATACACCTATTAATACTGATAGGTAAAACTATCTGTAAAGTATATGTAATGGTAAAATAATGTAAAATAATGTAAAATTATTTTGTGTAAATCAGTGTACAGGAATATATTACCAACAAGACAAGATGTCTAATTCTATACTGAAGCTTTTTGAACCTTATACATGTCTTAGGTAAATAGATTATATTAATCTGTTTAAAAATAATCTAAATCTGGATATATTGGTATGTACTAAACTCATATGATCAAGAAATGCATATATGAAAATAGGAGAAAAGGGTGATCTACTTTAATATGCAAACCTATACAACAATGTACTAAAATATATTAAAATATATAACAATGTATATTAGAGTTTATGTGAAAATGTCCAATAAGTCAGTAGTATTATAATCTTTTGTTTTATTATGTTTATTGTATTGATTATGGTACCGCCAGTGGGAAGTTCTTTTTATTTCTTGTAATATTGTTTTTTGTTGTTTGTTCTAGTGCAGTACTAATTTAATTTAATTCAAGAAAGGGTTTTACACTAATATGATCATTTATACCAGGTGATGTGGTTGCATCAGTACATATTTGCCATTTGCTTTCTATCCAGGACAGGTATGTCTTCCAATTCCCACCTTTATCACTAATCTCTACCTGGTCTATGATGGCAAACATGAAATTGTGATCTGTCCCCTTTTCTACAATGTGTTTACATAAAGCATTTTTTATATCTCCCTTTTTTATCCCGTCGTATGCTCATAAATACGAGTCTTTAACTTTCTCTCAGTTTTGCCTATGTAAAGGCTGAGCATTTTGTACAGGTGGCTATGTAAACTATGCGTTGTGTATTGCAATTTCCATTTTGCAAATTATAGTAGTGTGTATAATGTTGTCTAACCTAATTTTTTGTTGAGTATTGATAAATACACATTGTTTACAGGTACCACATCTAGTGGTACCTTTCGTTCTCTTGTCACTTGTTCCTCTCCTTCCGTATTCCATTATTCTCTTTATATTACTTCCCGTTTTGAATACTGTACAGATGTCTGTTCCTACTATATTGCCAATAGCTCCAGAGATGTTGATTAATGGCCAATGTTTTTTGAGTATTTCAATAATTACACTGGAAAAAGGATTATATCTGATCACACATACTTTTCTATCCCTTTCGTCGTTTTTATGATTTAGTGACACTGTACTGATCCCCAATAATGGAGTATACTTGTGTCCCCATTGGGCTTGTACATATGAAGTGACATTCTCTAACAATTTCTTAGGATATCCTCGATCCAGGAATAATTTTGATACTTTTCCCAACTCACTTGTCATAATTTCCATAGTGGATGACATTCTTGCTGCTCTTATGCTCTGTCCCTTGACTATATTTTTGAAAATGTGTGAAGGATGACAACTACTAAAATGTATATAGTCGTTGGAAAAAGTAGGCTTCCTGTATATCCTTGATGTGAAACCTGTTCCTGTGTTACTAATCCAAGTGTCCAGATAGGCAATACCTTTCTTATCATGGTGTGAAGTAAATCTCAGAAATTCTGTAGTATGGTTAAGATATTCCATAAGCAGGGAATCAATTCTTGGGGTCCTGTCCAGATGATAAAAACATCATCCAAAAATCGGTGTATAGTCTAATGTACTGATAAAACTGGCTGGAAATATATATAGATTCTCCCACTCGAGCATAACCAAGTTTGCAAATATGGGGGCACATGAAGCTCCCATGGCTACACCTCGAGTTTGTCTAAAATATTCTCCTGCATGTGATATGTAATTGTGTTCTAGAACAAGTCCCACCATATCCATAATTAGGTTGACTCTGTCCCAGCTACATCCGGAGTATTTACATAGGCTGCTTTGGAAGTACTCTAAACCAGTTGATGCTGGTATACTGGAGAATAAATCCTGTACATCTATAGTGAGGAATGTCAAATCTTCATCCCAAACTTCCACAGTGAGTTTGCTTAAAAAATCCCAGGAATCCTTAACCAAATGGTCCACCCTGGTGTATATTTGCTTGGTCCATTGGTCTATAGTGATCCCTATTTTAAAGGTTTTAGACTTAGATCCTGAGATGATAGGTCTAAAAGGAGGATTGTTCTTATTTTTGTGGATCTTGGGAATCCCTATGATGTGAGCCAAGATTGGATATTCAGTTCTCAAGTAATCATGTAATTCATAAGTAATACGATTATCTATTAAATATTCCTCCAGAGCTAAATCTATTCTTCTGTATCCGATGTTAATTTGGTTGATGGATACTTGCTCATAGTTCCCTGACTCATATAATATGTTGTTTATTTCATTGAGGTATAGCTGTCTGTCAAATATCACTATACCTCCACCCTTGTCAGGTTTCATTATTCTAATCTCATTATTTAATATGAGTTCTTCCATACATCTTCTTTCGCCTATGGTTAAGTTGTCCACTAAGTTTTGGCTACCCCGTGAGTTGTTTTTTAATTCCTTGTAAAGATAGTAAATGTCCTTACAAACCATTTTCTCGTAGGTTGCTACGTGGACATTCATAACAGGGATGTATGTGCTTTTTTAACAAGTATTGATCTACTTTTTATAGTGTTGTTCTTGTTGGAATCATCATTGAATTGAATAGCAAGGTTTAGCCTTCTACAAAATAATTTGATTTCTTTAATTAAATCAAATAAATTAAACTTAACCGTAGGTATAAACTTCATTCCCTTGCTGAACAGGGATGTGATATCATCTGTGACTTCAATGTTAGTGTAGTTGTACACATTAAACCCTTGGTAGCTACTGATTCTAAGATTTTTCTCAACAGTCGCTCCCAACACAGGTGTATCCACAATACTTTGTACATTGTCTATGTTATTTGCATTTTGGTCTAATAATCCACTTGTTTTCATAGTGGTATTAATTACTGAAGTTGTGTGTGCTTGGGATAGATAGGGTTTGCACATACCATGGGGAGGGGCATGATCAGGAAAAGTCACCTTTTTCTTTTTCTTTTTCTTAGGTTTTTTATCATTTAGAATCTTCTTTGTTGTTTCTTTGGCGCTGGATAGTATCGCCCCCCCTGAAAATTTTCTTCCTCATTCACTCTTAAGTTTCTCTTTCTTCCCTTAGTTTGTACCACCTCAAATCTGTTCTCACCTTCACTTTCATAGTGTGGCCATATGTAGGCTCTATCATTACTGTAAAGCTCTAAGTCCCGTTCTATTTTGTGCATTTTCCTATCATATACGTTCCTTACTTTCCTTTTAGCTTGGTTGAACTGGTTAGAATAGCAATCATACCAGTTCTCAAACATGTCATCATGTATTATAGATTCATTTAAACTCTCCACTTCCTGTAATAACTCATTCACCTTCTGTTCATTACATTTAATTAGTTGTTTCATATAGGTAAAACCAAAATCATCAAACATTTTGTTAAATTCTGTAACTATGTTGGAGTTGAACTTAATGCCTAAGGGTAATTTAAAAAATCTCAGTCCCTTAGGGACTATGTGTAAACCAAGACACTTCTCAAGGTAGGCATTGTCTATTCGCACACTCTTCAATTGTATTAATTTTTTACCCAGCAAATAAATTCTTTCTTTAATATCATCATATTTATAATTGTGCTTAAAGGGTCTCTCTTTATATTTAAACCCAGACACAGACACTGGTTTACTCATAAAATCATAATCATCCATTAAAAAGTCATTGACCATATTAACCTTATCCTTGTCATTACAGTCCATTGTTTTTGTAAAAGTTCTTTTAGGACTGGATAAATATTAATTTAAAACAGTACCTTTATTTCTGTTTTTTGCCTTGTTGGCAACTGATGAGTATGTTCGTATTTTTTCCTGTTGTAGTTTGGGACGTGCACCCATTCTTATGTTCTCCTCGTTAGTATGGAACAGGCTAAAGTCAAATGTAAAATCTGCTTCCAAGGACACGTTTGCGGTGTTCTCACCCAGATCGAGTGGATGCTTATTTCCATCAGTAGAAGCCTTTCTCTGCCCATTTGGAATCTCACTCACGTTACTGCTATCAATCGCTTCATCCACCAGCACCAGTTGTGCAGTAACAGTACTGTTGGAATTCCTAGATTTACCGGTGTCTCTGCCATCCATAGCCGTTTCCGTTGTACTAATATTAGCAGTTTTTGCGGTACCTCCGCTCACCATAACTGCTTCGGTAAGTTTGTTAACTAAGTCCAAAAGCTTGTTAACGTCGCCTTGTAGTGACGTCATCTCATTCCGGAGTGTACGGTATTCCTCAGAGCTCAATAAAGTGCTCGGGGATTCCTCTTCTGCCATCAAAACGACCAGATAATACAAGATGTGGTAAACAGCAACAGCACAATCCAAGAATAACAGATTACAGACTCCCCAACACTCGAGACTTCGGATACCAATAAAACGAAGTATTTTATTCACAGAAAAGGCAAAATACACTGGAGCTCTTAAACAGGGTTAAGCGCTTTCATCTGTCACACCGCAGATTTCATCAGAACCGTTATGCTCCTGCATTCCATTCTATTTAAAAACTTTTAGGCGCCAAAATCCAATTAAAAAACTCTCTGTTTTAAAATAACAAAAACCTAATAATGAAGTGTTCATTATTAGGTTTTTGTTATTTTAAAACAGAGAGTTTTTTAATTGGATTTTACAAAAGTTTTAAATAGAATGCAGGAGCATAACGGTTCTGATGAAATCTGTGTGACAGATGAAAGCGCTTGCTGTTTAAGAGCTCCAGTGTATTTTGCCTTTTCTGAATAAAATACCGTTTTGATCGAAGTCTCGAAAGTCTGTAATCTGTTATTCTTGGATTGTGCTGTTTACCACATCTTGTATTATCTGGTCGCTTTGATGGCAGAAGAGGAATCCCCGAGCACTTTATTGAGCTCTGAGGAATACCGCTACAGTTATGGTGAGCGGAGGCACCGCAAAAACTGCTAATATCAGCATAACGGAGACGGCTATGGATGGCAGAGTCACCGGTAAATCTAGGAAATCTAGGAATTCTAACAGTACTGTTACTGCACAACTGGTGCTGGTGGATGAAGCGATCGATAGCAGTAACATGAGTGAGATTCCAAATGGGCAGGGAAAGACTTCTATTGATGGAAACAAGCATCAACTCGATCTCGGTGAGAACACCGCAAACGTGTCCATGGAAGCAGACTTTACATTTGACTTTAGCCTGTTCCATACTAACGAGGAGAACATAAGAAAGGGTGCACGTCCTAAATTACATCAGGATAAAATACGAACATACTCATCAGTTGCCAACACGGCAAAAAACAAAAACACAGGTACTGTTTTAAATCAATATTTATCCAGTCCTAAAAGAACTTTCAAACAAACAATGGACTGTAATGACAAGGATAAGGTTAATATGGTCAATGACTTTTTAATGGATGATTATGATTTTATGAGTAAACCAGTGCCTGTGTCTGGGTTTAAATATAATGAGAGACCCTTCAAGCACAATTATAAATATGATGATATTAAAGAAAGAATTTATTTGTTGGGTAAAAAATTAATACAATTGAAGAGTGTGCGAATAGATAATGCCTACCTTGAGAAGTGTCTTGGTTTACACATAGTCCCTAAGGGACTGAGATTTTTTAAATTATCCTTAGGCATTAAGTTCAACTCCAACATAGTTACAGAATTTAACAAAATGTTTGATGATTTTGGTTTTACCTATATGAAACAACTAATTAAATGTAATGAACAGAAGGTGAATGAGTTATTACAGGAAGTGGAGAGTTTAAATGAATCTATAATACACGAGACATGTTTGAGAACTGGTATGATTGCTATTCTAACCAGTTCAACCAAGCTAAAAGGAAAGTAAGGAACGTATATGATAGGAAAATGCACAAAATAGAATGGGACTTAGAGCTTTACAGTAATGATAGAGCCTACATATGGCCACACTATGAAAGTGAAGGTGAGAACAGATTTGAGGTGGTACAAACTAAGGGAAGAAAGAGAAACTTAAGAGTGAATGAGGAAGAAAATGTTCAGGAGGGGGGCGATACTATCCAGCGCCAAAGAAAGAACAAAGAAGATTCTAAATGATAAAAAACCTAAGAAAAAGAAAAAGAAAAAGGTGACTTTTCCTGATCATGCCCCTCCCGATGGTATGTGCAAACCCTATCTATCCCAAGCACACACAACTTCAGTAATTAATACCACTATGAAAACAAGTGGATTATTAGACCAAAATGCAAATAACACAGACAATGTACAAAGTATTGTGGATACACCTGTGTTGGGAGCGACTGTTGAGAAAAATCTTAGAATCAGTAGCTACCAAGGGTTTAATGTGTACAACTACACTAACATTGAAGTTACAGATGATATCACATCCCTGTTCAGCAAGGGAATGAAGTTTATACCTACGGTTAAGTTTAATTTATTTGATTTAATTAAAAAAATCAAATGATTTTGTAGAAGGCTAAACCTTGCTATTCAATTCAATGATGATTCCAACAAGAACAACACTATAAAAAGTAGATCAATACTTGTTAAAAAAAGCACATACATCCCTGTTATGAATGTCCACGTAGCAACCTACGAGAAAATGGTTTGTAAGGACATTTACTATCTTTACAAGGAATTAAAAAACAACTCACGGGGTAGCCAAAACTTAGTGGACAACTTAACCATAGGCGAAAGAAGATGTATGGAAGAACTCATATTAAATAATGAGATTAGAATAATGAAACCTGACAAGGGTGGAGGTATAGTGATATTTGATAGACAGCTATACCTCAATGAAATAAATAACATATTATATGAGTCAGGGAACTATGAGCAAGTATCCATTAACCAAATTAACATCGGATACAGAAGAATAGATTTAGCTCTGGAGGAATATTTAATAGATAATCGTATTACTTATGAATTACATGATTACTTGAGAACTGAATATCCAATCTTGGCTCACATCATAGGGATTCCCAAGATCCACAAAAATAAGAACAATCCTCCTTTTAGACCTATCATCTCAGGATCTAAATCTAAAACCTTTAAAATAGGGATCACTATAGACCAATGGACCAAGCAAATACACACCAGGGTGGACCATTTGGTTAAGGATTCCTGGGATTTTTTAAGCAAACTCACTGTGGAAGTTTGGGATGAAGATTTGACATTCCTCACTATAGATGTACAGGATTTATTCTCCAGTATACCAGCATCAACTGGTTTAGAGTACTTCCAAAGCAGCCTATGTAAATACTCCGGATGTAGCTGGGACAGAGTCAACCTAATTATGGATATGATGGGACTTGTTCTAGAACACAATTACATATCACATGCAGGAGAATATTTTAGACAAACTCGAGGTGTAGCCATGGGAGCTTCATGTGCCCCCATATTTGCAAACTTGGTTATGCTCGAGTGGGAGAATCTATATATATTCCCCAGCCAGTTTTATCAGTACATTAGACTATACACCCGATTTTTGGATGATGTTTTTATCATCTGGACAGGACCCCAAGAATTGATTCCCTCGTTTATGGAATATCTTAACCATACTACAGAATTTCTGAGATTTACTTCACACCATGATAAGAAAGGTATTGCCTATCTGGACACTTGGATTAGTAACACAGGAACAGGTTTCACATCAAGGATATACAGGAAGCCTACTTTTTCCAACGACTATATACATTTTAGTAGTTGTCATCCTTCACACATTTTCAAAAATATAGTCAAGGGACAGAGCATAAGAGCAGCAAGAATGTCATCCACTATGGAAATTATGACAAGTGAGTTGGGAAAAGTATCAAAATTATTCCTGGATCGAGGATATCCTAAGAAATTGTTAGAGAATGTCACTTCATATGTACAAGCCCAATGGGGACACAAGTATACTCCATTATTGGGGATCAGTACAGTGTCACTAAATCATAAAAACGACGAAAGGGATAGAAAAGTATGTGTGATCAGATATAATCCTTTTTCCAGTGTAATTATTGAAATACTCAAAAAACATTGGCCATTAATCAACATCTCTGGAGCTATTGGCAATATAGTAGGAACAGACATCTGTACAGTATTCAAAACGGGAAGTAATATAAAGAGAATAATGGAATACGGAAGGAGAGGAACAAGTGACAAGAGAACGAAAGGTACCACTAGATGTGGTACCTGTAAACAATGTGTATTTATCAATACCCAACAAAAAATTAGGTTAGACAACATTATACACACTACTATAATTTGCAAAAATGGAAATTGCAATACACAACGCATAGTTTACATAGCCACCTGTACAAAATGCTCAGCCTTTTACATAGGCAAAACTGAGAGAAAGTTAAAGACTCGTATTTATGAGCATACGTACAGGATAAAAAAGGGAGATATAAAAAATGCTTTATGTAAACACATTGTAGAAAAGGGGACAGATCACAATTTCATGTTTGCCATCATAGACCAGGTAGAGATTAGTGATAAAGGTGGGAATTGGAAGACATACCTGTCCTGGATAGAAAGCAAATGGCAAATATGTACTGATGCAACCACATCACCTGGTATAAATGATCATATTAGTGTAAAACCCTTTCTTGAATTAAATTAAATTAGTACTGCACTAGAACAAACAACAAAAAACAATATTACAAGAAATAAAAAGAACTTCCCACTGGCGGTACCATAATCAATACAATAAACATAATAAAACAAAAGATTATAATACTACTGACTTATTGGACATTTTCACATAAACTCTAATATACATTGTTATATATTTTAATATATTTTAGTACATTGTTGTATAGGTTTGCATATTAAAGTAGATCACCCTTTTCTCCTATTTTCATATATGCATTTCTTGATCATATGAGTTTAGTACATACCAATATATCCAGATTTAGATTATTTTTAAACAGATTAATATAATCTATTTACCTAAGACATGTATAAGGTTCAAAAAGCTTCAGTATAGAATTAGACATCTTGTCTTGTTGGTAATATATTCCTGTACACTGATTTACACAAAATAATTTTACATTATTTTACATTATTTTACCATTACATATACTTTACAGATAGTTTTACCTATCAGTATTAATAGGTGTATAGACATTACATAGAACGACCCAAATGTATTTATGCCTGATATCACTCTATGTATATACATTTGTGGGATAATTGTGTAGTCTAACATCATTTTTTGGTATAGATATATCATGTGAAAGATGAATGTAAAAGCATTTTGAATATGTAATTTATTAATCTATTATATAAGTGTAAAATAAGCTGACATCATCTTGTAGTAGTATGAGTTCTAAACACAGTTCATTATTAGGTTTTTGTTATTTTAAAACAGAGAGTTTTTTAATTGGATTTTGGCGCCTAAAAGTTTTTAAATAGAATGGAATGCAGGAGCATAACGGTTCTGATGAAATCTGCGGTGTGACAGATGAAAGCGCTTAACCCTGTTTAAGAGCTCCAGTGTATTTTGCCTTTTCTGTGAATAAAATACTTTGTTTTATTGGTATCCGAAGTCTCGAGTGTTGGGGAGTCTGTAATCTGTTATTCTTGGATTGTGCTGTTCATGTTATCATAAATGACCTGAGACATACCTCACTGGACTATGTGAAGAGAGATATGATTGAGCTCTCAGAATATTTGTCACAGGCAAGTATGAGCCTAGCACTGAGCAGCACTCTACCATCTCCAAGTATAATGCCATAATACCAACAGAAAATGATTTACTTTAATAATTGGCTTAGCTACTGGTGCCATCCCAAAGAGGTCAGATATTTGTCAGCCAGGGAGACATGATTGACAGGACATGCTGCTTTGCTAGGGATGCCCTTCACCTGTCACCACTTGTTTTTTTTTTTTTTTTAATTGGCCATATCATTATCCACCCCTATAGTACCTTTTGCAGGCATTGCCAAACAGACAAACCTTCTAATATATAAAATGTACTCAGGTTAAGCTAAAGTTATTACTGTTCAACAAGAAACTAGACTCCCTGGAAGCAGTCCTCACCCTGGTGAATGCTGATGTCTGTTCAATTATAGAAACATGGTTCAAAGGAATGGAAAGCACCCCAGCAGTGCATGATTGTAATGCCTCCAACATGTTCCAGTCACCCACTGCAAATGAAAGGGCAAAAGATGAAGTTTATCCATCCACATAAAGAATAAGCACACCTCAAGAGCACATCTCAAGACTGGTCGGACAATAAGTAGCTTGAGATACTCCATGTCCAACTAACCATATGAAAAATCCATTGCCATATCCTTGGTAGCTATAGGTCCCCCACCATGAACCAGGAAACCCACATATCATACCTGAATTTACTAGAATCACTTACTGTTCAGCCCAATACCATACTCCTAGGGGATTTCAACTACCCTGCCATTAACATAACCACTAACATGCATGCTCAGTGCCAATGCAAATGCCTTAGAGTAGCTAGTCTGCACTCCCATTTAGGGTACAAATATCCTAAACCTAGTACTCACAAATATGGATGGTGTTGCACCCCCCAAGTGTGATGTCCTCACTGGTTAGATCAGATCACAAAGTGGTTTCCCATGAAATAAATATAAAGCTAAAACTCCACACCTAACCCCAAAACATTTCAAAGGCAAATTATTTCCAATTAAGTGATGGCATAGCTAGTTTCCAGGCTCCCCCAATTCCAGAAAACACGGAAGTCTATAGGGAGGTATATACAAAAACCCTGTATGACCATATTAACAACTGCATAAAAATGGCAGTACCAGACCAAAATAAGCCTAGAACAAACTGCAAAAATATGCCTTCCTGTTGAACCCTTGGTATAAATAGGTTGTACAACAAAAGAAAGAAAATCCTGATTTTAAGTATGAGAGAATGTGCACAACAGAGCAAAAACTCCCTCATTAGTCTAAACAAGTGATTCAGAGGACTAGTCAAGTCTTCAAAAACAAATTTTGAGGCAAAAGTAGCCTCCCAAACTAATGATAATCATAACACATTTTCCAATTATGTCCACAGTCTTAAGAGCAGCACCCAAAAACATTCAGAATTAATTATAGATAGCATCAACTATACTCCACCAGAAGACATAGCAAATCTGCTGGCTGATAAATTCAGCTCAAATTTCACCTCTGGTTACCCCCAAAGAAATACCCTCCATCATTCTTCTATCAGTTATCACCAAAGAACAGGTCACCACTGCACTCTATAAAGCTAAAAACATGGCTTTAGTGGGTCCTGATAATATTTCAGGATGTTTCTTAAATAGCTTGAAACAGGACCTATCAGTCCCACTGGGGATTTCTATTTAACCACAGCCTCCAGACTGATTTTGTCCCTGTGAAGTGGAAGACAGCAGCATAAAGGAGGAACATCAACAGACCTGGGAAATTACAGACCCATGATTTTGACTAGTCTTATATGCATGGCCCTGGAAAAAATAATCATGAACCTAATAAATAAAGACATAGGAAACCTCCAAACACCAGACCCAACCCAGTTTGGCTTTGCCAAGGGTAGGTCATGCCTGCTCAATCTGGTGAACTTCTTTAAGAATGTCACTAGGGCCATGATGAGGGTAAAACAGTGCATGCTGCCTACTTTGACATCAATAAGGCATTTGACACAATTCCCCACTCGAGTATTATAGAAAAACTCGCAAAACTGGTCATAAATCCCTATGTAAGCAGATGGATAGATAAATGGCTCAAGGACAGAACACATGTTGGACTTCCAAGATGGCTGCACATTGAGTAATAGCTTAATTTCACCTCTCCTAGTGTAAAAACAGAAACTCAGAAGAGAAAGCCAGAAATTCAGAAAACCTGAAAGAAAATCAACCACAAAAGTTGAGAAAAGAACACTGACTGGGAAGAATTGTGCAACTCTTCTGCAAAAAGCAGTGCAAGCTCCAGCTTTGGTGCAAGACGTGACTTCCAGTAAACTAAAGGAAACAAAAGTCAAATATGCTCAGAGCTGATTATAATAAATTAAACACTGATGGAGTATATCAACTCAAATAACAAAAGGCTGGATAAAATGGAAGAAGCTTTAAACAGATAATCAAATGAGGTGATAAAACTACAAAAAGTGGAGGTGAAAATGAAGAAAAGGAAGGCTGACTATGAGACTACTCAAGAAGAGATGTTTCAAAAATAATAGATTTAGAGGACAGAGCACACAGATAAATTCCTAAGATTTTCTGCTGTACCAGATAAGCTGGAAGGAGCAGACTATATTAATTTCATGAAAGCACAAATAAGCAACTGGACTGGTATTCCACAGCAAGAGTTGTTAAGTGAAAGGGCACATTATGTGTATGCTGCAAACATGGCTATGAGAAAAAAGCCTAAACCTTTAGTATTAAAAATCTAATCCTACCAGCAGAAGGAGTTTATTCTGACAAAACTTTGGGAAAAGGGCAAAGTACTAAAAGTGGGAGATACAGTGTTTGTGAAAAAGTATTGCTCACTGTACACCAGGCAGACGAGGAGTAAATTTATTCCACTAATCTGGGAAAGTCAAGAAGCAGGTGTGAGATTCAAACTGCTGTATCCAGATTTCTTCAGAATATTCTTTCCTGGAGGGTCAAAATTGTTTTTGATGCAGAACATGCTAAGGGGGAAATACAAAAGTTTCTCCAATAAAAAGTGAGCTGTAAAACAGAATGAGATTCTGCTTCTTGTTCTTCTGGTAATAAAGACCACAGAGAGACTGGGCCAGTGAAAGCTTTTCCATTGTTTCAACAGAAAATGCTTGAGGAACAGAAGAAAAGTGCAAGAGTTGACTAGAAGTACCTAGAGTATGTTGGAACAGAAGCAAAGACTGCATTTGGGAGATGGCGATAAACAGGAATAAAACCAGCAACACAAAAATTGACAAATGTGGGATTATAAAGCATTAATTATATTTGTGAAACATGACAGAACAAGATAACATAGAAATATTGGATTTTTCTGACTTTATTAAATGTGTAGGGGACTATAAAGCATATGCCCTACTTCATATCATTAATGTTTGAAGGAGCAATTAAGAGAAAGGAAGAGGAAGGAAAGAGTTAACTGTAATTAAAACAGACTTTTGTTCTTAACAGTAATATTTGTATAGTGTATGATATCTGCATGCTATAAAGTAAAGTTGTATCAGTTATTTTCATGTGTAATGGGGATATTAAAATAAGCAGGTGTCCCTGCTTTTTTACCTTCTTTTCTCTTTGTTCAGTTTTAAGAAATGTAGGCACTGCAATGTAAAAAATCTGTTTAAAGGAGGCAACTACACAAAAAACAATGTGCTTTTTCTCTTTCTTGCATAGGGGAATGACTGGATTAAGGCTCTTGTCTTTGTCTAGTAACACATTTTAAGAGAAAGCAATTAAATAAAAAAAGAGCATAGAATATAATAAAGCTCTCCCCTAGAAAATAAATAAATAACTTAAAACACTGATATAAAGAACCCTGTATCTGGTTTTCATGTCTCTGTAGATACAATTTGATGAAGTATAACAAAAACAAAATACTGCTTTCTTTCAATGGCTAAGAGATAAAGTTTTCTGAAAGCATTTAAGTGTTTTCCCATTCTGGGAGAGCAATAACTATAAGACAAAACCAGACAGCACTTAGTAGAAGCACATGCTGTACTGTGTGTCTTAGCATGGATAATCTTCTTTTTAGGTTAACCCAAGTTTGTGAGTGTCTGTCAGTTTGGGACAATTGTTCCTGTTAGGAAGATAAAACATCAATATTTGAAGATGTACATAGTTTTGTTGGTTAATATTAAGTTAATAGGTTTTGGAGGTGTATTTTTATTTGTTTGTTTGTTTGTTTGAGGGTGTGACATCTGGTTACTATCCAACTGAACCACCACCAATAATGTGACTTCCACTACTTACCCAGATCAGTAACTAAGGAATTTCTGTCCTCACCACTGACTCCAATGTGAGACCATCGCTTAAACAGGAGTAATATTTCACAATTTCCCCATATGATCCCAACAGGAGCATGCGCTATAACCTGGGACTGAACTGTATGTTTCTGTCCACCCCAAATATAAATCCTTATTACATACTCCAGAGCAATGTGTCCTAGTATAAGACCTCTGATACACTCACACTTAAATAAATTAACTATCACCATCCAAATACTTCTGGGAAAGCCTGACACAGGTTTGCAACTGTGGCCCTTTCCCAAAATAATATGGTAAAATGCTGCCACCAATCAGAGCATCTACATGCCCTTTCAAAGGGATGTCCAGTTATTAAAATATCAAAACAAATGGTAGCATATAATCTAAAGCAGCCAGGCTTCTGGAATGTCTCAGGAATTATAAAAGCAGGTAAAAGCACCTGCCAAGGTTAGGGGTAGATGAGACTCAGTTACTAATAGGATAGGAGGAGATAAGATAAAAATGGTGATGTATAACCAATCAAAAGGCAAGTCCCAGGAATAGATGGTACTCTTGTGGAAGTCTTAAAGCTGGGAGGGAAAAAAACTGAAAACGATCTGGAAGGATTGGTTTAACAGTATTTTAAGAGGAGGAGAAACACCAAATTCCTGGAAGAAAGTGGTAGTGGCTGTAATACCTAAAGAGGTTAAAGACCTATCATATCCAGCTTCATACAGGCCCATTTCAATCCTAAACCATGACTATGAAGTGTTTATGTCTGTAATGGTTACAAGAATGGCAAAGGTGATGCCAAAATTGGTAGACATGGATCAATGTGGTTTTGTGGAGGGGACGCAGATATCTGACAACATTAATAGAACATTGATGATCCATAGGGAAGCTGAATGTAAGAAAATACTACTGTTGTTGGTGGGTCATGATGCAGACAAAGCATTTGACAGAGTAAGCAGGGAGTTTATGAGAAGGTCAATGGAATCATTCCCTGATAAAATTAGAAGGTTGATTAGGAGGATATCTGAGGGATCCGAGGTGAACATTTAAGTGGGTGGGTTCTTCTTTGATAGTTTCTGTTTGAGCAGAGAAACCAAGCTCAAGCAGAAGATTTAGGATCTTTGCTTGGAAATATTTACATAGGCATTTTTATTCCCCAAGTAGACTGCAAACAATTTCTTCTCAGGTAGATAGCAAATGCTAGAGGTGTGATTGAGAAGAAAGATGTACCTGAGAACATATTTTGTGGGAGTGTAATAAGTTGGCAGACCTTAAAGATTCCCAGAAAGCTACTCTGTCAGAGATACTGGGTGAGTAAATTGATGTAACTAAGGAAATTATTTTTTTAGCTATGATATGGAATTGGAATTGCCTAGACATTGTAAGGCCTTGCTGAGTCTAATTATGATGGCCGCCAAAAAAGCATTTATTAGAAAATGGAAATAAAAGTCTAAACCAACCTTACTAGAAGTAGGGAATATAGTATCAGAGATAAAACAACTGGAAATATTATCTTTAGAAAAGGATAGGAGTAATTACATAGGAAAGAATGGGAATTCTGGGGACAATACATGCAGACGAGGAACAAGGTTTAAAAGAAGGCAGGATTTAAATGAGCTATGTAATGTTTGACAATGACTGAATAGATTATAAGTGATATATGTTTGCATCTACAACTATGTCAATAAGGCCTGTGATGTATAATATTTCCAATTAAAATTATGGCAATATGGTTTGTTTTCATTTATATAAATGTATGATAGCCTATGTCATACTTGATAATTTAATAAAGATGCTTCTTGTTTAAAAAAAGGAAAAGGACAGTACACATGTTGTTAGAGTTGGTGAATCCAGATCTGGCATGAGGCCAAGTTACTAGTGATCTTCCACAGGCTCACAGATGTTCAGAATATACTTTTCTGAAATCAAGGCTAATGTAGAAGGCTTTTGGCTAAGTTTGCTGATGACTACAAGTTGGTGGCAATCTTTGAATCCCCCCAACGATGTAGATATCCTTCAGAAAGGTCTGGCATATCCAAATGGTTGGTACTAGAACCATGGCCTAAAACTAAATGCAAAAATGCATAACATACCCTTTAGGAAGATAAATACCCCTGGAAATTACAGCATTAATAGTACACCCCTAAATGCCGACACAGAGATGAGAGAGATCTAGGTATACAGATAGATAGCAGCCTGAACTTGGACCACCCTGTGTCCACAGTGGTGAAGATGTCCTTTGTAGCACAAGATTTTAAGTAAAGGCAAGGTATCCAAATCAAAGGTAGTTATAGTCTCACTGTACTTGGCCCTCATCAGACCAATAATTGAGTACAGTGCACCTTTGGCATGTACTTCATCAGGCACTTGCAACAGCTGGAGCAGCTTTAAAGGATTGTGACAAAAAATTACAGGGTGTGAAAAATATGTCCTATGCAGATAGACTAAAAAACATATGCTTTTACTCTGTCTACTACCAAATATTAATGGGTGCTTTATGCCTAATCGACTAGGCACTCACAAATCCATCCCTAATAGAACTGTTACACATTTGCAAGACAAACGGCATGAGGGTCATCCATTCTATGGATATAAACCTGGTCTGTGTCACAAACAAACATGCTGGAGAGACAGATATGTGTCTCAGACATTACCCTTTCTCTAAAATAGGCTTTCTACTCATGTAAAGCAGATTCTTTCCCCTGACCTTCTCCAAACACAGTTTGGATCAGTGGATAGGAAACTGTAAATTCACTCCTGGGGTAGCACCCATGTACATTATGACAAGGGTAGTCTGTAAAATACTCAGACATAGGCACAAACTTAAGCCAGTCCTTAACTCATTCCTCCAGTACAGCTCTTTTGATTATGTATCTTTAACTCCTAGTGGGCGTGGCTTGAGTCTTTAAAAAATAAAGTTATCACCTTACAATTCTAACAAATACTCATTGACATAGGTCAAATATCAATAGAATTATGTTTGCCATCATGTATGCTTCAAGATAAAATATTCTAATACTTCGTATAGGGCATGGTTTTGGAATTATTAATGCAAATATGAACAAGCAATATTTGATGCCTAGAGGAGCAGTAGGAGGTAACTGCAGATGCACCTGGAGGCATCACAGATTGAAAACCACATCTCATAACTTGCAATAGTTTTCCTACATCATTTCTTTTCTTTTTACATTTACTTAAGTCTCACTTAAAATCTCCTGTCAGTATAGTAGTTATATTTACCACTACATAATCTAAAATTTGATAAAATAAACAATCTCTATTTTTGGAAATAACGTAAGTATATAATGCTGTAATTCTATATATTTGTTCTTCCCATTTTAAGTCCACAGCAGTTAATCTTCTTATTCTTACTAAACTTATATCTAACTTTTTACTGTATTTCTACAAAGAATTCTTATTCCAGAACATCCATCATTTTCTAAATTCTACATTATCTTCCCCATAACCTTTCTGTTTGTAATCTTTCTTCATTTGATAAGAACTTAATATCTTCTAGTACAATTACATCTATATCCCATTTGTAACAGCATTCCAAAACCCCTATCCTTTTTAATATATGTTAATGCAATTTAGATTCGTAGAATGTATCCTAAAGTTATTACTCTCCCTATAACTTAACTTTCTAGGAATTATACATACATTTTATTTCTCATCCATTTTCTTTTTTGTTTTTTGTTTTTTATGACTATCCCTTTAATTTTTTCTTTTTCTATCTTCTACCCTTTTACCAATCAAATGTTATTATTTTCTTTTACTGCTTCCCAAGTTATATCTTCATCACTTAAGAACCTTCCTCCATTCCTTCTTCTTTATCCCTTTCTTTATTTTTTATGTAACCTTTCTTCTATTTCACCACTTCTAATGTTTTTTTCTGTTTGTTCTTTGTCTTCCTTTCTTCACTTTCATTATCTTCAGTCTTAACAAGCTATCCATAAATGCCCAGTGTTGTTACATTTATAAAATTTCAGTTCATGTTTTGCATCATGACCTCATTCACCACAAATGTAGCATGCCTTTTTATCACAATTATTTTTCAAATGTCCTTCTTTTCCATAAATGAAACATTTTTGGGCTGTCCCCAATATTTTACAAAACCCTTATTTACTTCAACATGTATCATACTTTGAATACGTATAATTTTAGCCTTTTCTATTTTTGACACAATATTACATCTAATTCACTAATCCAAAAATCCCTTTTATCATAAACTTTTGCAATGTCCAATACTTCTTTGCATAAACATTTCAAATGTCCTTTTAATGTCTCTCTTTCTATTTCTCTTCAAAATTGTACATGAATCTTATTTTTTGTTTTCTTATTAAATGCTTGTATTACATATAAGTTCCAGGGATTACAGTCTTTGTTTTCTCATATTCTCCAAGAAAATGTACAATTCCATAAACAGTCCCAAATATAAGGTTACAAAATGTCTCTTTGTTTATAAGAATAAAAGCACTTACCTCTTGGGCTTTTACATCACAAGGAACCAATAAGTTGTCCCAAACCTTGCATCTATCCAGTTCTTGTACTTGTTTATTTTGAACTCTCACCACATATTTTTGATTCACTTTCTCTTCTGCTTTCTGTTTCTTTTCTGTTATTTCCCTAGTGCCTTTCTTCACCTTTAATGCATAAGAAATCCTGTGATTCTTCTTTTCATATGTTGTCCATAATATCTCCACATGAAACATCTCCTTCATTTTTTGGCTCCCTTTGCATCAACATTTCTTTTAATATATCAAACCACAACCTTCCCAACTGGAGGACTGCAATAATACAAGACTCATTCATTGACTCCTCTTTTTCAGCTTCAGCAAACAGATTTTGCTGAAAAATAACCTCCGAATCTTCCATAACTTTGTTGGAATACTCTGCATCAGCATTTACTTCTGTGCCTTCTGCCATTCTCTCCACATCATGCTCCATCCTCCCAGCTGCCACTACAATGGGAACAGGACATGTGTGCTCTTTCATTATCTCCAGGGTTTCAAACAGGAGAAGTTCCCTAATGCCATTGCCAATTTTCCCCTAGAAGTATAAATAACACCTCAGATCTCCCATGAAAAGAAGCTACTAGCCTAGTGGGACTAACCCAATTAACAAAGGAAAAAATAAAATAAAAAAATAAATAAATACGTTTATGGCTGTTGTAGGCAGTAAGTTTTTTCATACTTTTACCTCCTATACCTCAACCGTGACTTGAAAGAACAAAAACGCAGTTTCTGTTTTTTTCCCAAATATTTGGTGGGTCTTCCATGTCCTACATCAGAATTTGATGAGAGTATGATTTTCTCTTACTATGTTATACCTTGGTGAGTGCAAGGAAATTAATAACATGCCAAGTTCCCACTTTGACACAGCTAGACAGCTTAACAGGTCTACCATGTACATAGAGTAGGGTCATTGGTTTTAATATCCACTAAATAAAAATACTGGAAACTATAAAAAAGAGAGTATATCCTACACTATCCAGATGTGTGAGAATTATTTATTCCCTTGTGTCAGTAACCAAAGCAGTAAAGGCCTCATGAAGGAAACAACTGATAGTAAAGTATAGGTAGGACATAAGCTAACTGTGAGAGCAGACAGAAATGTAAGTCAAACAGCACAGACTTGCAAAACAAGTGTGTGCATATAAATCTTAGGATCATTTATCTCGTTGAGGAAACAAATATACATTCATATAGAGGGGATGAACAGGGTGTGTGTGTGTGTGTGTGTGTGTGTGTGTGTGTGTGTGTGTGTGTGTGTGTGTGTGTATGTGTGTGTGTGTGTGTGTGTGTGTGTGTGTGTGTGTGTGTGTGTGTGTGTGTGTGTGTACAATTATATCACTGTGTTCCTGTGTGCGTTTTTTGTGACTACACACCTAGAGGTGTTTATCTCCAGGTCTTCACTTTTGATACAAATAGTTGTAACTGCTTTGTGTTTGATAGGCATGGTTTCCATCTGTCATATAACTCGCATCACTATTCAAACTAATCATACTCACTTCTGTTGCAATGAATTAAAGACAAGGTCACTAATATTTTTATTTATTTATTTTATTTAACATTTGTTTACATTACATTATATGGAAATCATGGTCTCATACTTCAGTGTATTGCATGAGGCAGAACAACTTTCTTCACATAGTAAGTGCCCAATGATGTAAAAAATTGGTCTGATATTGAAAGATTAAAACATTGACTTATATTGTGGAAGAAAGTGCTGTGTGAACTTTAGATAAAATCCAGAAATCACAACCAAACACCAGAACACACAGCCTGGGCTAAAAAATATATAATTGGAAGTAATAAGACAGTAGTAAGCAGTTTCCCAATAAAATGACATCATCAGACTGCCTTAAACAGAATACACCAAATAGATATAGTACTGAACAGCCTATCATCCCTATCCAATTAATAACAGACAATGAACTCTTACAGTCATTCAAGCCATGTCAAAGCAACATCACTCATTAAAAAGATGAAAAGAAGAGAAAAATGGGGAGGGTGCATTTATAAATCAATGCTTCAGCCTACGTGCCCATAAGAAAGCTTTCAGTGTAACTGCATCTTTTATTCCTGTTATTTTATCAGCCCCAAACTGAAGAATCCACTTTAGGATTATGTTTACTATTCTTCATAGGTTCATAGGCGTGTATTAGGCTAATGACCCTGGAGCCTTTACAAGCCTAACCCATAGGATTACCCTGGCATCATGCCACCAGACCTTAGTTCCCAGTGCCTCTGTCGTGTAGAGCCACTGGAGTGATCCCCGGGGAGAGCTTTCTATTTTTCATCCACTCATCAAGATTTCTCTTGAAGAGGGCCAGTGAGGTGCTCTGTTTGACATGTATGGAAAGTCTATTCCAGAGCATGGGCAGTCTCTGGGTTATGAACCTGTCCCTACAGCATGTTCTGTTGATTGTGGTAATGAAGTAGAGGTCTCTGGAGTATGTGGTGCAGAGGGACTGGGATTTCTTTAAATGTAGCATTTCTAACAGAGCTGGGTCAGACATGGTTTTGTAAGTCAAGCAGAGATTGCCTCTAAGTAGGCGATATGAGACAGAGAATAGTTGGAATTTTTTGAGTCTGTCCATATAGGACAAGTGTTTAAGGCCTAGGATCCTCTTTGTCAGGTACTTTTGTGGCCTCTCCAGTTGTTGCAGGCGTCTAGTGAGGTACATGCCAAATGGGGAATTGTACTCGATGATTGGCCTAATGAGGGAAAAGTAGAGGGAGACAATGACCTCTTTCTTCCTGGATGCAAAACCCTAAGTAATGAGATGTGCCACATAGAAGGACTTTCTGACCACAGTGGCAACGTGCTGGTCAAAAGAGAGTTTGCTGTCAACCTGTGTTCCCGGATCTCTTATAATGCTTTCTGTGTTCAGTGGACCACTATCAATGTGGTAATTTATGGGAACTGGGTTTTTCCCAAAGGGGATGGTGACACATTTTTTGGCATTCAGCTTAAGGCCATGGTTCTGATACCAGTCGTTGGTCTCAGTGAGGCCTTTCTGTAGGATGTCAACATCACTTGGGGAGTTAATAATAGCTCCCAACTTGCAATTGTCTGTGAAATTTGTCAGCCAGAGTCCCTTCATGTTGGACTGGACTTCAGAGAAGTAGATACCAAACAGGAGAAGACCCAGGACTGAATCTGTGGGACTCCACTTGTGACTGGTTGGCAGTCTGACTTGGAGTGAGCTACTTTCACACTGTGGGTTCTATCTGTGAGCCAGTTTGCAACCCACCTAGTGATATATGGGTTGATGCCTAGCTTAGTGAGTTTTTCTATGATTCCTGAGTGGGTTTGCACTTGTTCTAAAAGTTGTTGTAATATATTTTTTATCTTCATTTATTTGGTTTTAGTATGGTTGCAGGGCATTATGAAGTTTTTGAGATATTGTCATATTTTGTATTTTTGCCATTTTTTTCCACACTTTTTCTCTATCCTACATTAGCATTCTACTCCTTTTGTACAGCCAAATTGAATTATTTGTTTTTAGTCTCTTCCTTCTAAGGGGTACATGGCTATTTAAGATATTTAAGAAAGTTGCACTGAATTCATTTAAAGCATCATCTAAGGGGAGGATTTTTAGAATGTTCCAGTTAGTAGATGAGAGGGTAGTAATAAACATTTCTGGCCTAAACTTGTACAGGTTGTATGTTGTTTTATAAACATACTGTTTGAGTGGATGTGTGAGATGTTTGGCTGTATAAATTGAGACATGGTCACTGATATTTTCTGATATTGCACCTATGGTAGTGAATTTGCTAGGGTTTGATACTAGAATCCATTCTAATAATAATTTGATGTCTTGCCATAATGTCTGCAGCTATTAATCAGTTCTGTGAAACTATACAAGTTCATGCTAGATGTAGAGGAGTTAGAAGTTGTATCCAACCATCTGATATTGACATCACCTAGAAGTATTTTTTCAAGCAGAATTGTTATGGATATCCAGTTTAGGATATCTTCCAATGTATCTGTATTGTCATTAGGAAGAATCTAATAGACAGCAATACATATTTGTTTATATTTGTTTATTTTCAGAAAATTAATAAGAAGCTCTGCTAAATTAAATTTTGATATTGTTTTTTGTAGGGGGAAATGTGGCAGTTGTTGGGAAATGTTAAAGCAATACCACCACCTTTCCTCTTTATGATATTGCATCCAGGAGGTGTCATTTCAGAGTTGTTTATACTGGGTTTAAGTGCAAAGTTCAATAGCAGCTCATAGCTCCAAACCTTCACCCCTCTTTGATATGCTATCATACAGATCCAGCCTAATATTTGTCATGGACCACACTGGCGTATGCTGTGTGATTCATATTAACAGTATGTCAGTCATATGCAGTCAAGACCCTCATTGTTCTTTTATTTTTTATTAGATGAGATTAAAGTATTCAAAATGTGGTACACTTCAAGTAGTTTCCTCCTTTTCTTATAAAGTGGGCACAGTTAATACCAACAGACAAGTAAAAAAAAACTTGACAGGCTTTCAGAACTTGCACTGTTTTATGAGTATGGATCAGTGTAATTTCATGAGACCTACACAGTTGGTAAGGGCTCCCCATGCAGGTGTATTTATGTTACATATGGTTACTGACGTATGGTTCACCACTTGCAATGTGGTTTTTTAATGAGGGTCATTGACATACCATCTTATATACACAGTATTCAGGATATCCCCATCTCCTGTGGACATTGAAGCTACACCATGGATGCATAGTAGGCAGCCCCACCACCACTATTCCAAACACACACACACACACACACACACACACACACACACACACACACACACACACACACACACAGCAGGAGTAGATACAAGGTTACAGTGTGCCATATTAGACAGAGCTATTGGCTTTACTACCTGGTGGTAAACAGCTACAAAACAAAAATAATGCTGTATTTTTTTAATAAATGTTTTCTGGCTCACTCTTAACCTACATGATTCTGGATCCCGACATATAGTAGGCACACTTAACACAGCCCTTGCTCAGGATGATCATTTTAAATACATACTTGTAATGCACTGCCCCGCTCTTTGCATTAAATTCTATGTTCAAATATATAAGAACAATGTTAACAATTTATTTAATTTCATCTGCAAGGTGTCCTGTCTTCTCATAATGAAAGCATAGAGAACCATTGACATCCACTTACATAGCCTTTAACTGAAGCATGCCTTGCTTGTTACTGCACTCAGTACCTGTCAGCATAATACCCGTCTATAGAAAACTCTCAGTATGACATGTCTGCTCACCATGATGCTTGCTCCCTTTGAATATCATTATACCATTCTACAGAAAAAAAAAAAGTCAGTGATCTTTATCTTTTCACTACATTGTTTGCTCCATTTATGTCTGCCAAAGATATTTTATTGATAGCTCCCTTGACATTTGAACTCATTTCGTATCCTTACAGATAAGTTAACAGTCCTCATTAATGTTAAGTCTTGGGCCCCAGGACGATAAAGCTTTAACTAGCAAAAGACCTTATTTTAGGACTACTGCCTGTGAAACAAAAATCAGCAAAGTAACCCCAAATTCTTGCAAATAATTGCCCAACCATTAAGAACTTAATTAATGACAGAATATTGAGGACCAAATCCTAAGAATACTTGCTAATGACTATATATATACATGCTATTCTGACAAAGGTTACACTCTTTGCAATACATAAGGGTTACTGATACTCTTGATGGAACAATAATCAGAGACTATAGTACAATAAATCTCATTCTGACAAAAATAAATAAATATATAGATATAAATATAGATATAGATATAAATATTTATGTATTGCACTGTACATACTTACCTTGAACCTGTTTGCTATTGCACATACTTTCCACTTAAATCTTTTCCCCCTACTTTGTCATAATACATTCTTAAACGTGATTTGTTCATTAATGTTTGCACAAAACTACCTGTCTTTTTTGTATAACCCCAACCAAATTGTGCACAGAAAATTGAATCTTGATGCTTTTCCACTTTTTTTTTTTTTTTTTTTGCAGTTTGCAGTTTGCAAACTTTTAGATTGTCAGCAGTGCCCTGGAAGTTGTACAGGTTTGCATAAAAAGATATTGAAAGTGAAGCAGCATTTGAGGTACAATAAGCTTGTTTCATGGAAAATGGTTCCACTGGGGAGTTTGAGCAGATAATGTATTAAAACTATTTTGCAGTGTATATCTCTAAGCATATTAGCAGGATAGGAATCTCATAAACAACAGAATTAGTAAATTATTCCTCTTGCGTGGAATGAATTTAGATAATTTTATCTTGATTAAGATGCCAGCTTATTATTGTGTCTGATGGTTTCATTGTTTATCTAGTGTCCATTTTGTTTTATGGTACTGCTTTGAGGCTTTCATGTTTGTTATGATGAATGAGGTATACCATTGTATTGTACAGTAGTGCTTTATTTTTATTAAAAAATGTTCCTCCTGCTTCTTGTCTTCAAGTCAAAACTTTTCTGCTGCAGAAACTTAAGTTGCAGAACATTTTCATCCATAAAAATCATTATTTCTTTGAGTTTTCTCAAGCAGACATTACCTTTATGTATTTTTTAAATTTGTTTAGATTCATTAGTTATCAGTATTAGAGCTTCATGAATGGGTGGAAAATGTTCTTTCAGTTGATTACATTAAAAATAAGCATATTTTGGTTTTACAGATTGCATTGTATTTATCTGGAGATGATTTTTATGTGTTTACTGTTTTGAATGAATATCACTCTTAGGAAAAAAACAGGAGTAGGAAAAATTCTCCTTTTTTCCTTGATCTATCTGATCTTTATGATTTGTTACATCCAAAAGTGCTAAAAATAAAGATCAGTGAATTATTAAATCACATGGCTCAATAGTCCCAGGTTGTTATGTCTAGTTCAAAGGTAAGGAAAGTCCTATGAAGGTCAAAGTAATATCTGAATTATAAATAAATCTGTCTTAATAGCTAGAGCTCCACTAGATTATTTTTTATTTCTGCAACAATATTACAAATTTGACAATATAATGTTTGATTAGGGAATTGAATATGTTTTAGTTATTTTCTTAATCATTCATTAAGTTCTTTAATTTTACTTTTAGAACCGTGTTTATTGGAAATGTATAAATATGCAATGTTTTGTCCACTGAACACATCAAAAGGAATATGCAAATGAAACACAACTCGGGTTCTAGATAATTCTGTGTAGAACACGTTGCTTGCATTATCTCCATATTATTTTTCTACTTTTAAAGTGTTTGCATGTTTTATGTGTGTTGGCAGGCTATGCTGCCATTTATTTGTCATTCACTTAGAAACTCTAAATTTACTTTATATGTCTAGCTAGTTTTTTTTTTTCAATCCATCAACCTATATATATGTGATAGCTGCAGCTACAAACTGCATATAGAAACAATAACTATTAAAATAAAGAGAACACTTAAATCCTGGCACTAGGTAATTTTTGTGGTATACTGTTAGATTGTTGATGCTTTTCTTTTGCCCATATTAGCTTAAGTACTTGAAGACAGTATAACCATTTGTAATTAACAGTTGTACAGGATCTCAGGATATACTTAATAAGAATAATAAGAATGTGCATTTATGTAGTGCTGAGTATATGTAATATATATATATATATATATATATATATATATATATATATATATATATTTATATGTTTATCAAGCAAACCAACATGGTAGCATTACAAAGCAAGAGTACAATATGATACAAGATATAGTACCACCAAAGCATAATAAAGTCCCATCAAGAATTAGTTTTGTGAACTATAAGATGATGGACCACAACTAAAATAATGAATAAAAAATCAAAGTTGTAATTTGAAGAAACTATTATCAGCTAGATGTACTACAGCTCCAGATCTTTTTTATAAATATATTAATAAAATCAAAATAAATTGCAGAAGTATAATATTCAATCAAAAAGGAAGACAAATTCATAGAAAAACAGGCATGCTGAATAACTTTTCATATATGTTCTGTTCATCTTTAAGAAGTCAGTGTCTGCTATACCCCTGGATAGTCATGTAGAGACTATGGCCATTATAACTTCTAAACACGATATTGTTGATGTACTGAATAAAATACTCTGCTCAAATTCAGTGTATTAAAAAATATTGGTATACAATATAACATACTAGAACCACTGCTATAATGTGGAAATATTTCCTTTATCTGTAAACAGACCTCAGTCAATTTTCTCTTCGAGGGAAGAACTGAACTGGACCCTGCAAAATTTTGACAATAAGTTTAATCTATATTGTATTTAGATCACTGAAAGATAACATTCTCTGGAATGAAAAAAGAAACTGGGATTTAACATTATTAAACGGCTTGCTCAAAGACATATTTTTATTCTTAAAGTTTGTTAGAGATTTTGATGACCGTCTGTAGCTATCAATCAAGGGTCATCACTTTGTATATGAGTATTGAGCAATGATATTGAGTTCCTTTCTACATAACGAATAGGAGTCCAGTACCACAAATGAAGTGCAACAGTCGATTTTTAATAACTTAAAAATCAAATGAATGAGCACTTTCGTCTGAGACACAGACTTCTTCAGATGAAAGCACTGGTGCCAAAAATTTAGTTATATACATGCTTTCTAATACAATAATTACCAATCAATTCACCAATGAACCTTTCCCATAAATTTTTAAAGAAATATTCTACACATCTATTCTCAATAAGAAAAATAAGAAATATATATATATATATATATATATATATATATAATAGATGTTAAATTACAAACAACGTGCTTTCTGCTTAAAAATATCAGTATAATAAACTGCCTATTTAAAATTTAAAAACATTATATAAAATTTCATTTCAAATATTGGACTATATTTAAGATTTTTGGATGACATTTTTGTCTTATGGTATGGAACAACAGATGGCATAAATAATTTCATGTCTTATTTGAACTTATGTACATCTTTTTTAAAATTTACACACCTGTGTAATGATGTGAGTATAAATTATTTAGATGTCACTATTTGTAAAACCTTAAAAGCTTTTAAGTCCAATATTTATAGAAAAAACACATGGTGCAATAGTTATTTACATTTTTCAAGCAATCACCCTACTTTACAAAAGAAAAGTATAATTAAGGGTCAGGCAGTGAGGATCGCAAGAATGACCTCTGAACATGGAGATCTCAGGGGTGCTTTAACTACTCTTGGTAACATGTTTGTTGAAAGGGAATACCCCATTAATATGATTAAGGATGTATTAAATGAGGTATACTCAGGGTGGGGGGGTTAAATATAAGGCCCTTTTGGAACAACCACTAACGGGTAGTGCTGAGCTGATAGGAAGAAAAAACTTTAAAGGTTCTTGTAGCTCATTTATTTTCTTTTTAAGTTATTAAAAATTGACTGTTGCACTTCATTTGTGGTACTGGACTCCTATTCGTTGTTTGGTTTGGTATCAGTCGCTTTTTGTTGATTATACTGGTTTTCGGAACCAGTTCCGCATACCAGTATTTGGTCTTTAATTTATTTAAGCATTGGTGCCATAATGAACATTTCTCAAACTGATTCCCCCACTTTATTGGAATGTGAAGATTTGCATCCTGGATCTATTGATGGTATTCACACTGAAGTGAACCAGATGCGTAGGGAGCTTAGTTCCATGAAAGGTGACTTGACTAGGTTCATTGAATTGTTGAGCCAAAAGGATCCAATAGATGGCGCTCCTACTACTGGTGAGGAGGTTTCTTCTGGACATGTTGTTGGTACTGCTGTGATGACGTCGTCTCCACGCTCGAACATTGAGAGTAATGGTGGTGTACGAACGCGAACAGGTAATTTAGCTGTTAGCAAAGAAAATACATCAGGAACTATACCTGCTGGGTCTACGAAGCCAGTTTTGAGGCAAAAATTTAATCGACGGTACAAATATGATTCTTCTAAGAAAGGTACTGCATTTTCTAATACACAACGTGTTTTAAAAGACTTTAATGGAGGTTTAAATGTCTCTGGTGCTAATGTTGTCACTAATTCTACAAGAGTTTTAAGTTTTAAAGATGTGGTAACAAGGACTTTTAGTTTTGACTGTGGATCTTCTTCAACAGCACCACATTATTTACCGGAGGCGACAAACACAAATTCATTGACACTCAAAGAAATGATTGTTCTCCTGGAGAAAAAACTTTTTAAACTAAAATGTCTACAAATTGACAATAATTATTTAAAGTTTTGTGTGAACAACGACATTATACCACAGGGACTAAGAATATATAAATATCCCTTTGGTATTTATTATTCTGAAGAGGTGATTAAAGAATGGAACAGTTTTTTTAATGAGTGTGGTAAAGGATTAGTTGAAAGACTTATTAAACATAATGACTGTATGTTGATTGATTTGAAAACTGAGACTAATACACTGAATGCTGATATTATAAATGATTTATTGTTTGACGAATATGAGGATTTATACATCTGAATATTGATTAAGATTGATAAAAAAGTTTTAAATGTTTTTCAGATTAAACAAAAGAAATATGCACATGATAAGAGACAGTATGAGGTAGGGAAGGCATACCCGGGCCCGCTTAAAATTAAAAACAACAGTGATATCAGAGGGTATAGTAGGGGTACACGCACTGAGGTTAATTATAATGATAGGTATGATAAGGGTACTGTTAATACTGTTAATAACAGTTTACATAGGGTAGATGGGAATATACATAGACCATTAGATGAATTAGATTCCTTTAACCAAGACGATGAACTTTTTTTGGCACCCAGAAGATCGGAAAGGTTAGCGAGGAAAAGCAGATTTCCATCAGATCCGGGACTTTCCAGCAACAGCTATGGGAAGGAATACAAGTGGAAAAAAGTGGTGAGGAAAGGGAAATAAGTATTTTGAATGATGCTGATGGTACTATTAATGAATTTAATGGGTTCAAAATTTTTAATTACACATCTTGTATTTTGACTAAACTGCATTTTTCTTTATTTTCAAAGGGTTTTAAATTTGTGAAATCGCACTATGGTGATATAGCTAACCACCTTGTAGATTTAAAAATATATTTAAGGAAATTAAATTTAAAAATTATATACAATAATGAAAATGAAAACAACTGTGGTCAATACAATGAGTTAGTAAGGAGTAGCACATTTAACCCCCCGCTTCATCCAATACTTCTTATGTTCGAAAGGATAGTCACAGAAGAATTGTACGATTTATATGTTCAAAATAGATGGCAAACCAAAAATTCTAACTGAGGAAGGAAGATTATTAGAGGAATTACAGACTCAGGATACTTTTCGTATTATGAAGCCAGACAAAGGTGGGGGAGTAGTTTTATATAATAGTGAAGAATACAACAATGTGATTACTAATATTCTTTTGGACAACAAAACTTATGTACCTGTATCCATTAATGAGATTAATATTGGGTATAGTATAATCGATTCGTTATTAGAAGAGTATCTTATTGAAAATAGAATTGATGACAAGACTTATAAGTTTTTGAAACAGGAATATCCTGTTATCACCAATATATTTGGAATACCTAAGGTACACAAGTCTATTCTTGAGCCCCAGTTTAGACCAATTGTATCAGCAAAAAATTCAAAGACGCATCCCTTAGCTGTGTATATTGATTACCACATGAAAGATATTATTAGTAGGACCACACATTTGATAAAAGACTCTTGGGAATTCCTCAGTAAAATCAATGACCACTTATGGAAAGAAGACTGTATGTTCTTGACCATTGATGTTAGGGATCTCTTTACATGCATCCCAAGAAATGAAGGACATGAGTATTTCAGTGATAGCTTGACCAAGTTTTCCACTTTATCCAGGGATAAAATAACTTTAATTTTGGAACTTATGGAAGTAGTTTTAGATTCAAACTATATCCATTTTCAAGGAGAATATTACCAACTAATCAGCGGAGTAGCAATGGGTGCGGCTTGCGCACCCGTGTTCGCTAATTTAGTTCTCCTTGAATGGGAAAATAGATATGTATTTAACTGTCCTTTCATTTCAAATATTGGACTATATTTAGGATTTTTGGATGACATTTTTATCTTATGGTATGGAACAACAGATGGCATAAATAATTTCATGTCTTATTTGAACTCATGTACATCTTTTTTAAAATTTACACACCTATGTAATGATGTGAGTATAAATTATTTAGATATCACTATTTGTAAAACCTTAAAAGCTTTTAAGTCCAATATTTATAGAAAAAACACATGGTGCAATAGTTATTTACATTTTTCAAGCAATCACCCTACTTTACAAAAGAAAAGTATAATTAAGGGTCAGGCAGTGAGGATCGCAAGAATGACCTCTGAACATGGGGATCTCAGGGGTTATTTAACTACTCTTGGTAACATGTTCGTTGAAAGGGGATACCCCATTAATATGATTAAGGATGTATTAAATGAGGTATACTCAGGGTGGGGGGTTAAATATAAGGCCCTTTTGGGACAATCACTAACGGGTAGTGCTGAGCTGATAGGAAGAAAAAACTTTAAAGGTTCTTGTATTATAGAATATGACACTTTTTCAGATCATTTACATCATTTACATCCTCTTATACTCCTTTTAAGCACTTGCTCCCTATTGGTTCTTTCTAATCAGTCAATAAGTAGTTCCCTATATTATTCAGGCATGTCCAAAGGTCAGTTTCGGGTTTACTCTCCAGTCCAGCTGGTGAATCTGGGAATCCTGAGGCAGTGTTACAACTGTCTTATGTATACAGACCACCCTCTCCTCCTCCCAACAAGCTCAAATATATGTGAGAGATGCAACTATATAGCCAAACTGGAGGCTAAGCTCTCTCAACCCAGTACTGGCACAGCCTGTCAGGAGGAGAAGGTAACCACACACACCACAAATCCAGTCTCACATAGACCTATCTCATCAGCAAACCAAACACATAAACACACAAAAACATACTTGGAGGCTCTAAATAAAAATCTGCATAAGCAACAAAGACCTCCAAAGCAGACATCTAAGCAACCCCTACCATGAAACAATACCCACATAGCACATAGCTCACAAAGTCAGTGTGCCACACAATCACAGCCCTTAAGGCTAAACAACACACCTAATACACTTGTAATAGATGACTCTATTGTCAGACACATTGACGTCCCACTCACCAGGCTGAACAAGGAGGAGGTCACTATAAGCTGCCTGTCGGGTGCCAGGATCCGCCACATAACACAAGCACTCAGGTCACTCCAAAGCAAGTACAAATATGACTCCGTCATTGTCCGTGCTGGTGTGAATGACCTTAGACATACCTCCCTGGACTACATGAAAAAAGACATAGAGGAGCTCATTGATCATGTAGCCCAGGCTGGTATGACCCTGACCTTGAGTAGCATCTTACCCTCACCAAGAATGATGCCACAGTATAAAGACAAAATGATCAATTTTAACAATTGGCTAAAGTATTGGTGTCATTCAAAGGGGCTCCAGTGTCTGTCAGCCTGGGATGACATGCTCGACAAGCCACGTTGCTTCGCTGTGGACGGCTTGCACCCATCACCCCTGGGTTTTCGAATACTGGCAAAGGCTCTTGCCTCCCCCATAGTGCCTTTTTTAGGCAAGGCTCAAAAGATAAATCCACCTCCATAGACAACACAAAGAAAAAAAAACTAAGGGAAATGCTGCTCAACACCAGAAGTCTAAACCTCAAGATGGCCACACTCAAGTCTCTCCTCAGTATGGAGAATATCGATATCTGTGCAGTAACAGAAACCTGGTTCAAGGATCCCGAGAGCACCCCAGCACTAACAGGTTATACTTCGTACCATGCTTTCCGGCCCCAAAACTCGGACCGAACCACAAAAGGAGGAGGAGTATCCATATTTATCAAAGATACCCACACCTCCAGGTTAGTGGCATTGCACGAAGCATCAGAGACCATCCATGTGCAACTAGCAGTAAGCAAAACTGCCTTTCAGTTTGTAGTCTGCTACAGACCACCCTCCCAAACACAGGAACCACACTCGGCTTTCCTGAGAACACTGGAGAATATGAAGGTCTCTCCAAACACCATTATATTGGGTGACTTCAACTACCCAAACATTGATTGGGAAAACTACTCAAGCCCAAACACCCTCGGCCAACGGTTCCTAGAATTTATAAACTCAAATGCTATGGAACAACTGGTCACCACTCCCACAAGAGGGGAAAACATGTTGGATCTGGTCATCACCAACATCGGGTCTCTATGTTCCACACCTAAGGTATACCCCTCATTGGTAAGATCAGACCATAAACTAATCTCACTGGACATCCTTATTCCATCCCCGCCCCTAGCCAAGGAAACCACAGTGAAGAACTTCTCAAAACCAAACTTCACACTTCTCAAAACTAAGGTGGAATCCTTCAAAGCCCCCGGGCCAGTGGAAAACACAGCCCAAAATGCAGAATCCTTTACAAAAGCATTCTATGGACACCTACAGGAATGCATGGAGCATGCTATCCCAAATAAAACCAAGACTCACTCCTCCAAAGGCAGGAGACCTGTCTGGTGGATCCTGGCCATAAATAAGCTATACAACAGAAGGAGAAAGCTACTACATGATACAGAAAAATCCCAAAAAGGGAATGCATCTCTGATCACTACTACCAAGAAACTACGATCCCTCATAAAATCATCTAAGACCAGCTTTGAAAGAAAAATTGCACAAAACACTAAAGATAATCACAAGGCCTTCTTTAGTTATGTCAGAAACCTGGGAGGCTACTCCCAGATATGCTCTGAGTCAGTGCAAAATGACAAAAATACACTGAACCCACAGACATTGCCAACATCCTGGCAGAAAGGTTCAGTGCAAATTTTTCCCCCCTTCCCCGCCAAAAAAGCAAATGTCTATCCCAACAGAGTGTAGCCTTCCTGAGATCACAGATGCACAGTTGAGAGCTGCCCTCTCCAAAGCAAAAAACACAGCATCAATCGGACCAGATGGTGTCCCGAGCTGCATCTTACACGAGCTCCAAGAAAAACTAAACCCTCATATAAAGTCACTGTTCAATCTCAGCCTTACTACAGGATATGTACCCAAGGAATGGTGTACAGCAACAGTGGTCCCACTCCACAAAGGTGGTGCCACAACAGACCCCGGAAACTATCGCCCTATAAGCCTGACTACCCTGGTCTGCCAAACTATGGAGCGTATCATCATGGAAATCATAAACAAAAACATTGGGAACCTCCAAAACACTGGATCCTACCCAATTCGGCTTTGTTAAGGGCAGATCTTGCCTCATGAACCTGATCAACTTCTTTGAAACAGTTACCAAAGCCATAGATGAAGGGAAGGTAGTCCACACAGTGTACCTGGACCTTGCAAAAGCCTTCAACACAATACCCCACTCGGGCATCATAAATAAGCTCACCAGCCTAAATATCAACCCCTATGTCACAAGATGGGTTGCAGACTGGCTCAGGGATAGAACCCATGTGGTCAGAATAGCAGGTGTCATGTCAGACTCTAAACCAGTTACAAGTGGCGTCCCACAAGGCTCAGTCCTGGGACCTCTCTTGTTCGGTATATATTTCTAAGAGGTACAGGCAAACACGGGTGGACTATGGCTGACAAAGTTTGCAGATGACTGCAAACTGGGTGCCGTAATCGACTCTCCAGCTGACACAGGCATCCTCCAAAAGGGTCTCACAGAGATGGATAACTGGTGCCAGAGCCATGGCCTAAAGCTAAATGCCAAAAAGTGCATAGTCATCCACTTTGGGAAAAACAAAGTGCCCACAAATTACCACATAGGTGGTAATCCATTAAGTACGGAAGAAGTAATTAGGGACTTGGGGACCCAAGTGGATAGCAATCTCTCCTTTGACAATCACGTTGCCAAAGTGGTTAGAAAGACCTTCTATATAACCCACCTTATCATGAAAGGAGTCACATCTAGATCAAGGGAGGTCATTGTGCCCCTCTACTCATCATTTATCAGGCCCATAATTGAATACAATGCCCCATTTGGGATGTACCTTACCCGACACCTGCAGCAACTGGCAAGACCCCAAAAGTACCTCACCAAGAGGATCAAGGGGCTCAAACAGATGCCCTATGCAGCTCGGCTAAAGAAACTCCAGCTTTACTCAGTTGCGTACCGCCTACTCAGAGGCGATCTGTGTCTGACGTATGAAACCATGTCCAACCCAGAATTAATGGACATGCTTCACCTCAGGGAATCCAAATCCCTTAGAGCTACATGCTCCAGAGACTTGAACCTCAGCACAGAAATAAATAGGACATGCTGGAGGGACAGATTCATATCCCAGAGGCTCCCCTCACTCTGGAACAAAATTCCAATCCATGTTAGGCAGAGTCCCTCACTGACCCTCTTCAAGAGAAATCTTGACGAGTGGATGGAAGATCATACGTTTACCCCTGGGATCTCTTCTTTGTCCCTGCTTGACAGAGGTACAGTAAACTAACCATAAAAGTGCTACCTTCTGTGACCTACTATACAGAGGCACAGTCAACTAATTAAAAAAGGGTGGTGAAAGCCAAACACACTCTGACTAGGCTTATAAATGCCCTAGGGCAGATAGCCTAGTATCAACCTATGAACCTATAATCAACCTGTATATGTAACAGAGTGCACTCATTGCCTCTAATCAACCTGTATATGTAACAGAGTACACTCATTGCCTCTAATCAACCTGTATATGTAACAGAGTGCACGCATTGCTTCTAATCAACCTGTATATGTAACAGAGTGCACGCATTACCTCTAATCAACCTGCATATGTAACAGAGTGCACGCATTGCCTCTAATCCACCTGCATATGTAACAGAGTGCATGCATTGCCTCTAATCAACCTGTATATGTATCAGAGTGCATGCATTGCCTCTAATCAACCTGTATATGTAACAAAGTGCACTCATTGCCTCTAATCAACCTGTATATGTAACAGAGTGCACTCATTGCCTCTAATCAACCTGTATATGTAACAGAGTGCACTCATTGCCTCTAATCAACCTGTATATGTATCAGAGTGCATGCATTGCCTCTAATCAACCTGTATATGTAACAAAGTGCACTCATTGCCTCTAATCAACCTGTATATGTAACAGAGTACACTCATTGCCTCTAATCAACCTGTATATGTAACAGAGTGCACTCATTGCCTCTAATCAACCTGTATATGTAAAAGAATGCACTCATTGCCTCTAATCAACCTGTATATGTAACAGAGTGCACTCATTGCCTCTAATCAACCTGTATATGTAACAAAGTGCACTCATTGCCTCTAATCAACCTGTATATGTAACAGAGTGCACTCATTGCCTCTAATCAACCTGTATATGTAAAAGAATGCACTCATTGCCTCTAATCAACCTGTATATGTAACAGAGTGCACTCATTGCCTCTAATCAACCTGTATATGTAACAGAGTGCACTCATTGCCTCTAATCAACCTGTATATGTAACAGAGTGCACTCATTGCCTCTAATCAACCTGTATATGTAACAAAGTGCACTCATTGCCTCTAATCAACCTGTATATGTAAAAGAATGCACTCATTGCATCTAATCAACCTGTATATGTAACAGAGTGCACTCATTGCCTCTAATCAACCAGCTATAACAACATTGCTCGCTTCGCTACAGGAAACCCCTACAGAACACACCACTGTCTCAACCTGAAACTACTAGGCTGGCCAGAATTCCAAAACTATCTTGCAACCCAACAACTCACTATTGCCCATAAAATTCTGTACCATCCAACAAACACCCCTATACTCTCTCAACTCATTATCCCCTACAATAATCTTAGCTCTCTCCGCTCCTCCAGTAAACTATTGGCTAATTCCACAAAATCAAATAACACCGCTGGCAACTCCCTTTTCACAAATTCAGTAGGTAGAAAATGGAACCAACTTCCTAGTAACATAACAACCATTGCATCATTACCTCTTTTCAAACTAAACATCAAACTTCACTTCCAAAACCACTGGCTGTGCACATGTAGTAAACCTGATTAATCCTTCACTACTCAGACTCTACTTCATTACTATCTCCTACGTTAAACTTTTCTACTATCCAACTGGCTTTCCTCCTCTTCTGCCACTTGTTTTCCTATTATTCCTTGCTTATAGACTGGCTTCTAGCTCTCTTTGCTTGCTAACTATCTTACTTGCTGTCCTTCCTTCAACCTACCTCTTCTTATTACTCATATTCTTAACTCTCTTTCTCACACTTACTATCTTATTATTATCTCTCAAAGTATTTTATAACTTAATATGATGTCTTTGAGTTTAACTGTGTGTAGTAGTATTTATTTATTTTTTAGTTATCTTTATCAGTCTTAGTATAGTATAATTTATATAAGTATTTTTTTTTTGTGACTGTCACTATGTGAGTCAGTATTAAGCTCACTAGTAATAATGAGTAACTGTAGAGTTGTTAGTTTCTGTCTTTTAAAACTTTTAAAACTTTTTTAAACTCTAGTATGCTTGCCTTAATTGTATTCTCTGTGGAGCTTTTCTCCCCGGGCCTCTACTGAAAATGGAAATATCTCCAGTTAGACTAGCCCGGTCAACAAATGTAAAATAAAAATAAATAAAATAAATAATCAACCTGTATATGTAACAAAGTGCACTCATTGCCTCTAATCAACCTGTATATGTAACAGAGTGCACTCATTGCCTCTAATCAACCTGTATATGTAAAAGAATGCACTCATTGCCTCTAATCAACCTGTATATGTAACAGAGTGCACTCATTGCCTCTAATCAACCTGTATATGTAACAGAATGCACTCATTGCCTCTAATCAACCTGTATATGTAACAGAGTGCACTCATTGCCTCTAATCAACCTGTATATGTAAGAGAGTGCACTCATTGCCTCTAATCATCCTTTATATGTAACAGAGTGCACTCATTGCTGGTAGCTGCAATGTTGGGAGTCATTACCCTGGGAGGCAGTGTGTCATCTGTCCATGCCTGATAGTACATGCCCTTTGATATAGTGTGGTGTAGCTTGATGGTAGAGGTTTTCTCAGGAATCTACTTCAAGTATATTCCACCAGTCCTTGATGCCATGCTAAGGCTTATAGAGAGCATATGTGATTTTCTCCCAACCCAGAGAAGAGACCCAGTACCATGCAGGCTTTTTATGACATAGCCTATTTTTCTTAGGTACTAGGGGGCCATAGACTGGACCCACATTGCAATAAAGACCCTATCTTGTTAGCTCAGATGATGGTATGTTAACGCATCAGTTCTCAGGTGGCCTGTAATTATCTACAGTGTGTCTGCAGGCCACCCAGGTAGTATCCACAACCCGCCACATGTATCACATGGAAACTATGTTCACAGTTTGTGCAGGGTGCTTTTCAATGGAGACATTTTATTGCTGATGTTAACTATGCCTTGGAGTCATGGTTGATGAAAACTATCATAATTCTACAGACAGTGGCCAATAATATCTACAGCTAAGCCCTGTCCCAAACCCAGGTCATTGTTGCGTATATGTCTTTGGCCTACTTAAGGCCTGCTTTCACTGACTGGCTATATCTGGTGGTCCCTGCAGTATGATTCCTTCCAACACATGTACTGAGATATTTTCTGTCTGTACCATTTTAAATGATATAATACTGAGGAAACTGTCACATCAAGGAGTACACGTTCAAGAGGAAAAATTTCCAAAATGGCAGGTACTGGAGGAATAGCCCATTGAAGAGTCAGCAGCAGGGGATGACTAAGCTATGTGAAGGTGAGAGTAGTACACAGTGGTACTGACTAAGAGGAGGTTGGTCTTAACTAGGGGACAAACTAATGCATTGTACAGAACATTAAAAGTGATGCATGCAAACCCACTATCAGGATGCAGTCAAACTGTGTATCAGACATAGGCTACCCAAGTAATAAAGTATAGAGAGCAGAGTACAGATATCAGCATTTGTTCACATGGGAAGGGACACAGTGTCCAGTGTCATCCACAGTCAATTGTGTGTATCATGATAAAACTGATATTAACTTAGTGCTGTGTTAATGTCAGATGTAGGCGGAGCAAGGGTACATTAGGCAGGGAGAAAGCACTGCTACAATTGCTCTGGATGTAGGTATTGGAGATACCAACTGCTCCAGTTCCCTACATAGGAAATAAGCACTGGATGTCTAGGTCATAGTGAGGGTTTTCTTTCTTTTTACTACAGCTTCTTCTGTTGTATATTTTTTGCATGTGTTCTTTGTGTGCTTCTTGGTCATGCTTGTTAGCATGTAAAGTATCTAAATGTTTTGCATTCTGTCATATATTTTCTTATATAACATTCTGCATTGTGCACCTGAGACATGGTGGTGTCTCTACTGTGGTTTGATGGTACCTGCTATTCTGGTTTTACATCAGAGTGCTCTTTTTCTTGGACTGGAGAGTTAGTGTGATCATTTAGCACTATTGTCTTATTTTCCAACTTTATTTGGCAGTTATTCATAACACCCCATCAGCCTTGAGCTATTGTGCATGATGTTTCATGCCTCAGTGTTGGTCAATGGCCACTATTACGTGTGTGCCCTTTGTGCCGCCACTGTGCCTTCAGCAATGTCTTTGCACCTCCATCTTCTTGACTGTCAATGCGGTCTGTATTCTCATGATTGTTGCTCCTATGCTCTGGACACTCATTTTTTTTTGATTCTATGATTGATTTGACAAATTCAAAGACCACGGAATTTGCATTATTCTACATTTGTGGCCCTTTAAGAGCTTTAATATTTGGGAATATCGGGAGTGTGAATGCATCATTGCTTTTTCATGTGACAACATGTTGAGAAATTTACAACAGACTTCTTGGTCAAACTAAGGAATAACCTTATTCTCAGGGGTAGCTTAAGTTATGCCTTGCTAATGTTTTTGCAAAGCTGATCTACTGTGCTATCACTAGTTTTAAGAGTTTCTATTTGCTATATCTTTGTGCATGCTATGTGAGTGACAGTATGTCCCCTAAGATGCTTGCTTTGTCAGCACAGATCTCCAGTATATTCTGTTTGCTTGTGTATGATTTACATATGGTCTAGTACATAATATTCCTATATCTACTGCAATTAAAAAAAAAATCAACAGCTTTATTAAATGTCCAGATAATCCCACCAATAACAAACAAACCATTAACTTAGTTATATAACACTTGTTCACTGAACTACTATAACATAATCTGAATAATATATTCAGTTCTGTAAAAAAGCTGCAAGCATATACCAACAAGCTTATCTCTAATAATACACAGAAAAGTACTTATTTTACCATAGGAGTGAGACACCTAGATAAAATTATGGTCTAAAGAAAACAGAAAAAATACCAGTATTTGTCCTACGGTTTCATATCTATTAGGGTGCTGAACCATGATCTAATGTTATTACTATGTATATTTGACAGATCAGGCCAGATGGATAACTTGGGAAATGTTAAACGTAACATTGCTTCTACAGTAATTCTCCAGGATTCTTAATATCTATTGAGTATTGCATTGTGGTATATCAAGTGCTTCCTACAGTGGCACAGCAGTTAGTGCTGTCACCACACAGCAAGAGGTTCCTCAGTTTGATTCTCAGCTGAGGTGCCTGCTATGCAGAGGCTGCATGCCCTCCCTGTTTGTTTGGGTTTCCTCCAGGTGTTCCGGTTTCCTCCCACATTCCAAAGGCATGCAGTAGGTGGATTGGGCACTCTAAACTGGCCATAGGTGTGAGTGTGTAGGCAAGTGTGTGGCAGACTAGCCATCTGTTGGTGTACATCTTGGCTCTAGATGATTGTCACTGAAGAAGTGACACCCTTATTGCATAAGCAAAAATGAGAAAAAGGGGTTGTGGATGGATGGATCATTGCTTCCCACTTGACTCTATAATTGTCCAACAGTGACTCAAACTCATCCATAACTGAACCTTAAATTAGCTTAGTAACTGACACTTTACCAGGACCCTTGGCATAAGTACCCAGAGCATGGCTATCCACCTTCTGAATCCAAAACCGTTTACTATGTCTTGCAAATAAGCATTAGTCATCTAAGCATCTTAGCTTTGGTTTTAGCACTTGTGTTTCAGGCCAGGTACTTTACATTTAATAAGGTTCTTGTGGTCTACACTCTTGTGGGCAAACCCTTATCAAAACCCTCTCTCCATAAGTCCACCCAAGCATTCGGAACACTATGTCTGGACAATTCCCATCAGCTTCTCCTGCCAGCCTGGTCGACATGGGCATACTGAGACAGTGTAGCAACTGCCTAATGTTTACTGACAACCCTCTTCTCCTAGCACATAATTCTTCCACCTGTGAGAAATTCATGTACATCAGTAACCTGGAGTTTATGCTGTCTCATGCCACAGTCAGTACTCCTGACAAAGAGGAGATTGCCAGCACAAACACCACACCACTCACATCACACAATGAAGTACAACACACACACACACCTATGCAAAGGTCCTCAATAAAAACTTACCTAAACAGCAGAGACCTCCAAAACACATTCACAAACATTTCACACACAACACTAAACACATCACACACAGCAGACAACACACCAGTGTCTCACAAACACAGCCCATAAGGCAAAACAATAAACAATCACAGCCCACAAGACATAAAAATAAACCAAACATACTTGTCATTGGTGACTCGGTTGTGATGCACATCGATGTCCCCCTCACCAGGCTCAACAAGGAGAAGGTCACGGTCAGTTGCCTGTCAGGCGGCAGAATCTGCCATATCACACATGCACTTAAGTCTCTCCACAGCAAGTACAAGTACGACTTTGTCATTGTCCTTGTTGGTGTGAATGACTTGAGGTGTACCTTCCTGGACTATATGAAGAGAGACATGATTGAACGCTCAGAGCATGTGTTCCAGGCAGGAATGACCCTAGTCCTAAGCAGCATCCTACTTTCACCATGAATGATACCACAATACCAACAAAAAATAATTGACTTCAACAATTGGCTTAGTTTCTGGTGTCATTCAAAGGGAATCCAGTATCTGTCTGCCTGGGATGACATGGTCAACAGACCTCGATGCTTTGCCAGAGATGGCCTTCACCTGTCACCATAGGGTTTCCAGATCCTGACCAAGGCTCTCACATCCCTCATTGTGTCTTTTTTAGGCAATGTCCCAAAGACAAATCTTCCAACATAAAAGATCTGTCAAAAAACAAAGTGAAGGTCATGCTGCTATATGCTAGGAGCCTTAACCTGAAAATGGACTCACTGGAGGCTCTCCTTGCACTGGAAGGTGCCTATGTCTCTGCAGTCATGGAAACTTGATTTAGGACTATGGAGAGCACACCTGCCTTAACAGCCTATACCTCATTCCACACATTCTGACCCCAAAATGAGGTTGGGAAGACTAAGGGTGGTGGAGTCTCTATCTTCATTAAGGACAGATAGACCTCAAGACTGGTCTATCAGCATGACACACTGGAACTACTCCTGATGCAACTGACAGCTGGCAAGACAGCCATCCAAGTTATAGCCAGCTACAGATTACTGTCCATGACTCAGGACACCCACTCCTCTTACCTAGATCTACTTGATTACATCAAGGTACCCCTTAACACCCTGATCCTTGGTGACTTCAACTACCCCACCACAGACTCTGTGAAATATTCCTGCACTAATGCACTCATTCAATGATTCCTTGACTTCATCAATTCTAACACACTAGACCAGCTCATCTCATCCCCCACAAGGGGAGATAACATTGTGCACTTGGTTCTCACCAACATGGGTGACTGCTGCACCACTCTCATAGTATGTTCTTTCCTGGTGAGAACAGATCATTGGACTGTCTTGTTCAAAGTTTCTATCCCACCCAACCCTACCCCCCAGTCATAATCAAGCTAAAAAACTTCTCAATTGCTGACTACAACCTCCTAAGGGAGGGTATCTGTAGCTTCACACCATCACCTCCCTCAGAGGATGCAGACAACTATGCTGAACAGTACACCAATGCAGTATACAAACATCTGTATAACTGCATGGACTCAGCCATACCCATCAGAACTAAAACCTGCTCTTCAAGGAAACACAAACCTGTTTGATGAACATCCTGTGTTAATAGGTTTTACAACAAAAGGAAGAAAATGTTGTCCAAGGATAAAAAGGAACACATTCCAAATTGGAAAAACTTCCTCCTTAGCCTCAACAAGCAAATTAGATCACTAGTGAAAACCTCCAAAGCCTCAGAAACAAAGGGAAAACCACAAAGTCTTCTTCAGTTACATCAGAAACCTCCATGGCAAAGCCCAGGTTTGTTCCGAATTAGTACTTAACAGTATCACTTACACTGCTAGCAATTAGGTTCAATGCAAACTTCAACCCCCTCTCCCCCCAAAGGCCCTTTTGACATCCCTTAAACTTGACCTGCACCTAACATCTGCATAAATCAAGTGTTAAAGGCCCTATCCAAGGCAAAGAACACAGCTTCCATGGGACCTGATAGTATTCCAGGCTGTATTCTGCAACATCTCCAGCAATAACTGGCTTTGCCATTGAGCACCCTATTCTGCCAAACCCTAAGTACAGGCTTCATTCCAGTAGAGTGGAGAATGGCCATTGTCATTCCCTTGCACAAAGCTGGTGACACTACTGACCCCAGAAACTATTACCCCATTAGCTTGACAAGTCTGATCTGTAAAGCCATGGAGCGTATTATTATGGATCTCATAAACAAGGACAAAGGCAATCTCCAAGCACTTGACCCAACCCAGTTCAGATTCATCAAGGGCAGCTCTTGCCTGTTGAACTTGGTTGACTTCTTTAAAACTGTCAACAAGTCCATGGATGAGAGAAAGTCAGTACATGTAGCTTATCTTGGCTTGGCCAAGGCCTTTGACACAATCCCCCACTCGGGCATCATCGAAAAGCTAACCCAACTTGGCATAAATCCCTGTCTCAACAGATGGGTGGCCAACTGGCTCACCAATAGGACCCTCAATGTCAAAATAGACAGCTCCGTCACTGATAGCAGACCTATCACTAGTGAAGTTCCCCAAGGATCTGTCCTCGGACCCCTACTGTTTGGCATCTACTCCTCAGAGGTCCAGGCAAAGAAAAAAGTCCCGTGGCTGACCACATTTGCAGATGACTGTACATTCCCCAAATGATAACATACTGCAAGAGGGTCTCACAGCAACTAATGACTGGTGCCAAAATCATGATCTCAAGTTAAACACAAAAAAAAATAGTATCTTCATACCATTCAGCAGAAAGATGGCCCCTACTGATTACTACATCAACGGCAAGCCCCTAAACACACAACCTGTGGTGAGAGACCTAGGTACTCAGTTTGATAACAATCTCACATTCTACCATCATGTAGTGGCAGTGGACAGAAAAGCCTTTTACTTGGCTAATCTCATAAGTAAAAAGATCACAGCCAGAAAAAAGGAGGTTATTACCTCTCTATACTCCTCCCTCATTAGACCAATAATTCAGTATAATGCCCCATTTGGTATGTACCTCTCCAAACATCTGCACCAACTGAAAAGGCCACAGAAATACCTCGCAAAGAAAATCCATGGGCTCCAACCCCTCTCCTATATGGACAGGCTCAAATCACTATCACTTTACTCAGTATTGTACAGATTGCTCAGAGGTCATCTGTGTCTCACGTACAAGGCAATCTCAGACCCTGCCCTACTAGAGATGCTCCATATCCATAAGTCTAACTCCTCATGCATTACCCACTCAAAAGGCCTGAATCTAATATCCAACATCAACAAAACCTGCTGGAGAGACAGGTTTGTTTCCCAGAGGCTGTCCTGTCTTGGGAATAGACTTCCCATACATGTCAGAGTATCTCACTGACCCTCTTCAAGTGCAAGCTTGATGAGTGGATGGAAAGCCACAAATCTGTCCCAGGGGTTCCACCTGTGTCCCTCACTGACAGGGCCAACAAGTGCTGACTGAGGTTTTTTTGAGGAGATAAACTCTTGGCTATGCTTGTATTCTAGTGCAGTGGCAGCTGGGAGAAGGGTGCACACTCTGGAAACCAGAAGTAAGGGAGCAGAGGTGAGTGCTGACTTGAGAGATGCTATGGAGATGGTTTGATAGATTATTTTTCAACAAAATGTATTTGCAGAATTGAATAGTGGCACAGAGGAATGTGTCATTACAACCCTCCAATCGAGAGGGTTACAGGATGATATTTTGAATGAAATAAATCAGAGCGAACCCAATATTGGCAGTGAAATGTTGGGGGGGAGATATAATGGAAAAGATAAGAGAGGAAGAGATAGCAGAAACTGTGGAGAAGAACGTGGAAAAATGAATACATATGCAGAGACAATGACTAGTGCACTGAAACAGAAGAAAGAAATTGGAGAACTTAAAAAATAGTGGAAATTCTGAAAATTAAACTTGAAATGACATTGAACATGTAAGGAACAATGTTATTTTACCTCTGGGTACTACAATTCAAGAGATAAGATGATTTATTCTTATAAAGAAAGAAATTGTTGTGACATTATTCTTGATACTGTGCAAAGCATGGAAAGCATTATCACTGAAGTTGAGGAAAAAGAAGAATGAAAATCCACGGAATGAACATGTAATAAAGACCACTTTTAGAGAAGCAAAGAAAAAGTTACATATACAATTCTATGCTGAGACAGAAAGAAATACTTTAAAAAGACATTTGAAGGACATTTGAAAAGAAGTGTTAGATACTGTGAAAGTATATGATGGCACGGGTTTATGGACTGGGGGATGGGACAGCAATATCATTTTGAAAATGGAAAATGATCACATTATACACATACCAAGTGTTATAAATGTTAAAGGGAATCAAGGTTTGACAAAGTTACTGGGGGCAAATAAGAATATATTATTTATGTGGAAAAGATGGGCACTTTGTGCATAATTGTGATAAAACAAGGTATTATATTTTTGAAGAAATGGGGCATGAGGCAAAAAATTGTGAGTTGGAGTGATATAAATGTAAACAAAAAGGAATTTATCAATGGATTGAAAGAAAAATGAAAAGAAAATTGAAGAAAGTAAAGAAGCAGGAAAAGAAAAAAGATCAAACAAAAAGAAGAAATAAAAGTGGCAAAAGATGAGGAAGTCAGTGAAAAAGAACTAGAGTCATGGAAGAAATTTCAGAATTTATTGATGAAGAAGATATAAATTGGAAACTAATTTAAAAGAAGATTTCTAAAGGCAAAAGAGTTAAAGACAGAAAAAGATAATTCAAATATTTAAACATAAAAGATAAGAAAGGGAATGGATAAAAAGAAGAAAAGAAGGGAGTGGACAATAGTAAATAGCAGTTGACAAAAAAACAGAGGAATGAATAACTTACGATTACTATCAATAAATGTAAATAGTCTTATAACTGTGACAAGGAGAATGAGAATAAAAGAATTATGTAAGAATTGAGATGTAGATATTATGGTTTCTTAGACGTAGGAATGTTTTGATATTTAGAAATGATCTGTCAGTCAAATGCTGTTTTAATGTCTCTTTTTAATTTCTTGATTTTATATATGTTTTAATAGGTATAATACTATAAAATAAGAATATTACTCTTCTTTTATCTTGTGCTGGGGTATATGGATCTATTATTCACAACGGTATTTGAATCTGTCCCTTTCATATGGGATTTTTATAGTGCCTGTTTTTTATATTATGGTATTTAGCTTAAATGGAAGTGTAATTGTTTTAATTGGTTCTTACTAATTGATTAGTACAAGGATATAAATGGGTAGGGTTAAGCTAGTTATCTTATCTGATGAAGTCCTCTGCTTAGGATGAAAAATGCGGTGACTCAGTTAAGGTGTTTGATTTTATTTTTTATTTTTTTGTGTTACTCATGCAAATAAAAGTTTTCCTTTACTGTATGAATGTCCCTGACTGGTTCATGGATTTATCTGAAGTGCCCTTTGGTGTTTTTTGTGTTACTTCAAGCCTTGGTTTGCAGTGTCTTGGCACTATATCTTTCCTTCTTTGCTTTGTTGTTCAGTTAGAATAGGCAGATTAAGTGTTATGGGGATTAGATGGCAAGAAAACATCTATAGAATTTTAATAGTATATGCTTATGTAATAGTTAAAGAAAGAGAGCATTAATTTCAACAAATGCTACGTTATTTTATCGTGAACATGAATATAATAATAATAAGGGATTTTAATTGTGTTTTAAGAAAAAGCAAAAAGAAAAAGGGAAAATATATACAAAAAAATGAAGGAAGTATTGATATGTGGAAAGTTAGTGTTATGGAAAGAAAAATCATGGAGATATAAAATAAATATGTTTAAAACAGAGATTATTTTATAGTATCAGAAGAAATACATATAATGGAAGAAGAAGTAGTAAGAACATGATTTTCAGATCATCTAGCAATATGGATGGCGATAGAAGAAAATAAAATGTATTAAAATAGAAAAATGAATAAAATGAATACATGAAAAAGAATGGAATATACAAGGTAATGGAGAAAATGTAATGATACAATTATGGAAAGAATAATAATGACACCATTTTATAAAACTTGGACTGACTGGTAGATAGTATTTAAGAAGAAGTACAAAGAAAGTAACTTATATTGGGAAACAAATACAAGGGAGAGAGAGAGAGAGACAGAAGAATATGTAGCTGCATATGGCAGAGCTTTTCAAAATGTAAAAAATAATAAAAATAGAATTATATGGAAAAATATATGAAAGAAATCAAGCAAAAATTGAAAGTTTATTATTTAAACAAAAATATTTATTACAAGGAAAAAAGAAGGTGTATCAGCATATTTAGAAAATATAGTAAAAAAGGAAAATAGTGTAATAAGACAAATGAAGAATAAAACTAGAGAAATTAAGAAAAATCAACCACAAATTATGGAAGCAGTGGTGGAATATTTAGAAGAAATGTATAAAAAGAATGGAAGGAGAGAAATTCAAAAGGACTGGCAAGATAAAAAAATATATAAATTTAATGAATAAAGAATTGGAAAATAATATTACTATATATGAACTAGAAAACATAATTAAAAAGATTAACATAGATTCAGTGGTGGGTTTGGATAGGATTATTTATGAAATGTATAAAAAAAATTAAGGGACTAGCAAAAAAAATATTTTGTGAATATTTTGAATGAATGGATGAAGGAGGACTATAAGTAGAAAGAAATTTGCAGTGGAATTTTAAAATTATTATGGAAAAAGGGAATAAAGAAGAAATAAAAAATAGAAACCAATAGTGTGAAATAATACTGACTATATGTTATCTATGAACATTATATAGAATAGGATGGAGAGTAAAATACAAAACATATTAGAAAAAAACATATTCAGTATTAAAGGAAGAGGCTGTCAGGAACTTCTGATGATTATAAGGGAGGTAGTAGATGATGTTATATAGAAAGGGTAAGAGGTAAAATTGATGGTAGGTGATGTTAATAAATCTTTTGCCACACTAGATCATTAAGTGTTACATAAATCTCTGGATCATTACAAACTTAGTAAAAAGAAATTAAAAGAATATGTATGACTGCGTACAAGAATAGCAATGTGAGAATATTAATTAATGACTGGATAAGTAAAGAAATAGTAATGAATAATGAAATTGGATAAGGACGTCCAATGAGTAATATTCTGTTTGCTTTAATTATGAAATTAATAGTTAGTGAAATAAATGGCAAAATGAAAAAGGCAGAATATGTAATGAAAAAGTGTGTAAAAATTCCAGTAATAATGGCATATACAGATGATATGATTGTAACAGTGAATATATTTTGGATGGAAAAGTTTATTAAATATTTAACAGAATTATTAAAAGAAATAAGGATGGATTTTAATAAAGAAAAAAGTCAAGGATTAAAAAAGCAAGCACAAAATAGTCGTTATACAGTTTAACTGCGCTAGCAGTGTTAGTAATAGAATTTTGTAATTAGGAAATAAAGAAGAGACGATGCAAAAATCTGATAAGAAGTATTAAAGAATTATGCTTATTGTGGAAAACATATAAATTGTCATATAAAAAGAAAGAAGCAAATTTGGTTAATTTTGTGTTGATAAGTAAGTGTTTTTATGACTTCAAAATTGTATGCAAAGGATGTAATGGAAATATATATTTTTTCTTTCATATGGGTTCTAGATTGAATCAAGTCAGAACAGGAGTATTATACATGAGTAATAAAGATTGTAGTTTTGGTTTAATAAACCCAGTAGTATTTGGAGCATAGTTTAGGTTTAATAAACTCAATAGTATTTGGAGCATCTTTGAATTTATATGGAGTATTAATATGGATGAAAAATAAAGAGAAATTGATGGGAAAACATTTAATTATAAATAAGAAGATATGTGGGAAAAGGTTATATCTAATAAAAGAAACAGATGGGAATATTATGATGATGAAATACAAAATTATCTAGAAAATTTGAAAAGATGAAAGTTAACGTTGATGAGATAAAGGAACAAAGGAAAGTATGGTATAACAAGTTAATGGAGCAATCATTTTGTATTAATCAATGGGAAAACTTTAATAAAGAAAAGCTAAAATGTATTAAAGAAAGAAATTAATGGTGTAAAATGGGTGGAATGATAAGATTTCTTATGGAGATTAAGTATAAATAAATTTTCTGATAAAAGTAATATGGAAGAAAATATAAAAGAAAACAATAAATATGGCTATGATAGCATATGGAAATTAAAAGCATATTAAAACAGAGAATAAAGTAAAAAAAATAATTTGTTACATCGGTTATTTGGAATGAAAGACTTGCTGAAATTATATTTAATGGGAAATGTTTTTTTTCCAACACATATAAAAAGAATAAAATAGTGGTTGTGAAAAAAGGAGTGGTGGTCAAATAAAGAAAACAATGTTGGTTTTACTTCATTGTGAATGTTGTAAAAAATGAAAAAAACTGTGTAAATATGTATATATGTAAATAAGAAATATATAATACTTATGTGAATAAGTTGTAAATAGAATACAAATAAAAGACCCCTACTCTTTTTGTCAGGAGTTGTGCAATATTTTATTTACTTATAATAAAACTGCCAGTGACTATCTGGATCAATTTGCCCTTCTTTCAGTATACTCGATCTTTGAGTAAAGCAATGTTTTTCCTTTTTCAGGGAAAATATCATAAATGTTTGAGTCTGGACATTCTGGGTACTAACAAAAAAAACATGAGATTTAATGACATTTGGCATTTTTTAAGTAAGAAACCTTGTTTGTAAGAATTTGTATTTCTTCTTGTATTTACTATTACAAAACTGTCAGTTTTATCCTGAGGCATTTACTTAGACTCTGTTTTTATTTAGCTTATATGTAGATTCATTGAAAGTTATAACAGAACTGCAGTAATGACTATTTACTATATGGAAATGGTGACACGCCTCACAGGCTAGACTGAAAAGGGAATGAAGGTACATCTCTCAGCTGTCTCTAATTTTGCAGAACATCCCTGATTTTGCCTGTGCCACATAAAAGTTTTGATTTTCTGATAAATGTCTTGGATTAGAGTAAGTAAACTATGATAAACATTTGAGTTTCATACTTATTATTCATAAAATGCATATTGTCTCCCCCCAGCTCCTTGGCAAAAAGCCTTAACTATTAGCCATATGACAGAAGATTAACTAGTGGCTTGGGAACTGGAGAGGGCAATGAGGGAGGGGTGGAAAAGCATGGCTTTGCAAGCTTGTCAATTCATTCCAAGAGGGAGGAATTTTGCTTATGATAAAGATACATCTTCTGGAATAGGGATGTTCCATAATCACAGGACAGAGTTCTGTTATAACTATGGTTTTGTGGAGAGGCCCAGACTAACTGACATTAACGTGGTAATGATAGTGATGTCACTAACTCTTCCCAATATGGGCCCACCAAAGAAATCCCCTGATGTGCTAGACTAGTGCATGTGATGTTGCAGGCATCTCCACTCCACTTTCTGTGACCAGCTTGCCACTGGTGTGGTCCCAACACCTGTGGGTAGTACCAGGGACAGTTGAGGTAAAGTGGTTTAGCCAGGTAGCTGATTGTCAACTGGGGGGATTCACACAAATGGTGCATGGCTTCAGGTTAATGTTAAACCTGTTATTCTATTAACTTGTTAAGTGAATTAGTGTAATTAGTTTTAAATGTCCCCGATTTTAGGTCTTTATCCATGCATTATTTTTTTAGCTTTCTATAGAGTTCTGAAGAAGATGAAAGGTATGAGGGAGACATTTACTGACACTGTGTATTGCCATCTCATAAATACAGTGGTATTAAAATAGATACATCAGATCACAATCTATAACTACAGGTACATGATGCAGTTAAGCAATCATAATACAGTCATATACTAGCAAAATACTTACAGCACTGTTACCAAAGACTATTCACAAGCACTCAAACAAATGTGTCTTGACTCTGGTGTAATAACTTTTACCACAGGACTGAAGACCACTGTGTACCACCCTCTTTGCATTTTCCTGTAGTTGTAGATTAGAGAGTTTAGTCAGAAGGAGAGAGTGAGAGATAGTATCGAAAGCCTTAGAAAGATCCAAGAGGAGTGTGGAAACGATACAGTTAGAGTTGCGTGCTTTATTTATGGTTTCAAGGAAGGAGAGTAGGGCAGTAGTAGTGTTGTTACCAGGTCTGAATCCATGCTGTGTGGGAGTAAGTAGGTGATTGTTGATGAGGTGGGGTAAAAATTGAATATGAATACATTTCTCAAGTAGTTTAGAGATGAGGGATAGGATGGCAATAGGTCTAAAGTTGGAGATGTTATTATTGTTTCCACCTTTGTGGAGGGGAATAATATACGCTTTCTTCCAGATTTGGGGTACATAGCCTTCTTGAATAGACCGGCTTATAAGAATACAGATGGGGAAGGCAATGGCATCAGCAGCTGTTTTTAGGAAGAAGGAAGGGATATTATCAGGGGCATTAGAGCATGGTTTTAATTTTAGGAGGAGTTTTGTAATAGTTGACACGGGGATGGGTTTGAGAGAGAAGAGAGATAGGTGGGAGGTGGAAGTATCTGAGGAGGGGGGGGTTGTGGGAAGAGAATATATTCTCTTAATATATTAAGAATATATATTCTTATAATATATATTCTTATATTAAGAATATATATATATATATATATATATATATATATATATATATATATATATATATATATATAAGAATATATGTTTCTATATCAGGAAAGTTTAATCCTCCCTGTTTCCATGGTCTGATATGATGTATTAAAGTTATTCTGTTTCTTTTAGGAAACCATAAAAATTTTATTAGGCATGAATTTATTTCTTTATGTATATTATTTTCTGGTAACGGTTGTATTGCCAAGGTTATATATAGGATCTTGTGCAGTAAAACCATTTTTATTAGCTGTAGTCTATCTTCAAATGTTAATATTATTTTGTTCCATTTTTCCACAGAGATTTTAATTGTATTGATTATATTATTGTAGTTTTTTTTTAGACTAATTCATTATTATCCTTGCATAGCTCAATTCCTAGATATTTTAAGGAAGATTTTTGTTTCCCTATGAAGTGATCCCCCTTATTCTGCAATTCTTTTTTTAATTTAAAAATAAACATTTTGATTTTGATTTATTGAAATGGAGTCCTGAAGTCATGTGAAATTTTTCAATTAATATATCTAATTCTTCTATTTCTCTTTTGTATTAGATAATGTCAGTAATATGTCATCAGAAAATAGCATTACTTTAGAATTGTATTGTTCATAAACATCTATTCCTTTGATTTTTACATTGTTATGAATTGAATCTGCCAATATTTCAATAGCCAGAACAAATAGAATCAGTGACATGGAACATCCTTGTGTAGTGTCTTTTGTTATATGAATAGATTCAGAGGTAGAAGAACCTAACGACATACGCTAAATTATTTGTATATATATTCTTTAGGAGATGAACAAAGGATGCAGGAAATTCAAATAGCATTAGGATTTTGAATAAATAGTCCCAATTTAGGGAATCAATAGCTTTCTCTATATCTAAGCCAATTATGAGTATTTCTTTATTTTCTTTATTAACCTAATCTATAAGAGAAATTATCCTTTTAATATTGTCATGTGTGTGTCTATGATATAAAAGTCCAGTTTGATCATTATTTATTGTTTTGGATAGTGGTATTTTCATTCTGTTAGTTAATAATGTCATAAATATCTTATAGTCATTATTTAATAATGATATAGGTCTATATGACGTACAGAGGATTGGGGATTTCTTTTCCTTTAGGAGTGGTGTGATTAAGAAATATCTCCAAGAGGGTGGTATTAAAGCTTGTGACTGAATTGCTAATAGAGTTTTTTGGAAGAGGGAAAGTATCTTTGAAGGAAAAAGTTTATATATTTCCATAATTATGCCATCTATACCTGGAGCTTTATTATTTTTATCCTCTTTTATTGTATCTGTAATTTCTTTGTAGGATATGGGTGCTTGCAGATCTAGTTTTAATTTTTCTGGTATTTTTTTATATTAAAACATGTTTCATCTAGATTTAATTGATTGATATGTATATTTTCTTTTTGGAAATGTTCCATATAGTGATTCCTGTAGACATCAAGAATGTCATCTATATCGGAGACATTTTTCTCTTTCTTTTTATAGAAGATACTTTTAATGTTATTAGCTTTTGATTGTATTATGATTCTTGTGGATAAATTATGTAGATATTTGGGAAAAATGGTCAAGGTATTCATTTTTAGTTTTTCTAAAGCTAAACTAGTTGCATGTGTTAGAATTTCATTGTATTTATTGTTTAATACTTCTACTTTCTTTTTCATCTCCAAATGATTTTGATTTTTTTCAGCTTTTACTGACAAAAGTTTGGATTGTAGATTTAGAATCCCATTCTCTGATTTTTTTATATCAAGTTAGGGTGTTACTATATATGTAAGCTTTTAATGAGTCCCACATCATTATTTTATTTATCTCCGTGGTGTAATTAATATCTAAGAAGAACTGTAATTCAGATAATAACCAGGGGTTCAACTCTTTAATTTTAGTTATATATGCTGGAATTCTGGAGTTAAAAATTAATGGTTTGTACCCATTTTGAAGTTTTAGTATCAATGACTTGTGGTCTGAAAAGGGGCATGGGGTGTTTAAGAAATTAATGATTTTAGAGTGTAAGTCATGGGCAGCAAATATTTTATCTATTCTAGTTTGGGTACCAAATCTGTGATCTTGATGAGAAAACAACAAAGATTTATCTTCTTTAAATATGAAAGTATCTACAAGATGAAATTATTCTACACATTTGTTTAAAAAGTTTAATACACCAGATGTACACAGCAGTCTTTTATTTGTAGTTTCAGAAATATCAAATATAGAGTTAAAATCTCCTCCTAATATTAAGTTGCCTTTATAATTATTGGAAATGAAATCCAAGTGTTTTTTAACAGTTCCTGTTCCAATGCCTGGGAGCCAGTCTGGATTGGCTAGGGTCCATATTCTGTTATTATATATAACTATTACTAATGCCATAAGGCCTTCTTTATCTTCATACTTATAAATGACTTCTAGGTTAATCACATTTGTTTTCCATAAAATTGTTACCCCTTTTGTCTTTGTCTTATAAGTGGATTGCGGCAATATCATATATTCCTTAGGATTCCACTTGTAGTTGTCATTTGTTTTGAAATGAGCATCTTGAAGGAAGACAATTTGTGCTTTGTTCCATTTTAAATATTTCAGTAGATTTGATTTCTTGCTAGTATTGTTTAAGCCATTTGTATTTAAAGATAATAAAGTTAAATCTATCTTAGATTATTTAGACTATGTATTTTTTGTTTTATTGTGAATATTAAGCATTTTCCCCTGATAACTATAAAGTATATGTTTGAGCTTTTAAAGGAAATTATCAGTTTTATACTTTGTTTACAAATAAAGTAATGTTTGGTTAGGCATACTAAAAATGTTTTTTGTGAAATAACAAATTTAAATTAATAAATTTTAATGAAACTAAGATCTGCACTAGCCATGGAATGAAAATCATTCCTAATCTGATGGATAAACCTAAATCCATCAGATTATCACTCATACCTTGACAATTCAGAACATCTGAGCTCCATAAATTAAATTATCATATGGAGAATATTTGTAATAGGAATAGGCAATATTTATACTACTTTGAACAGATGTAGTACTATTGTAGATTAGACAGAATTCTAATACAATATAAATGTCTACTTATTGTATAAACAATTAATATTTACATGAAAGATAGATGACAAGCAATTCAATCATAGTAAAGTAGGATGTATCATATATAAAACCTCTGTAAAAGATTATAGCACACAGTTATTTAACATATCCACCCTTATTGATGAAGTCTTTCAAATGTATTACTTAATAAAAATAGATGGTAATATTTATACCTAATGTTTATAATACAATGTATTTTACTGGATATATCAAAAGTTATATTTCATTGTTTGCCAGCATTTAAGTAATCACTTTGTTTGTTGCTAACTTACTTAAAGCATCAAGTCTGTTTTATGCGAACATTGATGAAAGTTAGTGCATTTTAATTATCAGTGCATCCCTCATCCCCTCATTTCCTACACATAAGGATTTTCATATCTGTCATTTTTTATTATAAAATGAGTAAAATTATAGGTTAAAAACAGCAAATTCACTTTTTGTGATTAATGATTACAAGTTCCCTTTCCATATTCATAAATTGTCATTTTATGGTATATACTGAAAGATTTTAGATTTAAATGGCAACATTTTATTTTGTATAACCAGCAAAGGTTAAACTGAATGATTATTGCCAATTTAATACTATTTGTTCAGAATATGATTGTTACATTCTGTGACTTTCAAATTCAAGCTTCTATTGTTTCTCTTGAACAACTTTGGCAGTTTGATGTCATGTATAAACATTAGTAACCTTGGTAACCACTTAAGTATTATATGTCGTCAAGATGGGTTACAAAAACTACAATTCAAGTTGAAAGAATTAAATGACTTGTTATGCATATTTACTTATATAAGAAAATCATCATTCTTCGCCTTGATGTTCAATGTAGTGTATGTCATTTATGACAATTTAAGACAGCAGTGTTATTGTACACAAGCCCATGTTATTAAATCCTGTCTTTAATATCTAAATTCAGCAGACTGCTTCATCTTATATAACGATTATATATTTTATGTCTAGATTTACTAAAGTCATACATTACATAACCATTGTGTGTGTTTTTTTTTGGGTGTTGCTTAGTTCTTTGAGAGACCACAAGCTGTTATGCTTATTCTTATTATTAGCTCCTTCCAAGCATGTTTATACAGTCCATACACTTTAAATTATGAGACCCTTCTAGTTTCTTATTTGTTATAAGTATATTTCCATCCTTATATACACACATATCAGTACTTCATGTATGGGCAACAATACCCATCCAGACTGTTTTTAAAATATCCAAACCAATATTTGTCCTGTTCCATTTTACCAGCCTGTTCCATGCAGTGGCCACTCTGACAGTGCACCACTCAGCACATCTTTCATTCCCACAGATATTTCCATGAAGGAAATCTGATGACCCTCTAGCACTTCCCAGCAACCCCAAACAACCCTAGGATCAGCTATCCCCATATGCCCAACACATCCGAGCAAGCTCACTTCCCAGACCACTGCAAAGGATTCTGCACAAGACCAAGTGCTCTTAGTCTTTCACAGTAACTCAGACTTCCACTCTTATGTAAGTCCTTAATGTTGGCAATGCTATGGAACATATCATCATGCAACTTATAAACAATGACATCGGTAATCTCCAAACACTGGAACCCACCCAGTTCAGGTTTGTAAAAGTCAGATCATGTCTCCTAAACCTGATAGATTTCTTTGAAGTGGTCACCAAAGCCGTAGATGAGGGTAAGGTGGTTCACACAGCCTATCTAGATCTCGCCAAGGCTTTCGACACCATACCTCACTCTGGAATTATAGATAAACTCACTTAACTAGGTATAAATCCCTATGTCACAAGATGGGTTGCCAACTGGCTCACTGACAGAACTCACACTGTAAAAGTAGCAGACTCCAAATCCGACTTCAGACCTGTGACAAGTGGAGTACCACAGGGTTCAGTCCTAGGTCCTCTCCTGTTTGGTATCTACTTCTCAGAAGTACAATCTAACACAGAAGGTCTTTGGCTAATGAAGTTCGCAGATGACTGGAAACTAGGAGCCATAATTAAAACTCTTAATGATGTAGACATCCTACAAAAGGGCCTCACTGAGACAGATGCCTTGTGTCAAAGCTATGGCCTCAAGCTCAATGCCAAAAAGTGCATTGCCATCCCTTTTGGTAAAACCTCTGTACCCATGAACTACCACATAGGCGGTAGTCTACCTAACACCGAAAGTGTGATAAGAGACCTTGGGACACAGGTGGACAGTAGTCTCTACTTTGATAATCACATCACCACAGTTGTCAAGAAATCCTTCTACATGGCACACCTCATCACAAAAGATTTCTCATCCAGAAAAAAAGAGGTCATTGTTCCCCTCTACTCGTCACTCAATAGATCCATTATAGAGTACAATGCCACTTTTGGTATGTACCTCACAAGACATCTACAACAACTAGAAAGGCCACAGAAATACCTCACAAAGAGGATTACCGGCCTCAATCAGATCCCGTATGCAGACCATATAAAAAAACTCCAGCTTTACTCCATCGCATATCACCTACTCAGAGGCAATCTCTGCCTAACATACAAAGCTATGTCAAACCCAGAGCTATTGGAAATGCTCCACTTAAAGAAATCCCAATCCCTCTGAGCTACACGGTCTAGGGACCTAAACCTTGTCACCACAATAAACAGAACATGCTGGAGGGATAGATTCAAGTCCCAGAGACTTCCCATACTCTAGAACAAACTACCTATCTATATCAAACAAAGCTCCTCATTAGCACTCTTCAAGAAAAATCTTGATGATTGGATTGGACAAAAAAAATTCACTCTGGGGATCACTTCTGTGGCTCTGCTCGACAGGGGCACATGAAAATAATTTTCTTGGGTGGCGATAGCCAGGGTACCTTTTTGGCTAGGCTTATATAGGCCCTAGGGCCAATAGCCTAGTACCTACCTATGAACCTATGAACTTATGTGTTTGGACCAAAATACATTTTAAATATAAAATTGCGCTTATTATTATTATTTCTTTTTTTCATCAAAAATCAACTTAATGTGCTAAACAAAGTGTTGGGAGACCATCAATATGTATACATGTTGTTTAAAACAGCCCTTTTATCATATATATATATATATATATATATATATATATATATATACATATATATATTTAAACCAAAAACATTGCCAAGAATCATCTCGGAGGCTCCATAGAGCCGTTAAGCATTATAGTCACTCTGTCTCCATTACCATAGCAACCTGAGATGTCTGTTTCTGTTAGTGTCTGTGTACTGCATACTAGAGGCTCGCGATGCACCTGAAGCAAAGCTTCACTTCTCTGCAACTTCAAGCCTAAATTCCCTCCCTTTCAGTGAGGCAGCAGCCAGGAAAGGAATGAAGAGCAAAGAGATAAACGATAAAAAAAAAACCCTCCCAACAAGCCGCCACAACAAGAGATAACACATTCTTCCAGCCTTCCCACCTCTCACACAGCAGATGTATAAACAAACTATTCTCTGCCAAAATATCCCAAATCACAGTTTTATCCACCCCCTTCCCCTGGATCTAGGCTAAAACATCAAATGTCTCTTCCTAATACACAAGCATCAGTAAACCTCGATCACAAGCTGCAACCCACAGCTTCCCGGTGATGAAAACAGCAACATACAACAGATGCCAGACACAGCTGCATCCACACACACCATATCAGGCTTAATCAAATAGCACTCAATGCTATGATACCTACCATAATTGATATTAACTATGTTTTGACAATGATAATGACATTTGTACTAGCTGCCAGACACTGCTGCATCCATGCACACCATATCAGGATTAATCAAACAGCACTCGTAGCTGTGATACCTGCCATAATTGATATTAACTATATTTAGACAGAATAATGATGACATTTGTGCTAATAGCTTGCTACTATTATTTAACTAGGATATACATGACATTTCTAAATCATACTTTAACTGAAGAAGGCATTAATCTCCATGACAGCATTTTTTTTTTCAAAACACTTTGCTGTTACTGCTATTATATATGATGTTAATGTGTTACATTTGAGGTTGAACTCTAATGAATGGTACCTTGTTGAATTAGTTAATTAATTAGTGCTGTCACCTGACAGTAAGACATTGTCCCGTTCACTTCTCAGCTAGAGCGTCTTCTGTCTGGAGACATGCGTGAATGGGCATACCTTCTTTGAAGGTTGTGCATCAGGGCTGGCAACTTGGCACATAAAAATCTACTGCCAATCATTAGCAGACCAGAGTTCTGCTGTGGCGACCCCTAAAAAGTTGAAAGACACAACAACAACAACAACAACATTATAAGTAAAAACAATGAAAAATGAACGAGATAAGTATTAATTGAGTTCAAGTAGGGGAATAGAAACTTCTATGTTTATATTATATGTTGCTTTGTTTGGCTTATATATAATGTAAATAGTAACCTATCTTGACCTACCTTGGTTTGTGAAGAATTACTGGATGCTTTAAACATTCTGAATAAATCATTACTGTTTCTCAGTTGTTTAAGAAACCCTCCTTTTTTTAAAATAAAAACAGATGACAAGTGATGTAACATATCAGCTGATACTTTGAGAGATGTAGTTGAGTTATTTTTTGGGACAGCTATCTTGGAATCAGTTTTTTGTTTTTACTTGATAGCATCAGTCCAAGGATTTGTTTCTTTTATTCTTTTAAGAGTAGGGACCATCCATTCCATTCCTTCTGGGGTAGACACTATGTTGTTGTTTTTGATTAATATAGTAGCTTCTTCTAAGTCATTAAAGGTTCTCATCTCAGTGGCAAAAAGTATATTTTATCTTGGCTGGAAAGGCCAGCTGTACTTTAATATTGTTTTATTTCAACAATTTTATTATTGGCCAGACTTTTTTCTTTGTTCTAGTATTCTGGAAGAATAATCACTGTCAAACCTTATCAGGCTTTGATTGTATTTTAAGGGTGACTTTCTCCAAGCAGATTTTAATATTACTTCCTTGTCCAGAAATAAAAGAAATTGTATAACTATGGATCTAGGTGGAGTATTTGTTGAGTTAGAAGCAGGTTTCCTCTGTGCTCTATGCACCCTTTCAATTCCAAATGAAAGTCTCTCTTTCAAGTCTAAAAGTTCAGGAATCCAGGTTAAGCATGAAATAATGTCTTCTCCTTCATTGTTTTCTGGCAGACCAAAGATCCTTATGTTGTTTCTCCTTTCCCTGTTTTCTAAGTCATCTATTTTGTTAAGCAGCCATGTATTCTGTTTAAGCAGACATTCCTTTTGGAATTCTTCCTCTTTGAGTTTCCCTTCAATGTCATTTAGAGAAGTCTCTATATTTGTTATTTTTATATGGTCTTGCTGTAATAGTTCCTTAAGAGGAACAGTCTGTTTTTGAGAATTTAATTTGAGGTTTTCTAAGTCATTTTTAAAGCTATCCATCTTCAAAGATAGTTCCTGTAAGGTAGATATAAATTGCAGTTCTTTTTTCAAAGCAGCATCTGGATGAGAATTCCTTGAGTTGTTCATATTCAGTGATTCAATATATCTCCAAGTTACTTGACAGGAAAATGTTTATATATTTCCACCAAAATTTATATTTATGTAGTTTAGTAGTTTATCTATAGATTTCTGACATTTTAAACTTGAAAATAATAATATTTTCTTATATTATTATACTGGTTTATGGAACTCTCAAAATTCACTGCTCTCAATTGACCATCTAGTCTCTGCCCCCGCATGTCATCCTTCTGATGAAGGAAACTTGTCTTCTGCTGCTTTGCCTTACCTAAGCAGTCATCTAACATTCTGTCCACTAAATGAAACCCAGGATATCAGTTTCACAGATGGGAATTTTCCTACTGCAACGATAGTGTTGGTTCCTTTGCACTTCCAGGCAGCTGGCATTTCATGTCATTTATACAATGCCCAGATTGATAAGCTGATTACTCTCAGACGTAGAGCTTGCCGATTGTACAAGACCTTGGCATGTCTTATGCTCTTTGTATCCATTCATTGATGTATTTATTTATTTTTGTTTGTTGACTGGGATAGTCTGCTGAGCATTTTCAGCAGGATCTTATCGAAAAAGGTCCAGACAAAGAAAAAGGTAGATGTAAGCAAAAAGAAGCATGCAAAAATAAAACATGAGGAAACAAGCAGAATGGATAAAATAAAATATGTAAAGTGCACATATAACAGTAATGGCATCATACATAGTTATGTTTAACAATTAAAAACACAAAATAATGTGGAATCAAACCAAAAAATGAACAACCAAATAAAAGCAATCCAACACAACAGTTGAGGTCGGTGGAGAATTTAATAAAAATTTCACAAGACAAAGAGTGCTTTTGTTTCATAAGAGAGACTTCATAAGATAGTAGCTTTACACACCCACTTCCATTTAAATACCCTTCCTATAATGGTTAACAAGCATCATTAATTGATCAGCATCTGTTTAACCCTTAAATAACTAAAACATACAAAAAATCATTAGCCAAAATTCCTTAATAATTAACAACATTCTGTTTAAAATTTGTGCAATCATAAACAAATGTACCATTGTAGAAAAAATATAATTGTAAAAATATAATCAAGTCCCACAATACTTTCATAAATAACAGTGTGTCAATCTTATACTAAGACAGCTCTTTCCTTTAGTACAGGCATAAGGGAAACAAAATCATTAAGTCCAGGGGGAAGGTTGCTCTTAGCCTCAATTGCCATTTTAACAACTTTTTTAAGAAAATAATCTTCCAATCTCCCCATTAATATTGGGTATCAAGGTATCAATAATACCAAACCTAAATCCACTAAAATTCACATACTTCCTAGAGTGTTTATGGAGAGCATTTATTTCTTTGTTCACATTTATCTTGTAAAGGTGCTCATATATCCTCATTGTTAAAGCTCTCTTTGTTTTCCCAATATAAAAAGCAGAACACCCTTCACATTTTGCCAAATATACTAACCTTTTAGAACATCATTTTCCACTTTTGAATTTCACCCTACTTCCTAATTGGTTCTCAAGAAAAGTTTGGTCACCCTTTATGATAAATAGGCATTGCTTGCATCTACCACAGGGTACTGTTTCAAATTTCCGACTATTAACAGGAATACGTTTTGATTCAAAAATCTGTTTGAAATTCTTTCCTGTTTCGAAAGAAAAAAGGCGGGGGTTTGGCCAACTGCTTCTTGTACTTCAGTGTTAACTCTCAAAATACACCAGTTTCAATTCAAAAGTGGAAACAAAGAAACAAATGCTCTCTATGAACACTCTAGGGAGGAGTTAAAATGGCAGTTGAGACTAAGAGCAACCTTCCCCCTGGACGTAATGATTTTGTTTCTCTTATGCCTATACTAAAGGAGAGAGCTGCCTTACTATAAGATTTACACAATGTTATTTATGAAAATATTGTGGGACTTGATTAGATTTTTACAATTATATTTTTTCTACAATGGTACATTTTTTATGATTGCACAAATTTTAAACAGAATGCTCTTAATTATTAATGAGTTTTAGATAATGATTTTTTGTATGTTTTAGTTATTTAAGGGTTAAACAGATGCTGATCAATTAATGATGTTTGTTAGCCATTATAGGATAGGTATTTAATGGAATTGGGTGTGTAAAGCTGTTATCTGATGAAGTCTCTCTTATGAGACGAAAGTGCTCATTTATTGTCCAGTGAAACTTTTTATTAAATGTTCCACTGACCTCGACTGCTGTGTTGGATTGGATTTATTTGGTTATGTTTAGTAATTAATAGAAGTATTCTGTCACATGCACTAAGATATATAATATATTTCTTTTTTTATTTTAAAGGTTATCTCAAAGATAAATAAACTTTTGGGTTAAAGCTATGAGTATAGAGGGGAGATTAGAGTGTAAGTTATATAGGACTAAGGTCGATGGGAATTAAAAGAGTTTAGTAGGAGTTAAATGCCTGTAAACCATTCATTCTTTTCCATTGTCCAATAAGTTGCTAAGTAATTTAGAAAAGAAACATTCTCAGTATTATTTTTAGATAGTGTGTTTCAGAGTCAGAAACTTAATAAAAAAGAAATGTACACTTTAACTGAATTAGTAGTTGATGGGCTCCCTATTGAAATGTTGACATTTAAAATGCAGAGTGCCATGAATCCAAAAAAAGACTGAAAACACAGGAAAAGAGTGAATCTCAAAAAACACTCTCCTTGGAATTCCTTTTTGTGGGGGAGGGGGTTGCACATAGCCCCCCCACCCAGCATATACACACCAACTCAGAGGTCACCACGCCTCAGAGTAAAGGGAATACTCCTAGAAATGGCATCTTGGACTTGGTATATATAAGTCCGATCTTTCAGCCATTCAGTGTCCGTGTTTTGAGACTCGCTGTATGCTTAGCATAACCTTTCTGAGTGAATAGATAGTTCAAGCATTGTGGTAGGGCTGGTCTTGTATTTAGAAAGTGTCTGACTCTTAATCATAATATTTAAAAATTATGGTAGTTCATATGGTCCAGTAATACAGATATTGTGAGTTGATAGGGCAAGAAAAAATATGTTTTTATTTTTATTATTTAGGAAATGATACATTGATTGTTGAGAATGCATAGATTTTTTAGTTCTGGCTTAGAATGGAAGAAGGCTTATTGCTACAAGCAGTTTATGCTGCTTTCCAGTTAGAATGGAAAGGGGACTGCTTGCTGAAAATGGTTTGAGCTGTTATTATTAACCAAACTAAAACCAGCATGAAAAAACCTCCTCCCATTAGTTGCAGGTTTGAGTGGGAGCCTTACATACAATGGATTAGGTCATTATGTTTTGGCTTAGAATGAGAGGAGGGGCTGTTTGTTGCTAAGTTTTGTTATTGTCTTTAATGAAGTTGAAGGGGGTTGCTTGCAGTGGATTGTTAAGTGATCCAAAACCAGTGTACCAAACAGCTCTACCATTAATCAAAAGGAAAATATAATACTGCAAGTGAGCTATGGTATATGTAATAATGGATGTAAGAAGACCTTTCTGAGGCTGGCTACCTTGATGTGATATAACCTGCTGTTGCAGTGTATCAAAGTTACAAAATGTCAGTGAAGTTTGAATGTGGATATCTCTAGGAATGTGCAATCTTTTGGGGGTGGCATGAATGACTGGCAAGGCTGAAGAATGACTGGGTGTAGCAATGCTAGACCTTAGAGTACAAACTTTAAAAACCTAGTTGTACCACTGCACTGAAAAAAAATGCTTCAGGGGTGGGATATTAGGCACCAGGGATATTTTATATACTGTTCTGTCAAGTCACTTAGTTGATAAAAAAGGGATGCAGGGAACCACTAGTCATCAGGAATACTATAAGTAGGATGCCTTAAGGGCACTTAAATGAATTGCAAGCATGTACCTTCTCTCCTCAAATATTAGTCTAAGATGAAAACTACAAAGGGGGAAAGGCTTTGAACCCTGCAACCTTGACACAGGAAATCTTAGCATTAACTTATTGTGATAACTGCTAAGGTAATGCAGCTGCATTTTATTAACATATGAGGAGGTTGTGGATCGTTGCCTGCAATAGACTGTGCCTTACAAGGGACAGGGTCAGAGAAAATTACACAGAACTCTCAACTTCATAGCACAAGAAATCAAAACAAAGCCAAAATTAATGGTGGAGAAATCATTGACTGGTTTTAGTTATTTGTCCCACAAACCTAGAAACTAGCTAGTATAACAGCTATGAATTGTGAAACGCTAATGTCTGGAATTAATGACTGACTGAAAATCTACCAAGGCATTAAAAAGATGTCTAGAATGTTCTGTCAGCACAAGAACAGGTATGGGGTATGAATTTGATATATATTGTTTGTGGGAGCATGAATGGGCGGGGGTGCCTGTGCTAACCTGATGCATTGGTCACCACTGTTAACTACCACAGGAAAGTGCTGATCTGCACTAGAGGTAGCTAGCGCTGATTCAAAAACATGCAAATTATCTGTTTATAACATCTTTCCTCATTGTGTCTACTGTAGCTCTGAATAAGCTAGTAATGTACTGCACAAACAGGACCTTTTCACCACAGCCCTTATTGTGAGCTCTTGAGTTCCTTCTGAATTCCAGTATAACTGTGAATGACCATTTCTGGATTTAATTTATTGAGTGTAAGAATGCACTCTCCATAGATCATCATAATCATCTTTCAGCTGTTCCTGTTAGGGGTCGCCACAGCGGATCATCTATTTCCATTTCTTCCTGTCCTCTGCATCTTGCTCTGTCACACCAACTACCTGTATGTCCTCTCTCACCACATTCATAAACCTTATCTTAGGCCTTCCTCTTTTCCTGTTACCTGGTAGTTTCATCCTTAGCATCTTTTTCCCAATATACCTCTCATCCCTCCTCAGCACATGTCCAAACCAACGTAATCTTGCCTCTCTGGCTTTGTCTCCAAACCTTCCTACCTGGGCTGACCCTCTAATATACTTATTCCTAATCCTGTCCACCCTTGTCACACCCAGTGCAAATCTTAACATCTTTAACTCTGCCACATCCAGCTCTAACTCCTGCCTTTTTGTCAATGCCACTGTCTCCAACCCTTATAACATAGCTGGTCTCACGACCCTTTTGTAGACCTTCCCTTTCACTCTTACTGGTACTCGTCTGTCACAAATCACTCCTGACACTCTTCTCCACCCACTCCATCCTGCCTGTACTCTCTTCTTCACCTCTCTTCCACACTCACCATTACTCTGAACTGTTGATCCCAAGTATTTAAACTCATCCATCTTCACCACCTCTACTCCTTGCATCCTCACAATTCATCTATCCTTCCTCTCATTTAAATACATATATTCTGTCTTAGTCCTGCTGACCTTTATTCCTCTTCTCTCTAGACCATATCTCCATCTCTCCAGGGTCTCCTCCACCTGTTCCCTACTCTCACTACAGATCACAATGTCATCTGTAAACATCATAGTCCATGGGGACTCCTGTCTGATCTCATCTGTCAACCTGTCCATCACCAGTGCAAATAAGAAAGGGCTCAGAGCTGATCCTTGATTTAATCCCAACTCCACCTTAAACGCATCCATCACTCCCACTGCAGACTTCATTGCTATCACACTACCCTCGTATATATCCGGTACCACTCTCCATAGATATTTTTAGAAAAAAATGTGGATAGATGACTCTTTGCATACTTGTCTCTTGATTCAGGTTGCAGAACTTGAAGCTTTTAAAAAATATATCAGTTTTATGTCATCCTTTCTGGACTCTTTGCATAAGAGCAGCACAGGTGAGAAAACATCACTTATTACAAATAAACAATTGAATAAGATATACTCACAATTTTTTTTCTTTTCTTAGCAGGTTCACCTGAACACTGTAATCAATCTGAAGACACCTCAGAGTCTACTAAACAGACAAATGATGTTAATCACAGTTAAGCATTACTGCAATAAGAATTCCACAGAGTTAGGAAACAAAGGTGAGAAAAATATTATACTGCATTTAAAAAGAAATGTTAGCACATCAGATTAGTTTACATTGATACCTACAGTGCTAAGAAACAGCGTGATGATATTCCTTAAACTCACCTGCATTACAAAATGATTACTATGGATAACTGCAGAATGGTTAAGCATATTTTTATGAATAATTTATAATGATATTGGCTGTTCTGTTAAATGTAAATGTATTGGCTTATTATATTACTTGCGTGGTCTTTCTTTCAACAATGGTAAAACCCCATTTCAGTTAAAATAATGTAAAAGGCTATATGCAGTCTTGCATGTAGTGCAGACTGGTATACAAGTTGACCAAACTACTGCATGTTGACTGGAACTCATATCTGAGCTTATACGTTCATAGGTGTGTTGTAGGCTCATGACCAATGGGATCTTTTTAAGCATATCCATGTATCCCAAATATCTGAAAAGTTATATTACCCCTGGTAAGGGTAAGAAGGGGCTTTGAAGATGAAACATTTACAAGCAGGGGCCTGGGAGATGAGTCATTTACAGGTTGCCTGTGTTCATTAGAGACATAGGTGCTAAGCCAGAGATGAGTTTCCTGTTCCCCACCCAGTTGTCCAAGTTACACTTGCTTCACATAGATGAGGGCCTGTTCCAAAGAAGGGATAGTTTCTTGGATACAAGCCTGCCTGTCCAACAGGTCCTGTTTGTATCACAGGGAAGGTTTAAGTCTTTAGAATGGGTAATTCTGGAGCTGTTTATTTTGCGGATATGCAGGAGGTCCATTAAGATGGGTACAACAATGCATTGCAATCCAGACATAGATCTCACAACAGCCTGTAGGAGACAGAATACAGGGCTAGGTTTTTGAGGCAGTCTGCATAGGACATGTTAATTATGCTTTGTATTCTTTTAGTGAGGAACCTCTGTGGACACTCCAGTTGTTAGATATGCCTGGTTAGGTATATGCCAAAGTTAGCATTATACTCAATGATAGGTCTGATAAATGCCAAATACAGTGAAACAATGACTTCCTTGGACCTAGATGCCATACTGTACCTCTCTTTACATATTGCACAACATAAAATGATTAATGTTTATTTTTATCTGGAATATAGAATGTACCACAGCCATATTTAGATATCTAGCTGTGGGTCTAAGAGTAATATATACTGTCTGGGTGCATAATCACTTTAATATAGATATTTTGTTCTGTGTTCATTACTGTGTTTCTTTGAGAATATAATAAAGTGAAATTGCTTATCATGGTGCCATTTAGTTGTTGCAGCAATCATTTTGTACTTGAAAGATTATGACCACTAACATTCAAACTAGCATATTTTAAAATTATGTCTGTTGCATATTTTGTTTCATGTGCATTACAAAGAAATAGCATTATGCAGATCTCAGTTGCAGTGTACGCATCAATTATTAATGGAGACTGTTTTACAGCTGTCCTGATTTTGTGTGCACACATCTTTTTATGCATTTCCAACACTACCTGAGTATCACTATGTTATTTTTATGAACTAGAGAAGAGAGCAATTTGAGCATAACGAGCAAATTGTTACATAATATGACACATTTCAAAATACTTTAGCAAATTCAGATGTTATCTTGCTGGGTTCTAAACTAAGAAGTTCTTGAATCCTACATATTTAATCATTAAATTGTTGTTAAATCATTGTTTTTACTCTGATTATCTCCAAATAGCATAACAATTGTTTATTAACTAGTGGTTATGCTTTCTGATGCCCATTTTAATAGTACTTGCATTTTTCTTTACTGCTGTTAAAACTCTTCTCACACGTAGAGTATTTGGAAGGGGTATCTACTAGCACTTGTAATAGTATGAATGTAGGCACACTGGGTTTAGAAAAGTAACCTAGCCAGGCACTGGTGATGTCTTCTGTTGGCAGTGCTATTGCACCAGCAACCTGATCACTCATCCATTGGATATGAATCTATTCATCCATCCTTATGGGGTCAATAGTCTGGCTTGTCATTCTTCAGGATGTATGAAGCTGTTTGGTCATCGCCTTCTTACAATTAGGTGGTCTCCACAGCTCATGTATCTGGTAACTGGATACAGACCATCTAGATATTTATACATTTTGACTTGTTTTCATGTTTTTTTTTTCTATGTACCTGTTCCCCCATCAACAGCATTCTTCAGGGTCCCTATCTTAAAAATAATATTGCATAAATTCCCTTTACTGAGTCTCTGGTCACCTCCTGTTGGATTGTGATTAAACTGCTTAGTGGTTTTCTTCTTTGTAAGGTGAAACGGATTTTCTACTTGCCTCTGCATACTTTAGTTTTTTGTCATCTGGAACACAGTTTTCCAGTTTCTGAATAACAGATAGCATTTTTTTGGTCATGTGTATGGCAATGAGATAAGCAAAATCACTATTATTTTTCTTGAAACCTGGGGATTGCAATGCATGCTCATATGTTTTCTCTAAAAAACATCCAGATCCTTTGCCTAGTTCATTTGTGGCCAGGTGTTACATGGAAATATAAAGAATTCAATACCATTTTGCTTCAAAAAGTTTTTCAATTGTTTTGTTTGACCTGTAGATAGCTGGCACCTACAGGCCGTTCAGGCAAGCCATTTCTTGCAGTCATTTTGTTCCTAGTTACTGTTATTATCATTTATGTCCTCAGTCTTTCTGTATAGATGACTTATGGATACTTTCAATGATTATCTAATGTAATTAGGAACATGGAGTCCCCTAAAGAATCTGAAATGTCATAATGAGTATGTACACAATCAGACACCAAGAAAGCAGCTGTAGTAAAAAAATTCACTTTTTGTCCCAGTCCACTTCAATAAACACATCACACCGAATGACGTTTGATGACCTTTATTAAACTTCCATAAATATAATTTGTTAACCGATATTTATTAGTTACAACTGAAACATAGTATAGCTGATTTTAATGACAGCATAAGCATCCATGTAATGTTAATTAGGACAGCATGACCTCACTCACCCTGCCCCAGTAAGCAACATCCTTACCTCTGTTCACTTACTTTACTTATGAAGCAGCATCCCATCACTCACTTCCATTACCGCTTATTGAATTACACATCCAATCAAATAAGCAGCATCCTTACCTCCGCTCACTTATTTTATTTATGAAGCAGACTCCCATCACTCACTTAATTTACCACTTATTGAATTAAACATCCAACCAAATAAGCAGCATCTTTACTTCCGTCCACTTATTGTACTTATCAAGCAGCGGTGAATGGCTCCCTTCACTCTGGAATAAAATCCCAGTCCAAGTTAGGCAGAGTCCCTCATTGACTCTCTTCAAGAGGAATCTTGATGAGTGGATTGGAGATAGTAGGTTTACCCCGGGTATCACTTATGTGTCACTATTAGACAGAGGCACAGTATACTAACCTCGAAAAAGGGCATAGCAAAATTCATTTAAAATGGGTGGCGAAAGCCAACACACACTCTGGCTAGGCTTATAAATGCCCTAGGGCAGATAGCCTAGTATGAACATATGAACCTATGAACAAGTTCATGCCAAAATGTTATTCCTAACCCAGTTACACTTACATAAAACTCTTAATCCCCTCCCTACCCTTACCTCATTTCCTCCCAATCATCCCTCATTCCCATTTAACCCTTTCATACCCCTACCCTCTTAATTCCCACTACTATATTTATCTAACCCCTGCCCCTGAAGATGTCCCTGGACAATTCGGTTTGTTAACAAACCTTATTTGTCCCAGTCCCCTTTAATAAACATATCACACTTAATGACATTTGATGACCTTTATTAAACTTCCATAAACATAACTTGTTAACCAATACTTATTACTTACAACTGAAACATAGTATAGTTGATATTAATCACAGCATAAACATTCACGTAATGTTAACCATGACAGCATGACCTTACTCATCCTGACCCAATAAGCAGCGTCTAAACCTCAACTCGCTTACTTTACTTATGAAGCAGCATCCCAGCACTCACTTCATTTACCATTTATTGAATTACTCTTCCAACCAAATAAGCAGCGCCCTTACCTCCACTCACTTATTTTACTTATTGAATTAAACATTCAATGAAATAAGCAGCATCTTTATCTCTGCTCATTTATTTTACTTATCGAGCAGTATCCAACTGCTCACTTTCCTTTCCCAGCTCACTGAAATGAAAATCCAACACCAGAGGGGGAACAGAAGATGGCAAGCCTGAATGTCTTCTCTGCTACCAGCCTGACCAGGCTGCTTCCCCTCCTTCATACCAAACTTCCAACAAAAACTTTGCAAAACAAACTTGACTGTACATTAACAGTTGAGCCAAAACATCATTCTGTGTATTCCCTCATCTGTGAGCCAAACTGGATCCTCGTCAAAAACCTACAAAGCCCTATCCTATAAATACACAAAGAAAACAGTTGCATAAACAATTGAAATAAAACTGATGATAAACAAACATATCTTCACTTATCATTCTACCCCTGATCACTTTGTAATTATTCCCAGATCATTACCTTATAAATGTACCCACAAAATACTAAAGATACAACACACCATCTGAAACAAAACAAGCCCAACTGCATGCCATCCTAATTAGCCACAGTATCCTTTGCCATCCAAATGCTATAATAATAACTAAAATGAAATTTCCTATTCTAAAAGATCAGTTTAATAATAATCAAACCACTATATCCACTATCTGTAAAGCAAAACATCTAAATGACCAGAATAGCTTCTGCTGACCAGCTAACCACCCACTTTAATGACTTCAATACATCCATAAAGCCATTATCCTCTGTACTGAAACTCAATGAGCCTCCATTTCCCCAAAAAACCCTGAAACACAACTTATCTTGTCAACAGACACAGTCTGCCAGTCTTCCCACTATTATTTACCCTAACCCTTCAAACATACAAACCACCATCCAAGACTTAGTAAAGTGACATAACATTGTCACCTGTGCCACTGTACTAATCACAGCCAACTCCACCCTTGTCCCAAAGTATCACCCATAAAACTCTTTTATAAACAAACAAAAAAAATTCAAAGACACAAGTACTTGTTATGGTGGTGAATTTGCCATTTGAATGTTGCCTAAAAAAGGCACTATAGGGGTGGCATAAGCCTTAGCCATTATCAAGAATCCCAAGGGTGACAGGTGCAGGCCATCTCTGGCAAAGCATCATGGTCTTTTGAGCATGTCATCCCAGGCAGACAGATACTGGATCCCCTTAGAATGACACCAGAAGCTTAGCCAATTATTGAAGTCACTCATTTAGTCCTTGTACTGTGGTATAATTCTGGGAGATGGCAGGATGCTACTCAGGGCTAGGTCATACCTGCCTGGGAAACAAGATCAGACAGCTCCTCCATGTCTCTTTTCATGTAGTCCAGGGAGGTATGTCTCAGGTCATTCACACCAACATGACAATGACAGAGTCATAATTGTACTTGTTTTGGAGTGACCTGAGTGCGTATGTTATGTGGCGGATCCTGGCACCTGACAGGCAGCTGACAGTAACTTTCTCCTTGTTTACCCTGGTGAGTGGAACATCAGTGTGCATGACTATAGATTCAGCTATGACTAGATTGTTGGGTATGTTGTTATGCCTTATGGGCTGTGGTTGAGTGGAACACTAAGTTTGTGGGCTATGTGTCATCTGGGTTGTGTTGGGGGATGGAGTTTGCTTGTGTTTCTGCTTTGGAGGTCCCTGTTGCTTGAGCAAATTTTTATTGAGAGCCTCCATGAATGTAGGTGTGTGTTTTGTGTTTCTGTGTGTGTGTTTTGGTGGTGTAGGTTTTGAGGGACTATGTGATGAGTGCGGTATGGTGCAAGTGTTTACCTTCTCCTCTTGACTGTCGTTTCCAGTCTTGGGTGAAGATAGCTTTGCTTCCAGTTTGGCTATATAAGTGCATCTCTCACAGGTTGTAGTGTTGGGTGGTAGGAGGAGTGGGTTGTCTGTGTGCATGAGGCAATTGTTGGATTGCCCCAAGATACCCAGATTCATCAGGTAGACAGGAGAAATCACCGGGAGCTGACCCTTAGACATGCCTGGATAGGTGCTTATTAATAAGTACTAAAAATTGTTTTCCTCTAAACAAGTGATGAAAGCTGAGTGCTGTAGTAATGTGTAGCTTATTTAGTGCTTACAATGAGTTCTAAACAAGTGCTGAGCTCAAAGAAACAGATTTGATTGCTAAAACTAAAAAACTGGCTAGTTCTAAGGGAAAATTCGAAGAGCAGACTTTATGGCGCCAGGAATAGTTTAACACTGTCTAAGTGGCAACGCATAACGTGTTTTTTTTTTTTTTCTTTAGATAAGCTACCTAGTGCTTACCACTCCCACTGATAAGCTAGAAGGCTTCCCTCCAACACAGAAAGACTTGGGGGGCTTTGAAACTTACAAACAGTCCTGGATACAGCAAATCCCATTTACGTCCTTACTTTGCGACTGCGACCTTAATTTAATTGCCAGACAACCAGCGGTTGCAAGACTTAAATGAAACGTGCAGCAAATTCCGTACTGTTAAAAGAAAACACCTTACTATTATTTTCCTTTTGTTTTTTGTTATTTTTTTTGTTTTTTTTATCTGCAGTCTGTAAGATTAGCCACCAATTTACCAGAAAGCACAACTAAATCGGACCAATTATGTAGGATACCCCTCCAATGTCTGGACCCTCGGCACTTACCTGGAATGCTTCAACAGCATGTTAACCAGAGAGCAGTGCACCAATCCCTTTCGCAAGTACATCTGTAGAAATCTGTACTGCTTAGGGGAACACTACCCCATGGTGATAATTATCACCACACCACTCATGCGCAGGGTGCATCTGTTAAAATAACTCCAAGCCCGCCGAAAGCCACTTGTGGCTTACCCTGAACCACACCAGCACAGGAAATGCTACGGTGTTCTACCACCAATAATGAGTACTTACCTGAAAAAGAAGGCTAGAGAAGAAGGAAAGGAGGCTATGGAAGAAGGATCACTCTACATACTAGTGGAATAGAGCCCTACCATGCCTCTAACATCCAGCTAACCGACAAACCTCTTCGGAGCGTTTTTTTTTTTCTATTATGCTATTATTTTATTTATTTATTTATTTATTTTACAGAGCTCCCTCCCTGAATAAAGATACCAAATTACCCATTCCACTGCCCAAAGTACTCAAACCTCCCCCCATGGTGAAATACTAACAAGCAAACTAGCTATAAACCAAGCACAATCGCCACTCCTCACTCAAACCATTAGACCACCAACCAACACAACCCTAAAACTGAACAGAAATGTACCACATAGGGGACAGGGGAAAGCTGTCCCATGGATGCTTTACACCATAACCACTAATGATAAACTTATTGGCACACCATGCACAACACCGAAAGCATGCAGACTAAAAGGGGCAGCCTTGCCAGGAAGAAACCATCACTGAACCTCCTGCAACCCAAAATGACCATTCTGTCTAACACAAAACCCAACCAACCAAATAAGCCAAGAAAAGGAGAAAGAGGAAGGAAAAAATAAATGAATAAATAAAAAGTAATTACCTATATGAATCATCTGCCTCCTACTGTAGACACTAACCAGTAACCTGAGGCTTACCTGTTCTCCAAGAATACCTACAATTCGGCTTGAACGTCACTTGCCCTAGCAAGTTCACGCCAAAATGTGATTCCTTTCCCAGTTACACTTGCATAAACCCTTTAAGCCCCTCCCTACCCTTAACTCATTTAATCCCAATCATCCCTTATTCCCATTTAACCCTTTCATTCACCCTACCCTCTTAATTCCCACCACTATGTTTATCTAACCCCTGCCCCTAAAGATGTCCCTGGATAAATTGGTTTGTTACCAAACCTCATTTATTGAGCACTTTCACCTCACTAAAGTGATAGAGACCTCATCAGAATAAAATCAACATTTTCATTCAGAAGTCTGAATAATCTTGCTTACATAATCACGCAACATTCTTGAACCATGTTGAATAATTAAAGACTTGATTAAAGTACTGCAAAAATAGCAGTATACAAAAACAATAAGTAAAAAAAGGATGAAAAAATATTCATATTAAGAAATGACTGTCAGTTTTAACAGTGTTTTAAAATTAGTATGTTCATTTATACCTTATAAATTCTGTGCTTCCAGGCGTAGTTGCAATTCTATTTCCTTTTTGTCTAATATTTCTTCAAAATCATTTCTTTACTATCCAGACATATGAATCCTACTACATACCAGTTACGTTTCCTAAAATTGCCACGTTGCAATGAATGCCTTGGCAAAGCATTTTTCATGTCTATCTCATTCCATGCCAGGACATGTTCAGAAATTCATTGTGTGTTTGTGAGATGTTTTATCTTCACTGAATTTTTCACAACTGTCAGAGGTAATCAAGTAAACCATATCAAATGAATTATAAGTATATCTAGCTTTGGTCCATAAACTAGAAGAAAAACATGTCAAGAAAATATTGTGATGTTTACTCATGTACCTACATTGTGAGCATTTTCCACACTCATAGGTTCCTCTGTTCTTGTGACTAGTACTGCCAGTCATTCTTCAATCCTTTTGCATACATGTTCTCAAATTATCAAATTCATGTTTTTCCTACACGTAAAACGGGAGTTTTAAGATACACTCAAAATGGTTTCCTCAGATATAACATATTACCTTCTATAGCACCCCACGCACCTGACATATTTCAAAGAACAGATTATGTATTAAAAAGTGTTAGAATAATTATAGTTTACCTGAGTGATAGTCTGGTAACTGTCAGAAAAGAAAAAGAACACATGGATACCTGGACTATTGTGCTAACTGTGAGGAAGATTGTAGTAAACTAAAAGAAACTGTCTTTCAAAAGGAAAATGCATAAAATCAAACGATGTAATACAGCTGTATTAAAATAAAACTCTGTGTACATACATCTTTAACAGACAAAAGTAAATTAAATTGTACTGTATCCCTGTGAGGTGTAATATGTAAATCAAAATATGTCAAATGCTATAAAACTGTGCAGTTTGATATTATAAAAAATACAGTTTTATTTAATGACTTCTGTTCTGTGCAAATATATGCACTGTTGCAAGCTAAATACATTTTGCAAAGTCTGTCAGGTCATGTGATGATTTCCCTATTTGGATTTTGGCTTGCTGAATTTTTCCTTTCCTCTTTGGATATGTAACTTTGAAAACAGGAAATGTATCTTCTAAAATTCAAAAGCTACAGGAAATCCTGTTTGGAGATTTATAAATAGAGGCACATGCTGCTAACACAAAAAGTAACAGCTACATTAATTACTTTTAATGTATAACCCTGAAACATAGTTCAACCATTGCCTGTAAAGTATAAGGGCAATGAACAATTATTTGGGACGTAAACACCAGAGATATTAAAGGTCACTTTGCCTTTAGCTAAAAGCAGATATTTTAAATTTAGATGTTAGATAGTCTTTTATGACCATCATCTGCATTTTTAAATGTTTTGTTTTCAATTTCTAGTGCAAGTCTTTTACTACATACGTATGTGGGAAGAACTGCTGTAACTTATTCATTTGAAATAAAGAATTTTATTATTCATCTTTAAAGAAACACATCACACCAAATTTCAGCACCAACAGTTTAACAATGGGAAGCAGGTTATTACTAAACAAGTGGAGAATACTATTTTTAAAAATGTAAATATATCACAGCCTGATGCCTTTGCAAAGTCTAAAATATCTGTGTACCTCTTTCTAGCTATAAAAGAACAAGAAATTTAAAGGAACGTGTTGGAAGATGTCCTTGGCCCTTCTCAGAAAGTAAGGAGATGCTTAGGAGTTCTTATTTTGGCTGTTCCCGGTTAGGGGTCACCACAGTCAATCACCTGTCTGCTCATGATTGGCAGTGGAGTTTTTACAGTGTTGAGTTGCCAGCCCGGCACCCAACCTTCCACAGAAGGTACACACAAGCATGCACTCATGCCTAGGGCCAATTTAGAGTGTCCAATCCACCTACAGCATGTCTTTAGGAAGAAACTGGAGCACCCGGAGGAAACCCACACAACCACAGGGAGGACATGCAGACTCTGCACAGAAGGCACAACAGATGAGGATCGAACCAGGGAACATCTTGCTGTGAGGCAGCAATGCTAACCACTGCACCACCAGGCCACCCTTAAGGAGATGCTTAGGAGTAATCAGTGCAAAGTCTACAGTCATATTCAGGTGGCGACTACTTTTAGAGCCAAACATTGGAATTAAGTTATGTTTAAATGTAAAGGCAGATGGTAATACAAGGGGTTTAGGGGATGTAATGAGTTGTAGTTGTATTTATGTTTATGTTGGGAAAACTAAGCATTCTCTAAAAGTCCATATCAATGGGTTTGAGAAATATAGTAATTAAAATGCTTTAGTGAAAGCTAATCTATTTTGAATAAAGGGTTGGGTTTTATACCCTCTGGATGTAATGACATGACTGATATCATTGTTGATATCAAACTATTTACCAGGAATTTGGGTCTTAAGTTATTATTTGGCCAAGATACTGGTGCTTGTAATACTATGTATAGACCCTTTAGGAAACCATCTACTTTCATGCCTCCACAGCACCCTTTACTAGAGGCATTTGAACAGGCCTGTGAGTCTGACCTGTTTGACCTTTACAATGACAGACATGCTAAGCCTGATTTTTACAATATGACTCTTGGTGAGGAAGCTGCTCTAGCAGACTTGAAGTGTAATGATCAAATAGTAATAAGACAAGCGGACAAAGGTGGAGCCATTGTGATTCTGGACAAATCTGATTATTTAGATAAAATGTTCTCTATGCTAGCTGACAGGGAGACATACCTCCCCATTTCTAATTGTGTTTTAAATGATTTAATTAGGAAAGTACATGCCAGTTTATATGATTTATTGCTAACCATGGTCATTGACAATGACCTCTATTTGTATTTATTGGTTGACAAGCCTCTAGTTCCCTCTTTTAGGGGCCTCCCAAAGATCCACAAGGATGTGAAGAATCTCTCCTTAAGACCAATTGTGTCTAGTCGTGGATGGCTGACAGAACCTCTATCCATCTATCTAGACAAATTGCTTAAACCTATTGTTTCAGAAGTGGAACATGTTCTAAGAGACACACCACACTTCTTAGAAAACTTAGCTATTTATAGAAAGTCCTCTCCCTTCAACATCCATAGTGTGTTAGTCACACTTGATGTAAAATCGTTATTTACATCAATACCCAATGATGTTGGTATGGAGTATATTCGAGCACTATTAACTAAGAAAAGAACATCCATTAATACCATCAACAAGTGTATGTCACTCCTTGAAATTGTTCTTGAGAACAATGTTCTTTGTTATGAAAACAAGTACTATTTACAAACGAAAGGGGTTGCGATGGGCACCCCATGTGCCAATGCCTATGCCAACTTGGTATTGGCACAATGGGAAGACCAATATGTTTTTAATACTAGTCTTGATCACAAAAAAACATCTCAGACACTACAATAGGTTTGTGGATGATGTCTTTTTACTTTGGGATGGTACCATTGAGCAACTGTTAACTTTTGTGAGTTACCTTAATGAGACAACTGATTTTTTACATTTTGAATGTTGCTATTCTATAGACGTCATTGAATTTTTGGATGTTAAGATAATAAAGGGAACTACTGGCTTTGACACAGAGCTTTTTAGGAAACCATGCTGGAGGAACAATCTCTTGCATCGGGCCAGCATGCACCCTAGGCATGTGCATCAGAATTTAGTGAGTAATCAAACAATAAGGATATCCAAGTTGACATCTCAAGATAGTGTTTTTGATCACCATAAGTCAGTACTAGCTAAGAATTTTATATCTAGAGGACACAATCAGACACAGGTGCATGCAGATATTGCAAGAGGTGAACGTTGTAGGGAGAATATAGGGGCACCACTGATCAATAGATCATACCCCCATGAAGTTATTAAAACAACCAGCCATTCAGCAACCATAAATAGGATAGTCATCCCTTTTACTAACAGGAATCACCATGTATTGGATGTCCTGAATAGGAATTGGAGATTGTTGATGGTCGATGAACGGATTAAGAGCTTAGTTGATGGGAGACCTAGAGTAGCATACAGAAATATGCTGTCTCTCAACAGATTACTTTGTTACGACAGGGCCCATCAGAGTACTAGAACTCTATACAGAACAGGTACATTTAGTTGCAGTTCTTGCAATCAGTGCAAGTATGTACACTGCTCTGATAATTTTACCCATCCTGTGACAGGACGTTCTTATAATTTTAGACAATATGCGGATTGTAGATCCACAAATTTGGTCTATGTTGCTGTTTGTCAGACCTGTAATACTTTTTACGTAGGCATGACAACAAGATCTCTAAGGGAGCGTATGAGGGAGCACCTATATGCTATTAACAAGGGCAATACCACCAATGCCCTAGCTAAGCACATTTTAGATGAAGGATGCTCACACAATTTTAAATTTCAGGTTTTAGAATTAGTATCCACCACCAGCCGACTAGGCAACGTTAGAAACACCACAGAAGAAAGGGAGGCTAAATGGATACTCAAACTGCAAGCACACAAGTTTGGCCTAAATGACAGAGTGACGTTGAAGCCATTTCTGTCCAGCAGACCACTTCGACACTAGTTTTATACTTTTAGCTAACATGGCCAGTTTATTAATCATGTCTTTACATTCATCACCACCCGTTTGTTTGTTTGTTTGTTTTTCTAATTGTTTGATACATATGTTGTGTATTAGAACTCTGATTCATTGTTTTTAATTGGGAAGTGACATCAGGACATGTATTTAAGTGGAATTATTTTTTATTATTTTTATGTCTGATGAAGCGTTGTTATAACGCGAAAGCGCTTACCTTGCAGCTGATTCTTTTATTGTTCATACAATAAACGTGGTTTTATTATTCCAAGGAGAGAGTTTTTGTCCAAAATTTTGCCGCACATGGTGCACCTTCTTGTTCTTCTATTTGTGCATCTACTTTTTCATTGGAGGTGCTTTATCCAGCAGGAATTATTCGTTTTTTGTGACTTTATACATATAAATGTATTTAATGTTTTGATCAAGTCTTTAAGGTTGCTTCAGTGGTGTAGAAGGCTAAAGCTGACTATCACCCAGCTAACCTGGGCTCAGGTGACTGATGGAGTGGCAGGGAAGGATGGGTGTGCATATCGTGGGGGGATGCTCATCTCTGTACTCCGCAGTGGGAAGCGTGGACCATGAGGAGGGGAGTGGCCATTGGACGGTTTCTAAAATTAGTGTAGGAGAGATGGAGGAATAAAGGTAAGCCATAAAATAAAAGAAAATCCCTGTCCCTCACAGAAGCACAGTTGCTGGCAAGACCCCCCCCAAGACTTTCTTTTAGGTTAAATGTTGGCACAAGCCTAGCTTTGATGTTAGTCTGGGGAGATAAAACTAGGGCTGGAACACACAACAATAAACAGGTGCACTAGGATAGAGAGACCAGAAATGTAAAGCAATGGGGTGGAGGGAACAAAAAAGTCTTTGAATGGTTTGACATAGTATTTCATGTGTCTGTTCAGGCATTCTAATCTGACAGTCTTAAACCTGTAATAGTGCTCTTCCACACAGTTGATCAGTTTGTGTGATAATAGATTTTAATGAAATTGATGTTTTTTTAATTGACTGTGTTATTTAAGAGGGTATATTTTAAGCATGTTTTCAATGCCTGAGATAGGACCTTGTTATTTTTGTACATAATCTTTTATCACAACTCACAATTTTCTGAACTTTTTATTCAGCAACAAACATCAGAAAATTGGATAACATTTAGTCTCATAGTGTGCCTTGCTAACTGCTGCTGTTGAACTTTAGTCTCTGTAGTTAGCAGTAAGCAATGAAGTTTCACCATTATGTAAATTTACCTGCAATGTCATACCTTTGCTTGGCCTCAGTTTTAATTTCAAAGGGTCCTGTCTCAGATAATATTGCCAGTCATCTGGTCACAAAAGAACTTCTATATTCTAATGAGTTAGGCAAGGCAGTCAGATGTAACCTGTATCTTTCACAAACTTCCATGATGAGGCTTCCGGTGAGTTAATAAATCCAAGTACAAATCCTGATTTTGTTCCTGACACTTTTATGGACACGCTGCATCAAGGCTAGCCACCTGGTGGTGTGAACATTGATCCTAGATGATAGTCAGTTTTGACGTGACACCCAAATTCATTTGAAAAAATAGGAAAAGGGGCAGTTATAGATGGATCAACTATTCTTGAACCACCCAGACAGAGAATTCTAGGTCTGTTGTCCAACAGTATTGTTTAAATCCACATTTGGATTTTGGTAAAATGTTTGCAACAATGGAAGGATGATTGTGTGTAAGGATTATCCCTGTAGTGGAAAGCATGATAGTGCTTCAATAGTTTATATGCTCTGACTTATCACCCTTTATTGGAACAGTAATAATGCTGGAAGTTGTCACATTGTCTTTGGTTCCTTTATTGATACAGATTCATAATATCAGTTACTGTAACTTAATATGAGTTCTTGAAAAAAAAATATAACAGGCACTGTCAGAGGTCCAGAAAATACCCAGAAGTAAAGGCAATAATAAACTGTTTATTCCAATACAATCTTTTAACACATTAACTGACTCACCACGTTTTCATAGCTGTACACAGGTAGGTGTTGTTTGGCCCTGAGTTTCTTCCTTTGGTTAATATGAGTTCTCTGCATCCAGCTTATCCAGCTTTAACCTTGGTCACTCTGCCATCTGGTCCCACAGTTTTAGTGGTATCTTTTTGTCTCGCTTGAGCAGCCACCTTCTCCTTTAGGACATTACATGATTGATGTCAAGTAGGAGCTTTGACTAGTTGCATCCATAAAAAACTCCTGCAGCTAGGAACAATTTTCATGTATTATGTGTGACAAAAGAGATCTTATTCATCTTGGCCTTAGCATGCTACAGTTTGTTATATCTTAAATCTAATTTATTTTTGCTTTGCAGTTCTACTTTAATCTACTATTACAACTTTTTCCTTTAAAGGTTTGTGAAGATATCCTTCCATGGTTGCAGACCTTTTCTTTCCAATTAAGTTGGCCTTAAATATCATCTTCTTCATTCCCATCCTGGTGATGTAAGTTGGGATATGCAACAGATTTAGCACATACAGCGTATATGGTAATCTTTACATTATTCTAGCATTTCTTAATGCGTATGTCAACATATGACATGATAAATATTATTGTCTGGAAAGCAATACTTAGGTACGAGCATGGTGAGTAATCTTGAAACAGGAATGGTCTGTTCTATTTAAATAACTTACATGTTTCATCGCATCTTTGGCATAGTCACAGTCCAGTAAATGTGAGTTACTGGTGCCTCATCAGAACGTATGCTTTTAAACATCTATTGGTAAGATGGATGACAAACTGGCCGAAAAACAGAATCCACACAGTGCAAGTTGCAGGTACCTTGTTAGAAATATGAAAGTGACCAGCGGTATCCCTCAGGGTTTGGTGTTGGGCCTCTCCTTTTTGTCATTTACTTATCAGATCTCCAAGCACAGAACCTCTAATTAAGTTACTTTCTGACACCGAAACAATACAGCATTAACATTTCCTTGTATATTACTGGTGTACTAAAATTACCTCAAATTAAATGCTATAAGGAATAGTATCTTCATTTTTGGTAGACATCCCCTCCCCTGTTCATATTAGACATAATATATAACATAACATATATAGACAACACACCACTACAAAACAAATATGCACTCAGCACCCTAGGAATTTGTGTTGCTAACTCTCACTCATTCTACCATTATATGACAATTGTTGTCAGGAAATTATTTTAACAGCAGTTTCCCAAAGTAATGGCATCAAGATCTAAAGAGATAATCACTCCTTATGCTCAGCACTGATCAGGATAATTGTCAAGTACAATACCCTCTTTGGGATATATCTCACTAAACATATCAAACAATTAAAAGGATCCCAAAGCTTTCTATCCAAAAAGGCAACAAGCTTAAGTTTCCTGAGCTACCAAGAGAAGACAGAGGTTCTATCCCTTTATTCAGTGTCTTATATACTTTAGAGGGATGAGCTCAGTTTCACTTACCAAATCTTTATGGATCCAGATGTCCTGGTCCACCTGTATCTCCACAAGTTGAATATCTCCAAGAGTACTAAAATCAGGAACCAAAATCTTCACTTACAGATACATAAAAGACAATGTAATGACAGATTTATAATCCCATGTCTCCCAAACCTTTGGAGTAAACTCCCCTTCCATATTAAACAACATCCTTTAACATAACCTAGGGGACTGGATAAGTACCTACAAATTTAATTTGAGATTGACTGATTTGGCCCTCCTGGAAAAAGGAGTTGTAGCATATGGGTATTGACAAGGCATGAATGGCCATAAGACTTAATGGCCTTGGAATATTTATGAATCTATAATCAGTGATTGTGGCCTTGGAATATCTATGAATCTATAATTTATGAGTGTATTGAAATCTGCAAGACTGCAGAACTCTGGACGTAAGAAAATTTTGCCTTACCCCCAAGATTCTGTGGTCTTGGAGTTATTATATTTGAAAATATTGACATGCACTTTTTGTCTGTTTCTGTGATATTTGACAATGCAAGAGTCCACAGTGCATTCTTTCCTGGTATGATGTTCAGCTATGGATTCTACTGTAGACAGTGCTAGAATATCTCTTGAGCTGCTTGGCCCTAACTTACTGTTAAATTTATAATGGCTTGATGTTGGCTGCTTTTGATGTTTGTAAGTGAGACAGATGTTCACAATAGATTTGGCAAGGGAATGATTTATCCAACTGTCATTGCCTCCTCTTAAGATCTTTGTAATCTGCATAGCCTTTTAATGATAACCTCTTACAGTGATATAGTTAAGTAAATATCACATTTGGAGTGAGGATGTGAGGTACACTTCTTTCTCTGACCAGAGACTGTGATTACCATCTCCACTCATTAGCAGCATGGTGGTGTTTGTTATTCCAAAACCTACTTCCACACATTGTTATTCTGGACATCAGCATGAAAGCAATGAAGCCAGTAAAGTTTCCACAAGAAGAAAATAACTTTTTTTTTGAATATAGAGTATGAGTTTTGCAAAGTCTGGTATAGAATACTTCACTGATCTCATCTTCACTGTTAAGTGCCAGACCATACGTTCTGATGACATGGCTGCATGTTACTACAGAAAATTTTACCTCCATCATCTTTTCTGAATCAAGCATTATGTCTCATCAGGGCAACAATTTTAATGTTACATCTTGTAAGATTTCTGGTAATGATAGACTTATTCCAGTAGTAGCAGCTATTTTGATAGGAGAAAATGAAACATCCTATGTTTAAGGCACTTTTTCTAACCCTTGCCTATGCAGTTTGAGTAGATGGGATTCTAGAAAGGAGTGCTGTATGAAAACCATGACTGCTAACTTACACCTGTGTCTTAATCCAGGTGTTAGACTATGTTTATGTTTATGTTGTCTGCTGATGTGCAGATTTATGGCTAGAGACTGTCGAGATCAAGTTATTGTTTTGATGACCATTGGTCTGGTGCACAGCATTGTAGATTGATAGTTTTCTAAATGAAGGGAAGCTGATGCCCCAGCAATACCTGATACACCTGACAGGTGGGAAGAACAACGCCTTGGTGAAAAGGAAATCCCAAGATGCCTAGAATTTTCTAACTTGTTGAAGCCTTCATCTGCCTTTGCAGTAAATTAACACCTACACTTTTCTTTCATTAAGTCTGATGGTAAGTTTATAAAGTTGGATTTAGGACCTCATGACAAGCCTGTTTTCACCAGAAATATGGAAGTCTATGACATGTAACCGTGAAGATCACTGGAAAGTGAAAACCTCTGCAAATTGACAACGCCCTAGTTGAAATAAAAGCCTCTGTCCAGTAACAGACAATCTGCAAGCAGTTGAAGGCAATATAATCATGCTACAAGCAATAACTGATTTTAATACTCATGGCCTTCACCTTTTGCTTCACTAAAATGAGACTCATATTTTAACTGAGAACCATCCTGGAAAGAGGGATCTGTATGGGGGAGATGAACAGCAAAGAAAAAAACAGTGATTGATTTCCATTCTGCTGCAACCTTCATAATGGCTGAGAGAATATGGTCCTCCTCACATTGTCTTCTCTCATCAACTTTCATCTGATCTTTGTCTTTGAAGATTGATCTGGGACCTCACCTCATGCCTGTTCTCTATGACTAACTCTAGCAGGAATATGAAACTATGCAATATATCCTTGGTGACCACTGAAATGCATATGACATTTCACCATAGCAAGGCCACATTCTAAAGACTTTACCTCTAGTAACATCCAGTTTGAAGGCAATTAAGAACAATGCAGGCACACTTTTATAGCACTGAACATGAAATAACTTATACTACTCAGTGCCTTCATGTTTTGATCTTAACATATTTTAAAAGAGAGTTATACATTTTTAACTAAAGATAACCTGGTGCATGTAGTGTGGGAGAGGTGGTAGGTAATGTGCATTCAGAAGAAGTGAGCAGGAGGGAAGCAAAATTGATGGACTAATCCAAGCGTATCATCCATAAAGTAGAATTATTACTGGAACATAATTTCTTACTTCTTTATTCAGCTTTAAACCCAATTCATTTATGTATAACTGTGTTCCATTTTCTATGATTTGACCACATTTTTTCTCTATGTCATCTGTAGTCTCACTGCTTATTGTCCCCTATTTTGTAATATAGCTTTATCATTTCTCACCACATTGTTGCTCCCATTTTTCTAATATCTATCTGTAGGTAAAAAATATTTTGTCATGTGTTATACAAAGCTGTACATAGAATACAACACCTGTACATTTATATTTCACTCATTTCATGTGTGTATGTATAGAAAGTGTTTATGTGCTGCACTTTATATATTATGCTTACTGGCTCCATGGCCATGTTGTATGCTAATGAGGCAGTCTGGGGGGAGAGGCATATACTAATTAGCTCTGTGCTGTCTCTGTCACAGAACAGCATCCAGGAAGGCATCCACTCTGAGCAATTCATGAAATTGTTCAGACGTATAGAGCTGCATGGCTGCTCCTACAGCAATATGGTAGAAAACATCGCCAAAAGGACATCTTCATCTATTATGTTACAAGTATATTCTTGAGATTTTAGTACAAAGGTAGGGTAGGATTTATGATTGAGTGTGATGGATGTGTAAGTGTGTGTCTGCATAGGGGGTAATTAATGAGGGGTACAGAATGGTGTGTGCATGTGTGTGCATGTATGAATGGATGACAGTTTGAGTATGAATTGCTTTTTAGGTGTGTGTGTGTGTGTGTGTGTGTGTGTGTGTGTGTGTGTGTGTGTGTGTGTGTGTGTGTGTGTGTGTGTGTGTGTGTGTCTGTATGTATGTGTGTGTCTGTGATATGGTATGTATCTGACTAGGAAAAGAAGTAGCCCCAGGCCTCAGCTGCCAAATTACCTGTCTACATTCAATATTGGTGCCCCACAGCCGTTGTCTTGGGTCTTTTTCTACATGTTCTAAAATATTAAATTTAAATGAACATAGGGGACCTTGCTGTTTAAAGGTCTGAAAAGAGCTGAGAATTTCAAAGATACTATTAATAACAAAGAATTCAATACTACTTATAACAATACAGGTTTTCACAATCTGGTGGTAATAGAATACAGTTCTGATGCTAAGGAGATTATGGAAATTATTAACTAGAATTTGGCAAGTTTTAAGTCTGGCCCAGTAGTATTTGAGAATACTGGTGATTTTTTTTTTTTTTTTTGTTTTTAAGAGCAATCAAAACTTCAAGAATAAAATAGAAGGTTGTGTAAATCAATCTTATTCTAAAAAAATGGGAATTAAAGCATGTGGGTTATGTAATCAAAGCTCCTATATTTAGGAAGGAAACACTACTGAGATTAAAACCTATTTAAAACCAATTTTCCAGGGAATTGTAATTCTAGATGGTTAGTTTATTTAGCTATATGCAATATATGCCAAGTAGATTGAGTCTATATCACATAGTCAAAGTCTTATAACTTCGAACATGTAATGTTCGAACCATTATGTTCAAAGTTACAAAACTTTGACTATGGATTAAAAAAAAAAAAAAAAAACAACAGAAAACAAAATAAACTGTTTTAAGCAGGGGTCAAGCTCCCCTGCACCCCCCACCCCCCCGCTTCTTAAATATACCAACTCCAAGATCGCACCCCATTGAACAAAATGGAAACCTCCACTTATGGAGATTTCCATTGAAACGCTCAAACTTTTACAAATTCAAACTTATAGTCTCGACCATATGAGGTTCGAACTTGTAAAAGTTCGACTACGTGATAGGAACCCAAGTAAATTATGTCAGGAAAATCGAGAGAAGTTTATGTAAAAGAATTTATGAACATCTCTACCACATAAGTAAAGAAAATACCAACAATGTTCTCAATAAACATTTTGTGGAATGAAGCCCAAATGTTTTTTTAAATTTAATATTTCAGAACTTGTAGTAAAAGATCCAAGAGGAGGGCAGTGGGAGACTACTATTGAATACAGAGAACTAATCTGGCAGTTGAAGCCTTTTGCTACTTCATTCCCTGGTTTAAATGAATGTGTGTATCAGTAACATCTTAAAGCTTCATGCATCTAAGTTACGGAAGCCAAAAAAATTATTGTATTTTAATTTAATGTGAGGAACAGATAGTTGATATTGCCTATTGAATTAGCAACAACATACATTTTAATAAAAGTTTCATGCAGTTTTATTTACTGATAAATGGGTTAATTAGTTAATTAATTAATTAATTAATTAATTAATTAATTGATAAGTAGTGCTTATATTCCATGCTTTGATCTGATTTGTTTATTTTTCTGGTAGATTTTGATTATTCCAGTTGTCAATACCTCTGTATTATGTTATACTATATGTTTTCATGACTATTTGTTTCTTTAGTAATTGTATTAATTGCATTGTTGTTAATACTTGTTTCATGACTACTTGTTTTCTTAACTAAATTGTTATTGTACTGGAGCTTCTCTGCCTGGGTCTCCACTGAAAACAGTCTTCTTGCCCAGCCGGACACTACCCGGTTAATAAATGTAAATAAATAAATGTGGGAATGAAGTCTGTTCATTGTTACAATGAACATAATGTATTGTAATTTTTGTTATGTATGGGCTTGTTTTTAAGGGGCAGGTTTTTATGTTTCTGAAGAAGTCCATTTATTATATATTATGGACAAAAGCATTAAACCAGCACAGTAAGTTATTTAATTTATTGTGGTTGTTGTCTTATTGATCCAAGGTGGTGGATTAACTGATTACTTGTGTTTCCAGTTTGCACTGACAGCCAATACACTATGTTGTTTTCACAGCATGAAAAACAGTACTCTAAGCTGCAAAGCAATTCATATACAAGGCATTAAAAGGTTGATTTCTGGAATGTGTCATCCCTGATAATTTTGCGATGAGATTGTACAACTTTGCTGAAACATTTTTTTCCTGAGAAGGCTGCATTACATGTGTGTGCATTTGGTCAATAATAATATTTTTTTTGCAAATAAGGAGAGGTCTATAATAATATTTTATATTCTCTTCTGTTACTTCATTTACTTTTAAAAAAAGTGTTGGAATAGAACAACATTTTGGAATGTGACAATGATAACAATAAGTCTATTTTTTGTTCAGTTTCAGAAAAGAATAGCACTGAAAACATAACGTATCGTTGACTCCGCAATGAGGCCAGAATCTCTAAGCCTGGTTTGCATATTTTTTTAATGTATGTTATAAATAAGACATCTCTCCCTGAGCTGGTAACTCAGGATGAATTACTGCCCTCAGAAGCTTGGATGCCTTTTATGTTTTTCCCAGGTGAGATCTTCTGTAAAGCCAGACTACTTCATAACATCTAAAACCAATTGCTCATTTCCTTTACTATATTCAGTACTACTTTACCTATATTTATTTCCGTTGTAGAATATATATACAAAGTACTTCTGCTGCTATCATTTGCACATGGTTTTAATATTATGGAACTGCTGCAACAAGAAAGACTATTTTCTGTTCAGATTTAGTAGAAGGCATTAATCCTATTGCTGTCACATTCTTCCAGTAGCAAGAACCTGAAGTTGGAGGTTGATTTACCTGTTGACATGTGAGGATCTGAAGTAATGCCATATAATTCAAGTCTATACTTTGGGTCCTAATTCTGTATTAGTGGACTATGCAGCTCCTTCTTTGCCAAACTAGTTAATCTAATTGCTTTCAGTAAATAATGTGTGCATTGTTAATGAACAGCCAGTCATTCAATTCATCCAAATAATGTACAGAGCATAAAACAGCAGCACCACTATCCAAAAGGAACATCATGTATCAATAAATGTCATAACATTTGCTTCCTATATATCAACGAATAAGTTATAAAGTTACTGGGCATTAAGCCTTTTTGGGCATTGTGATGAGTTTCAGAGTTTATAATGTCTTAGAGCATACACCTTCCAGAAACAAAGCATCCTTTGTTAACTAATTGCTTCTTAGTAATGTGAAATTAGAATAAAAGATGCACCTCAAATGTCCCATATGAGTGTACTAACTTAAAACAATCGTAATGATAATGGACATTTGTTTGTTTTGTATTGCCTAATATGCTGTGATTTCACTTACAGTGTAAGCTGGAACTATGGAAGGGTGACAGTTTTATTGTTCATTATAACAGTATACTGCAATTGGTTTCTTTAGGGCTGTGCATGTTTTTGGGCATATGCCCTTCTTTTTCAACAAATGAATTATATATGTATTTAATTATATTCAATAAATGTTTATTTTTTTCTTATTTAGAGTTACAGTATTTTGTATGTGATTCAGTTCAGGCTTTCTGTGTAAAGTCAATATCTATTAGCTGAACTGAAAGTTTTAAATTAAAAGTTTTATATTGTTTCATGGCTTTCAGAGTATACTTTTATTTCAAACTATGTCCTTCCATCAGAAACTGAAAAAAACTAATTTACAAATTATATTATTTAACATGCTTGCTAATATTATAAATAAAAACATTCTGATAAGAATAGAAAATATGAGAACAAACGACATCAATGCTGTAAAATTATGGAAAGTGGTGTTTGGCAGACTGAACTGAACTGAAAATGAACAAAATGTAATCTTTGGAAAATTATTGAATTACTTTTCTTTCTTATTAATCTCTGAAAACATAATCTTGAGTTTCTATTTCAAAGCCATATGTCTCTATTTTCTAGGATGCTGCCTACCAATAAAAGCATGATTTGTTTAAAAAATCAAACATATTTAACCCATCATTTGCACTGAAAAATGTACAAAAGGGACATATCATTCCTGACTTTAGCATTGTCCTTATACAGTTGTAAGATGTGTACATATTCTATAAAGCAGAGAATAAATGCCATGTCATGTATAAGCACTGTGACTGCAACACATGTGAAACACGATGTTTGTAAGACACAATCTTTTTCCACGAGTCATTTACTTTGGGTTAACTCTTGCAAGACATGTCTGCCTTGCAATTTTGCTAATCATTTAGTCACTATGGGAAATGTCAATTTATTCTGATTAGTTTAGAATGTAATTCCTCCGGCATTTATAAAACAAATGATTTAAGGAATAAAGTATTGCAATTTTGAGATTTTTTCAGTGGTACCATTTTTATATTATTTAATTTCTTTGCAATACAAAAGCAGTCCTTTTGTGAATATGTTTGATTTGTATTGCAGGTGATCAGTACAGTATTATCAGTACTGTTTGATAATAACTAGTTCTAGTTAAAATGTATTCTTAACATGTACATATAACAGCCATGCAAATAAAATAACTAATCACTTTTTGTTTGGTTATATTTGTTTTTCCACTAAGTTAATACTTTTTTTTTCACTTATAATGATTAAGACATATTGTCAGCAAATGAAGGGATGTTAGACATCTGGACTGCAATGATAAAAAAGGCTACTAATGGAGTATAACAGTCTGATCGTATAAAAGAAGACCTATGTGCAGATGTTTTATAACACTTGAGAGTGAGCTGGGAACATTGGTTAATAAACGAAAAGATCTTTAAACATCAGCAGTCATTTTATTACCTTTTTATATCAGTGGCACATCCTGAATAAAGTAAAATTAAATACATATTTTAGCACATCTTATTTCTTTTGTGGCATAAGGTCTGTCTAAATGTATGCTATGTATAGTTTTGATTGATATTAAATTCCAAATTAAACTTCTAAATTCTTTTTTTATGGTGAAGCAAAAGTGGTGTGTGTGTGTGTGTGTGTGTGTGTGTGTGTGTGTGTGTGTGTGTGTGTGTGTGTGTGTGTGTGTGTGTGTGTGTGTGTGTGTGTGTGTGTGTGTGTGTGTGTGTGTGTGAGAATGTAAATGGGAAAATAAATATATATTGCTGAATGACATCTACATGAACTGGCCATCTTTGAAAAGTCCCTATAAAATTGATATCTGTTCAAAGAAACCCTGCCACGGATTCCACAGAAGCCTGCTCATTGTGGAAAATGTCAAAGTCATCATTATACTGTCTGTCATTTGATTGCCGGGGCTCTGAGCTGGCAGTGATTTGCTGTTCACTGAGTATGAGGTTGCAACGACTGTAACGAGGTCATAATGACTGTAATGAGGTCACAACTGTAACAAGATCATAATGACTGTAACGAGGTCACAATGACTGTAACAACCTTTCTCAAGCCTGAAGTTATCCTTATTAAATGATAACTGGAAAATGTTGGCACTGACTGCTTCCAAACAGCCCTGTTCTCTCATTGACCCATACATATACATACGTACACACAAACACATACATACACACATAAAACAAAGCACAAAATGTGCATATATAGAAACATGGCTCCCAGATAACATTTTATAATAAATTTTATAATGCAGCACGTTTTGCCTAATTCAACCATCATACTACCAAGGTGTAACAAGAGTTATTATTTCATACCTTTGCATACCAACAGGTACTAGGCATAATTAGGGAAAGAGTGAGAATTTTACATAACATTCTTAGTATATGGTTAAAATTCACAAAACATAAGCACATCTTCTCTTCTGTTCATAGATTCATAGGTAGGTACTAGGCTATCGGCCCAAGGGCCTACGTAAGCCTAGCCAACAAGGTTCCCTGGCTTACGCCACCCAAGAAAGTTATTTTCCTGTGCCACTGTCAAGCAGAGACACAGAAGTGATCCCGGAGTGTATTTCCTATTTCCCATCCACTCATCAAGATTTTTTTTGAAGAGTGCTAATGAAGAACTTTGATTGACATAGATGGGTAGCCTGTTCCAGAGTATGGGAAGTCTCTGGGACAGGAATCTATCACTCCAGCATGTCCTGTTTATTGTGGTCCCTAGAGCGTGTAGCTCGGAGGGATTGGGATTTCTTTAGGAGTAGCATATCCAACAGCTCTGGGTTTGACATAGCTTTATATGTTAGGCAGAGATCACCTCGGAGTAGGCAATATGCTACGGAGTAAAGCTGGAGTTTTATGTGGTGGTCAGTGTAGGGCATTTGTTTGAAGCTAGTAATCCTCTTTGTGAGGTACTTCTGTGGCCTTTCCAGCTGCTGCAGATGTCTTGTGAGGTACATTCCAAAAAGGGCATTGTACTCTATAATGGGTCTAATGAGTGTCGAGTAGAGGGGAACAATGACCTCTTTTTTCCTGGATGAGAACCCTTTTATGATGAGGTGTGCCATGTAGAAAGACTTACTGACTACTGTGGCGATGTGACTATCAAAGGAGAGACTACTGTCCACCTGGGTCCCAAGGTCTCTTATCACACATTTGGTGTTAAGTAGATTGCTGCCTATGTGGTAGTTCATGGGTACAGAGTTTTTACCAAAGGGGATGACACTGCACTTTTTGGCATTGAGCTTGAGGCCATGGCTCTGACACCAGGCATTTGTCTCAGCGAGGCCCTTCTGTAGGATGTCCACATCATTTGGGGACTTGACTATGGCTCCTAGTTTACAGTCATCTGCAAACCTCATTAGCCTGAGGCCTTCTGTGTTAGCCTGTACTTCAGAGAAGTAGATACCAAACAGGAGAGGTCCCAGAACAGAACCCTGTGGTACTCCACTTGTCGCTGCTTTGAGGTCAGATTTGGTGTCGGCAACTTTTACTGTGTGGGTTCTGTCAGTGAGCCAGTTGGCAACCCATCTTGTTACATAAGGATTTATACCTAGTTTAGTGTGTTTAGCTATAATTCCAGAATGGGGGATGGTGTTGAAAGCCTTGGCGAGGTCAAGATAGACTGTGTGATCCATCTTACCCTCATCTACGGCTTTGGTGACTGCCTCAAAGAAGTCGATCAGCTTTAGGAGGCATGATCTGCCTTTCACAAACCCAAACTGGGTGGGATCCAGAGTTTGGAGGTTACCAATGTCTTTGTTTATGAGTTCCATGATGATACGTTCCATTGCCTTGACGACCAGGCTCATCAGGCTAATAGGTTGATAGTTCCCGGGATCAGTGGTGGCTCCCCCTTTGTGGAGTGGGATAACTGTTGCTGTGTGCCATTCAGTGGACACAAAGCCTGATGTGAGACTATTATTGAACATGGTGGTTAAGTGGGGAGCCAGTTCATTCTGAAGTTCATGTAAAACGCAGCCTGGGATGTTGTCTGGTCCCATGGATGTTGTGTTTTTGGCTTTAGAGAGTGCAGCTTTTACCTGCGTAGTTGTGATTACAGGGACTCTGCATTCTTCCTGTATATATATGAGCCCTTTTAGGGGGTGGGGGGGGTAAAGTTAGCACTAAACCTATCTGCCAGGATGTTGGCAATATCAGTTGGTTTTGTAATTTTCGTGCCTTTGTGCTGTAACTCAGAGCAGATCTGGGTGTTGCCATCGAGATTCTTGACACAGCTATAGAATGCTTTGTGGTTGTCCTTAGAATTAGTAGACATTTTGTTTTCATAGCAAGCTTTGCAGGATCTTATAAAGGATCTCAGCTTCTTACTGAGGCTGACCAGGGAGATTTTACTCACTCTCTTTTGCAACAGTTTCTTCCTTCTGTTGTACAGTTTGTTTATGGAAGGGGACCACCAGATCGGCTTCCTTTTTTTGGAGGATACCATCTTGGCTCTGTTTGGGATAGCACAATCCATGCACTTGTATAAGTGCTTATAGTGTGCATTTGTGTAGGATTCAGCAGTTGTAACTGTATTGTCCAGCTGCATGGGTGTCATGAAGTTCACAACTTCTGTCTTAAGAAGCATGAAGTTGGCTTTGGAGAAATTTTTTACCGTGGTTTCCTTAATGGGGGGTGGGGGCAGGATGTGGATATCAAGGGTGATTAGCTTATGGTCGGATCGGACCAACGAGGAGTTGACTTCAGGTGTGGAACACCGGTCACTCATGTTGGTAATGACTAAGTCTAGGATATTGTTGCCCCTGGTGGGGTGTGGATAAGTTGATCCAGGGCATTGGAGTTAATGAATTCCAGAAAGTGTTGAGCTAAGGAGTTAGTACATGAGTAGTTTTCCCAGTTAATGGTGGGGTAGTTGAAGTCGCCCATTATTAGGGTGTTTGGTTGAACCCAATATTTTCCAGTACATCAAGAAAAGAGGAGTGGGAATCCTGGGGCATGGTGGGGGATCTGTAGCAAGCTGCAATTTGGATTGCAGTTTTGCCCAGAGTTAGTTGCACTTGGATAATCTCGGATGCATTATGCTGAGCAACTAGCCTGGAGGTGTGGATATCCTTAATGAATATAGTCACACCTCCGCCTTTGGTGTTTCAGTCCAGGTTACATGGCCGAAAAGTGTGGTATGAGTTATAGCCTGGTAGTGCAGGGTTGCTCTCTGGAGCCTTAAACCAGGTCTCAGTCACTGCACAGATATTGATGTTCTCCATTTTAAGGAGTGCCTCGAGTGAGTGCATTTTGAGATTTAGACTTCTAGCATTGAGTAGCATTACCCTCAGTTTTTACTTGCCTGTTCCTGTTATGATGGTGAATTTGTTATTTGAACCTTGCCTAAAAAAGGCACTATAGGGGCAGCAAGAGCATTAGCCAGTATCCGGAATCCCAGGGGGAACAGTGGCAAAGCATCATGGTCTGTCGACCATGTCACCCCAAGCAGACAGATACTGGATCCCCTTAGAATGACACCAGAAGCTTAGCCAATTGTTAAAGTCAATCATTTTGTCCTTGTACTGCGGTATCATTCGGGGCGATGGCAGAATGCTACTCAGGGCTAACGTCATACCTGCCTGGGCTACAAGATCGGAGTGCTCTTCCATGTTTCTTTTCATGTAGTCCAGGGAGGTTCGTCTCAGGTCATTCACACTAACTATACAATGACAGAGTCATATTTGTACTTGTTGTGGAGTGACCTGAGTGCGTGGGTTATGTGGTGGATCCTGGCACCCAACAGGCAGCTGATAGTACCCTTTCCCTTTTTTAGCCTGATGAGTGGGAC